>NW_022900925.1:6546071-6556019 GCF_012274545.1 Fukomys damarensis
TTTCTTTTTTTTTTTTTTTTTTTTTTTTTTTTTTTTTTTTTTTTTTTTTTTTTTTTTTTGGTACTGGGGATTGAACTCGGGTCCTTGTGCTTGCAAGGCAGGCAGCGGAACCACTGAGCTAAATCCCTGGCCCTGGTTCTCATTTTTTCCCCTTATCCCTGCCCTCCCTTCACCCCCTTCTCCCCTCCCCATTTACAAACACTTTATTTCCATTTTTCATTTTCTCATATTTTTTAGTTTTTAGTTTGAATTTTCTTATACTGATAGAAGCAAATTTATTTATCTATATTTGGGGGAAAATGTACTGGTATTCTGCCTCCTAAATGAAAGTTTAGCTGGTTGTTAAATTCTGGGTTAATGAATGTTTTATTTTGGCTCATCAAAGCACCACCTGACACTATTGTGTATGTTGAGAATTCAGCTGTTAGTTTAAATTTGACCCTGAGAAAGGACTTTATTATTATTATTTTTTCTTGGTTTTTTGAGACAGGGTCTCACTATGTAGTTCAAACTGTCCTGGAGCTCTCTATGCAGCCCAGGCTGGTCTCGAACTTGCAGTGATCCTCCTGCCTCAGCCTCCCAAGTGCTGGGATTATAGGCATGTGCCACCATGCCCCGGCTAAGAACCTTATTAATCTCCTTTAAAATATTTCATGTTATTTGGGAATTTCATTATTTTACCCATTCAACAGCAATTGTGTTTCTTAAATCTGTAGATTCAGGTCATTAATTAATGTTGAAAAGTATCTTAACAATATGCAAATACTATTTCTCCCATATTATGTCTATGTCCTTTGATTGTGAAAGTCCTATTAGGTAAGTACGCAATCTATACATTCTAAGCTATTTAGCCTAATCCAGACTTTTATATTTTCTCATTGCTTTATAGCATGATCTATTTACTTTTATTTTCCAGCCTATTAACTCTCTCTTCAGGGGTGTTTCATCCATTATTTTCTCTGTTCGTGGGGTTTTTAATTTCAGTTACTACTTTTTTTCAGAACTAGATGTTGAATTTGATACTTTTTCATAGTTGCCTTTTTTGGCATAGGATCTTAGTCTTTCTATAGTAGTTTGAATCATTTTCTTTATGTCTTCAATAGTTTGAAACCCATTTTATTTTTTATTTTTATATTCTTCTGTTCAAGGTACAGAAGTTTAATTATCATTAAATTTGTTTGGCTATATGGTGAACTAATTTATTTATTTATTTTTTTTTCAGAAATCCTATGGCTTGCCTTTTTATTATATTTCTGGCTTTGTTGCTACTGAACACCCAAGGAGGACGGCTGTCAGAGAATCAAATTTTATAATGTGTTTTATGGTATATTTTCACTTCATACTTCTCTGTTCCCATGTTCCCTCTCTAGCAGTATAAAATCAAATTTTAAACCTTTTCTTTTCCTTTTTTTATCCTTTTTTTTTTTTGGTACTGGGGATCGCACTGAGGACCTTGTGCTTGTGAGGCAGGTGAAGGCACCACTGAGCTAAATTCCCGGCCCCATCAAATTTTAAAACTTTAAGAAATATTTCCGCTTAAGCTATTATCCTGTTAATGACAGGTACTGTAGCAGGCTCTGTGTATATATCATTGGATAGGACCTATACTTTAATGGTGTGCCTAACATTTCATTTTACCATCAAGAAACCTTTGATTTCATTGTATTCTTTGTAATTCTAGAAGATAGACTGCAGTTTAGCTGTTACTGACATCTTTCAGAAACAGCTATACTTTCTTGTACAGTTTATTGTTTGAAGGAGATATGTTTCAGTCCTCAGTGATGTCCTTTCCTTGGTAGGTATTAGTTTTCTGCCTGAGACAATTGAGGAAATTTTCTAGACTATCTTTGCCACTCTCTGGGGTAGGGGGAGGTCTGTTTTACTAAGTATCAGGCGGAGCTGGGCTGGGATGGTGCTGTGTGCAGAGCTTGCCCGGGCCTGACAACCTAGGCTTTTCTATTGCTAGTGAGGCTTGTGACCCCAGGGGCCTCCCTGGACACAGGCAATGTCAGGACTAGCCTTCCTGATGAGGCTGTGGGTGGACGATGGGAAGGCACTGACTTGCTCTCATCACAAGTTTACCCGCTGTTGTGGGTAGTGTCATGGATGCTGCCTTACTACCCTGAGAACAGGCTTCCCCGGTGGCTGCTGAAGGAACTAGAAAGTAAATCCTGAAGTGCAAGAGAATCGATGTTCAAAGGAGAGCAGAGCTGGCATAAAAAATTTCTTCTTCCCTCACCTCCCAGTTAGATTATCAAAACATACAGTAATTTCATGAGGCCTCTTGGGGACATCCCCAGAAACTGAACAATCAGTTGCGCTTTTTATTTATTCACTTTAACTTTTAAGGAAGAACACTATTTTCAGTGACGGGGATTAAACCCAGGGCCTTGTGCATTCCAAGCCTGAGCTCTGCCATTGGACCACACTGCCAATCCAATAGTGCTTTTAATAATAAAAGCTGTGCTATAGTTCCAAAAACTCATTCTCCTACCTCTCCTGACACACTTCTGTTTCTTCCACAAACTGGCATCTCTGGAGTTGTACTCTATGTATGCAATATGTAAGAATTTGTTTCAAGATTCATTTTCTAGGAAATGCAGCCCAGGATATTTATTCGCTCTCTTATTAAAACCTCTAGTGTCTCTCTTTCTTTTGAGTCATGCAATAACTGGAGAAAGCCACACACACTTTGTGAAGAAAAAGCACATTCTTTCCATTTCTTTTTAATATGGATATCAGCCTGAAAAAGGCTCTCAAAGTTTCCATGCTTTCTACCTCATGGTCCTGTTGTATCTTGGTGCCAGATGAAACCAAAATGCAGGTAACCATGGAAAGGACTTACAGTCCAAGACCTAAGCAGTGCTGAAGGGAGCCAAGTTCTAGATTCATGTTCTGGGCTGTACATCCTTGAACTGCATGACCTGGTCTATAGTTTACATAATGAACTTTAATAGCTGGCCTCGCCGGGGCCCCAGAAATCCCCCATAGTGCTGTCATTTCCCTTTTTTTTTGTTGTTGTTGAACAAATTATCTTTTCCAGCCATGCCTCTCTGCTGAATCTGCAAGATACTTCTGATAATAACCTTCATTTTAAATTTAAGGCTCTCTAAAATTCCACTATGAAAACAATGTTCTTAACAAAGTGCTTTATCACCAGGAAAATGTTGCATGGAAATATTTCACCTTAAAATCTTAGAACACGAGAGCCAGAGGAACCCCAAAATATGCTTCACATATGGGAGAGATCAATACTTTATTAAAAGACTGAAAACATTTAGATGAAGACACATACACTATTGGAAAGGTCTGGGAGACTTGAGACAAGCGGACGTGGGATTTAGCCTTGCCAGCAATAATTTGAAGCCTTTGAGTAGTTCATTTAACAGTTATGCTCCTGAAATGGGTCTCTGAATACCCTACCACTAGGAGGAGAAATCTTAGGAAAGGCTGGAGACAGAATCTTGCCTCCCACCACAGAAGCCAAGGAGAGAATGACTCCCCCTCTGGGAATCCTGGTAACCAGAATGCAGGCAGATAATCTAATCTTAGCTACTGACTGGTCCCCACTCAGGACTTTGAATCTAGAGCCAGTAATGCTATAAGGCAAGTGGCCACTTAGAATTCATTTGGATGGTGGCAGTTTCATCTCCTTTCAAAAGTTAATAGTCACGGCCACTGGCGGTATAGCTGTGGCAACAGAAATGTCCAACTGCATGCTTTCTGCAGCAGCTGCAGTTTTGGTTCTCTACCTTCCATTGACTTCTTCATGTTTTTATTACTTGTACATGTTAATGAGGTTCTGTGTGATATTTCCTTACATTCATGTAATGTGTTCTGATCAAACTCAGCCTCTCTTTTCCCACCCTTCCCCCACATTCTTCCCACTCTCTTTTAATCGCTACTCTCAAGTCAGCATTTCTTTTTGGCTTCCACATATGAAGGAACATGTAGTACTCGTCTTTGTCATATTTATTTCGTTTAACACAATGTTCTCCAGGTACATCCATTGTGCTGCAAATAGCAAGATTCCATTCTTCATGGATGAGTAACACCCCACTATGTATGTACACTGCATTTTCTTTATCCATTCTTCTGTTCATGAGCACCTAGGCTAATTCCATAACTTAGCTATTTCTTTGATATGCTAACTTTGCTTCCTTTGGATCAACATACAAACAGCCTTGCTATGGAGTCTCTGAATTATGTGATTTTGTTTCAATGTTCTATTTTCTGTTCAGCTTACAGAGTTAGGTTCTACTGCTTACAACCACAAACCTATTTAATTTTCTCCCGTGTTCATAAAATCCCACAGATTTCTGTGTGATACTGGCCTTTGCAAAGCTTTTTTGTACACATTCTTCTTCACCCTAGTCAGGTAGCGGAAACTCCTTATTAACTATATTACATGGATGAGAACAGATGAACATCACAGAGATGGATGTTATGAGTAACGGTATGTGGCCAGCCTGGGTGAGGACAGGGGTTGGGCCCAGTTGAATTCTCTGTGCTTTTTCTATGCCAACATAGTGGCATATCTGGGTTCAAACTCAGACCATAAACATAAAGGTGCCTTCGAATCTGAAGGGCACTGTAGGACTGTTTCTAGTGTTTAGGGTCATCCAGGAAAGAAATGGAAATAAATCTCTTAATGCTAACCCAGTGTCACTTCCATTACTCTGTTCCTCCTATTCCCAAATGAATGTATTTATTTTATTCAGTTTATAGATTACCTTTTAGAAGATGGTTTAGGAATAGATTTAGAATATGTCTTAGCTATATTCAAATAATTCAGGATGCCTTTGTGTGGGGTTTTAAAGAATCATACGAAAACTTCTCCATTTGTACCTCTAATCCCTAATGGTTCACTCAAGGTTTTCTAACATAACAGAGATTTAACCATAGCTCTTAAATAAATGATGCCATTGGAAAACCCACTTTGTTTCAACATCCTAAAAATTGTCTTTTCTTAGTCTCTGTCTCTCCCGCTTCCTGACCTAGTTAAACCCTGTGATGTAATCCCATCCCTTAGCATTTCTAATAGAGAAGAAAGCCAGGTAAGCAAAGGAATGGGAAAACAGACAGCAACCCAATTAGTAGCAACTGCTGAGCAGAGAAAGATGCAATATAAGCGAAGTGATCTCCACTGACCACAAAGACTCAAGTAAACAAGAGGAAATGAATAAATCCATTATAGTAGCAGAAGATGGTTGGGATGAGGGCAAGGTGCTTCTTTCCCCATCAGTACTTTCAGTAAGCAAACTGACAGATAGTCCAAACCAGGACATGCGTATGTCAGCACTGGGAAGGCAGGGGCAGGACAAAGGCAATCACAACAACAACAAAAATGTTTAGATAGCTCTTCACAGTTTACAAAGTGAGGTGGACAGAAGAGTATTCTCTTTTATAAATGAGGAAATAGGCTCTAAGATGTCAGAGAGATCTGCCAAGCATTGCATAGCTGTTTAATAATGGCACCAGAAATCAAGTTAGGTGATGTTGGAGAGGGAAGGACTTCAAAAGAAAGAAAAAAGAAGAAAAGAATAAGGATAGTTGAGAAGGCAAGTGGGACTGAGGCAGGGAATCAGGGCATGGGCAGCTCGCTGGGCAAGTGGGCATGACCTGTCAATCACGGAGATCCAGGGCATGCGTGGAGAAACAGTTCCCAAGGTCTTGCACCTGGAACCAATCAGAAAGTTACATCTTCAATTATTCTCCTGAGAAATCAAGCGGATTTTTGATAGGACAGCCTGGATCTAACATCGGCCTGAGGAATGGGAGATAAAAGAGAGCCACCACGCAGCTGATGGCCACTGTGACCTCTCTCGGGCTGGCTCTCGACCTGCACATTGCACTTCTTTTCCTACTTTCAGTTGGCCCGTAGTCTGCAGAGCACATTTCTTTTCCTACCTTCAATAAATGTAAAGCCTTGCTATCTTTTGTGCTTGTTTTGCCAAATTCCTTCTTCAGGATAGGAAGAATTTATCCTGAAAAATTTCTAGGAGTCCCTAGCACCCTAGGACCCAGTAACAGGAAGGAATGTGGAACAGAGAGGGCTTACGTGACAACAAAATGGAATTAATAGAATGGTACTGATAAATTATTCCCATGATAACGTCTTTGTGTAAAGGTGTGAGAACAGAATCCCAGCCGAGGAGAGTACAAATGAGGCACCATCGTTACCGATACAGTGAAACAGTCCATACACGAAGACAGTCACAATTTGAAAATATTTTTACCATCATCACTTAGAAAACAAAACACAGAGCATACCATTATTTTCACCGATATGTGTGTGTGTGTGTGTGTGTGTGTGTGTGTGTGATACTTTTGACATAGCCTGTCTCATTTCAAAGTTTGGAAGGCATTTGCCAGCCGTGAAGTTCCAGGGTTAGGAAGAGGCACGTGTGGTCCATAATGCACACATAGCCCTGTTCACCAGATGCACAGGCAAGTGCTTCTCCTTGTCACCTTTCCCTCAAAACAAGTCCTTGGGATGATCTCCTTGTCACTTTTCCCTTTAAATAGATGAAGAATATTCCTAGATTGCTTCCCTTATAATAAAGGAGACTGAATTCATTCAGATGGAAATATACATCCTGACTGATCTGCTAAGCAATTTGCTCCACAAAAGCCTGGACTCCTGCTCAAATTTCAGAAGCTTTATTCCTACACCGACCAAAATGTCAGCAGTGACTTAGAGGATAATCTGACACAGCTTTCAATGAGGGGAGTGTGTGTGTGCGTGCACATGTGTGTGTGTGTGTGTGCATGCACACAAGCATACAAACGCAGATAAGCGCATGTGTGTGTTTCAAAGCAGAGCTACATTTTTTGGAAAAGAACAAGGAAAATAGAGAATCTTTCTTAATCTGTCACATCTGAGCTAAATATTAATACAAGTGAAGGTCATATGTCTAAATAAACTTCTCTCTAGTGTACAAGAGGCCAATTTGTCCCAGAGAGTCTCAGCTGTGACTGCCAACATCCTAGAGTGAGTCCAGAGTCCCACTCTACTACACAGACTGGGTGGTAGGTTATCAAGTAGTACCAAAGGGGCATCGTGGACAAACACATTTGTTACACATGACCTTGAGTCAAAAGTCTGAAGTACAAATTACTGGTAATGTATCCATTCACTTCTTCAATATGTTTGCTTTTAGGGTAAACCACTTGTTTGCGGTGATTGGCTAATAATTTTAATACCCATTGTGTTCATTAATATTTTAATTATTCTAAAAATATCCCAATCAAGCCAGAATGATTATTATTTAATTTTAAAATCGGGTGAGTAGTCTCTTAATCACCATTCATGGTTTAACAGAAATGGGTTCTATCTTCTTTTCTTCTTTTTTGTCATATGAAGTAATAGAAATGTTTCTGTTGTTTATTATTATTTGTTTACCAACAATATCTGTTTTCAAATGACAAATTTTCTTTCATTTTATTTTAAATCTTCTTTTGGTTTGTTTATTCAGAATAGAATATGAGTTTCAGAGTCAGATAATCTGGGGTTCAAATTTGGACTCTTTTGCTTCGATACCTGAATAAATGTAAATATTTTATTCTGTGGGGATGGAGGTTTTATATTTGTAAAGTGAGGGCACAGGCATCTCCGTTAAAGAGTTGTAAAAGAATAAAATCAGACATAAAAGTGACTAACACATGGGAAACACTCCAGAATTATTAGTTTCCTCCCCAAATCAATTTTCTTATGTCTTTCTTCAATTTGGCAGCAGAAATCTAAAGTCATATCCAAGGGAGGGTATATCATATTTTTAGACATAATCTATGTAAAAAATATAATGAATGTTCTTTGCTGTCTGAAAGCCAAAACATAAATTACATTTTCATTTATTTTTAGCTAAATAAACACATGGAGTCATAAATCTTTAAAATCCAAATAATTTTCGTTCAAAATGGAAATAAAGTTAGGATGGAAAGAAAATAACTTTTAAAATGCATTAGACATTATTATATTCATAAGTGGAATGAAGATCCATATAGTTTTATTGATGCTTATGAATTTTGACCAACAATGACATCAAATTGGCCAGCAATTAAATAGTTCAGGAGATCTTACCATCAAGTAAGTGTGGCCAACAATGAAAACTAGGCTACTGCCCTAGAAATCAGAGGATAGTGAAGGCTCTGATAAAGTCTTGCAGTAAACATGCTCACACGTTAAATATCAAAGACATTATATTTTATAAGTTTATTTATCTGTGAGACTCTTTTTCTTCAAGGGAAATAATTAAGCTACAGGGGTGGAGTCCTCATAAGTGGGATTACTTTTGTATGAGACGTGAGAGAGATGAAATCTGTTGTTCCCTCTCTCTCTGTCATAGGAGGATATAAGGAAAGATCAACTGTAAATCAAGCAAGCAGACCCTCACCAGATATTGCATCTGCTGGCACCTTGACCTTGAATTTCTAGCTTCCATAACTGTCTGAAAAATAAAGTTTGTTAAGCGATTCAGTCCATGGTATTTTGCTGTGGCAGTTCAAATCGATTAAGACAAGCGTAAAATAAGGGAGCTCTCCTAAGGAACACTGTTTGAGCAGTACGAATCTTCTGGATAATACCTATATCCTGTAGCAGACACACAAAAATAAGAATCAAAAAATAAGCAAGTATAGCAAAACCCATAACAAAATACCCATAAATGCAGTTTAATGTACACTAATGATAGGGCTAATGAACACTTTTACCAATAAAGATCTTGTGTACGTCTTTTAAAATTATCAAATCATCTGGCTTAAGTAATATATTCTACTTCATTAAATAACATCATGGTTGTTAGAGCCTGCAACTGCAAATTTATTGAATTGTTTTGGCTCTCACTCGGGGATGCAGACTGTCAAGACTGTCAACTGATACTCATGAAGCATTCATTATTTTCTATATTTATTCCTAGCTACTTTTGCACATGGATTTTAAGTACATAGAGTATGGTACGTTTTAATGGTCAGCAGTGAAGATTTGAAATAAGACAGGGGTGAAATGGAATTATAATTCTCCAACTGGTGATACATTACTTATTTGTGCCTCAGTTTCCTCAGATGTAAAATGGGAAGGTTTTCTACTTTATTGAGTTGTCTGAGGATTAAATGAGGTCATGTAAAAATACTTAGCACTGAGTAAGGGTTATAGCTTCACGGCAGAGCACAAGCTTACTATGCTCAAAGTCCCTAGGTTCACCCCAACAATACTTCAAAAACCCTGATATACTACCAGGCACACAGTGTTTAATAAAAGCTATTATTTTATAACTGCAGATTATAATTTTATAACTTCAGATCATGAGTTTATTATTTTTTCCTTTTATGAATAATAACCCTCTTTATCCTCAGAATATATATAGCCACTGAAATGCCAATGTAGCCAGCACATTTCTATATCTAGACTGCTATTTACCTACATGCCATTTACAAATCTTTTGGCTTTCAAGTAAAAATCCTCAGGGAGAATTATTATATGTGGGTTTTTGAAGATTTCCTTTCATACTTTATCACACAGTGTGTTTCTGAGGAGCTACAAAAACTCCAGGGAAACAAAGCAGCTCACAGGACTTTGCTGGAGTTTGGGGTGACTGACATTTCAATGGCAGGAAGGGGCAGAGAAGGAAAAGAGGCGTATTCTCTTTATCATGCAAACTTCTGTAATGCCTCAGCAGGAACCCGAACGCCATTTTGAGAACTGCCTGGGTCAAAATGAGTACTTCTAGGGACGTGCCAATGGGAGTGAGTCAGGGCTGAGGGTTCTGATCTGCTGTTAATAAGCAAGAGCTTCATGTAATAGTCCAAGTACTTTCTTAGCAAAGTGAGAATTACACATTATTGTAGGCATTGCAAAGAGTTTTGTCCCAACACCTTTTGTCAGCACTTTTTCCCCTAGTCTGTCTTTACTTTAGGGTCTAACACAATTTCCAAAAAAAAAAAAAAAAA
>NW_022900925.1:6556161-6570998 GCF_012274545.1 Fukomys damarensis
AAAAAAAAAAAAAAAAAAAAAAGGAGGGGAAATAAGAAGAGAAGGAAAGAGCAGAAAGAGGACAAAAGAGAGGGACCTGGAGGAGGAGAAGGAGGGAGAGAAAAAGAAAGGAGGAAAGGAAGAAAGGAAGGGATCAAGGAAGGAAGGAAGGAAGGACAGAAGGAAGAAAGGAAGGCAGGGAAGAGGGAGGGAGGGGAAAAGAGGGTGTGAAGAAAGGAGAGAAGGAGACAAGAAAGGAACGGGTAAGGAGGTAAGGAAAAACTCCCACTCCCAGTTTGGATTTTGGCTAATGAGTCTGCCATGAATTGATGGCCCCCTACTCCAGCCCTTCCTGAAAGCACATCTCTTTGCACTGTGATTGTCAGCAACTCTTGTCAGGAGTTGAAGGTCTACCTTTCCACTTCCTGAACTGAACTAATCTTACGAACTTCTTCAGCCAACAGAATGGGGCAAAGCAACTCTGTACTGTTCCTGCCCTGGGCTGGGAATGCTGCTGGGCCCAAGAGGGCTTGCCTTCAGGGTCAGGAGAGACACAAGGCCTGGGCATCCTATTAACAGAGGCTGACTTAAGTCCATCAAAGGCAGAGCCAGCCCACACTGCCTCCCCACATGGATATTAGTTTCATGAACGGTGGTTGTGTTATACCCAGTTTTGGGGTGGTTTGTTGAGAAGCAACCTATAGATGCAGTTGTCTGGTGGTATTTCACTGCCCCTGTTCTAATTCTTCTTGCCTGCAATACCAGGTCATGGTTGTAGAGGCCGAACAATGTCATAACCAGCTGCCCCACCCTAATGCAGCTGGAGAGATGCACAGATGTTTTGTTTTGTGAGGTAAATTCCACATCGCTAAGGCTGGATTTTTCTATTACTTGCAGCTCAACACAATCCTAACAAGAGAGTTGCTATTGAAAGTCATACTGAATTACAGTGATGGGTGATGGCAGTATTACAATGGCATACTAGAAGGAAACAGTGGGCTGAGGAGTGTAGAATCCAAGTGTACTCATTCTTTCACTCTTTCACTCATCATTTAAATATGCACCAAATGCTGATCTCCAGGCCCATGTGATGTGGAAGCCCAGTGGAGGAGATCACACCCTACAGGTTCTCAGGGTTGGGAGGGATGTGAGGAGTAACCAGGTTTGACTTTTCCCCAGTAACCCTATCTTGCTTTACGACATCTCTGACAGGTTTCTTGTTACAGTACAGCCCTTTTCTCTGTTAGAAAATGAGTTTTAGTCAAACCATGATCTACCTTCTGACTGTCCGGCTTTCTAGTGCTTTCCAGATCATTCCTTTAAAGTGTGCCTGACTGTAAGCAAACAGGGAGGTGATGAGGATAGAGGACTACACAGAGCACAAGGAAAATTTATGGAAGTCTGAATTTTCTTTAAAATCATGCTTTAAGAATTCAAAAATAGGAGAAATTAAAGAGACTTGGTTTGCTTTAATACAGAAATCATATTCATATTTCCTAACAAGAAATAACTTTGGTCCTTGAGCAGATATCACATTTATCTTGTGGCTTCTATACCTCTACTCCAAGATAATAAATGCTATTTTCTACAATAACAATAGTCATTATTTATTGAACACCAACAATATGCCAATTATTGTGCAAGGTGCTTCACCACATAACTTTCACTACAGCCTTGTGTGGTATTATTTTTTCCATATTAAAGATGAAAACAATTAAAGTTCAGAGAATTTAAATTATTTTCTCCCTAGGGCCTCAAAACTGATAATGTGAAAATGATATTTAAACTCCCTTCTGATGATCTTCAAAGTTCATCTCTTACACTACCTCTTGCCATTTATAAGCAAAAGCCTCACATACACAGAGGCAACTGTTTTCTTATCTTCTGCAAATATCCTTGAGGGAAAAGAAAGCTAAAATAAAATCCCATTCCCTTTCCTAAAGGGAATCATAAGTTGGTAGGCATTCATTAATTAGAGAAAATGAAAGGAAGAGGCAGTGTCTTGGTGTTTTTCTTTGTTAGGTCATGACATCCCAGAAAATCCGGAGACTATTCGAGCATACCTATTGGAATCTAAAAGTGGGGTGTTGAACAAATCTCCAAATACATAGAAAAAAAATCTTAAGCAACCAACCAGGTCAAAGAGGCAAGGTGAAGAAAGAGGTGCTGTCCCCTAAGACGGAAATGTTCTCCATTCCAGTCTTCGGGAGACCATGGTATTTTCTATCAACTAGAAATGAATACAGCAAACCAACAAAGCCAGTATGGAGCTTGAAAGCCAACTGAATACAATTTTAAACACAGGACCCAGAAATTTAGTAAAAGAACATGTAGGACAAAGCGAACTAAATTTAGTTTCAATTACACTGTCTCTAGCTATAGAAAGGGATATGGTAGATCCATGGTTCTCAGGTCTTGCTAATGCACCAGAACCAGTCTGGATGACTTGTAAGAACACAGACTTCTAGGCTGTATCCCTAGATTTTCCTCAATCAGTACATCTGAGAATCTGCACGTCTAACCTATTTATGGAGACACTGATGGTCCAGTCCAGAGGCTGTACTTTGACAACTACTGGCTCCTAAACTATTCTTGGAAGAAGGGATGAATGGGGCATTCTGGACCTAAGGAATGGACAAAGGCACTGATGAGTATCCACTGGAAAAGTTAGCAGTTATTGGAGGGCAGTTTATCAGGGCAAGCCACTTTCATAACAAGGGCTCGGGGAACAAGTTAGACTTTAGAGTCTTATTATCATAGTTCTAATTCTCATTGGACCTGAATTCAAATACTCACTCTGCTGCTTAAAAGCAGTGCAGATTTGGAGAAGCACTTTATCACTCCAAGCTTTGCTATTCTCAGATTCACCCAGGAGATCACAGTACTAATTTGTGGAATTATGAGAATGAAAGAAAATACAGGTGAAGGATCCGCTGCCCCAAAGTTGATATTTAACTGTGTGAACTGATCCAGTCTCTTCTGACTGTTGTTTTGGGGTAAGAACACTGGAGAGGTGAGGAAAGAGCCAACATGTGTATTCTTCCTTATTTAAGGTAGACCCCATGGATGGTAGCTACAGAATGTCAAGGCTGGGTTAGGAGAGACCTAAGAATTTGAGATAGATACTAGACACCTGCAAGACTGAAAGCGATCCAGCTCTTAACTCATGCTATCAGAAGGGGAAAAGGGGCCCAAACTCTTCCACAGACACAAGGAGTTCTGTGAACATTACAACTTCTTATTATTTTGTTTCCAGCTCCATATAAACCTCTTGTCTTTGTGCCCCTGGACTTGGAAAGGATAATGGCCAAAGACACATATGAAGGGTAATACATTAGGTCATAAGGTCATACCCGTGGTCTACTGGTAGGCAGTACCCAAACCAGCCGATGACTCTCAAGTCTGATCCTCTGTGATGTTACCTGGATGTAGTTAGGAAGCAGTCCCAACAACTCTTAAACTTCTCAACCAGCCACAGGACAACGTCTAATACAGACAACATGGGACAACAGCCCCCTGAAACTGTGGGTCCTCCTGAGTTTGATGACCTTCTATTTTATTCTTAAGCTTTCATGTGAACCCATGTCCAATTTTTACTTGGAGAGGGTAATTATAATCAGAATTCTCTATAGAATGGTATTGGAAAGGCAAGTTAGTCACTGTCTGACCTAATTAGCTATGTGACTTTTAGAATTTATATTGGCTTCTTCAAAGAGAAAAAGTTAAGTAATTTTAGACATCACAGTTCTAATGACACAATGGTACATGGGTCTAATGAGTAATTTGATCAAATTAATTATTTCTGAAAGGATAAATTTTTATGCTCAGAAAAATCACTCCAGCTTTTTAATATTATGATCTTTGCAACCAATTTTAAAGATCACACTGTTCCAGTTCCATTTGCTCTGTGAATCTTGCAATAGCCCCAGTCAAAATCAATAACATTAGAATTTGACCAGAGCCCCACTCTTTATAGTCTCTCAGTGTGTCCTCTCACCCTGGGTGATTAAAGCCAGTTGGATGAATTATCTTTCAGAACTTTCACAGTTTTAATATCATCACCTCAAAAAGGCAGCTGTGAGAAAGGAGGACAGCTGAACTCTTCCAAGTAAGAAACACCTGAATTAGCCATCCACCTCCCACCACATCCCACCTGCCTTGATCAATGAGTAAATGACAGTTTGTAAATCATGGAGGTATTTTTCTGGGCTCAATAATGAACTTTTAGCTTCAATTTCCCAGCACTTTGTGTCTAGTTTCTTACCATTTGACAAAATCTCCATGCTTGATATACAACTACATTTCTAGGTAATATCACCTGATATCGCCTTTAAGGACATGATACTATTCTGGTGTAGCCTTTGTATCCATATACTTCATTGCCTCTCTGTCTACTGACCTATACTTTAGATTATACAGTATAAGCATGTTTTGTTTTTTTGGGGTTTTTTTTGGGGGGGGTACCAGGCATCAAACTCAGCCCCTTGTGCTGGTAGGGCAAGCGGCAAAACCACTGAGCTAAATCCCTGGCCCGTATAAGCATATTTTGATTAAATGTCTTAATTTTATATGACAGTGGTCTTCAAATTTTAGCATTCATCAGAATCACCTGGAGGGTGAATTAAAACACATACACTGACCTCTGACTCCAGAGTTTCTGATTCAGTAATTCTGGATGTGCATTTTTAACAAGTTTTAATGTAAATCTGATGCTTCTAGCATGGGGCCCACATTGTAAGAACTACTGTCTTAGAGATGCTGATACTTGATTTTGAAAATGAAGTGCTAGTGGTTTCCCATGTGGTAATAAGGAGGAGGATGTACAAACTATTGTGAAGCCCTTAAACTTTATTAATTTTTGTTTCAAGGAAGAGTCTGCCATAGAGAACTTTGTAGAAAATACAAGTTCCCAGCTATGCCCTCTGGCCTCAGAGATGGGAAGGAGGTAGTATGCATGTGTGTGCGTGTGTGTGTGTGTGTGTGTGTGTGTGTGTGTATCTGGTCCCAGCACATCAGGTTATACTTGATTGTGGAGGTCATGGAGACCATATATTGGAAGAAATAGCCATGCAAAAATATGATTCCAACTCTTGGTGTTTCAAATGTGAGCATACTTTATACAAAATGTGGAACAAATGGAGTTGCATTATACAAAAGTGAGAATGTGTGTGTGTGTGTGTGTGTGTGTGTGTTTGAATATGATAAAGAGTGAGAGGAAAGGAGGAAAGAGACAGGGAGGGAGGAAGTGTGGAGGGAAC
Organism: Fukomys damarensis; assembly: GCF_012274545.1. NCBI lineage: Eukaryota > Metazoa > Chordata > Mammalia > Rodentia > Bathyergidae > Fukomys > Fukomys damarensis. The sequence goes on from NW_022900925.1 coordinate 6,561,399, forward strand.
TGGATATACTTAAAATTCGAGCACTGCTATTCAAATAAGACCGAGAATGCTGAACATTCATTCTGTACACAAGGATTAAGTTAGGTCTGTTATTTATGAACACATGAACTATAGGGGATGTAAGCAGAGTCATATTGAGAAGCTTGACTAACGTTTCTTGGAAGGAACTCACTCTCTAATGCAGCAAAGCAGTGGGGTGAAGAGTTTAGAACTAGCACTCCTATTTTACCCAGTTCCAATAGAGACTCCATTATGTACTAATTGTATAATTATTGCCAAGTTACCTAACCCCCTGTGCCTTGGTTTCTGTACCTGTAGAATTCATATACTAATATGAATTCATACACAGGGCTGCTATATTGAGTAAATGAGTTAATATATGTAAAGTACTTATAAGAATGCCAGCACATAGAAAATGCTATGTAAGTGCCAGCCATTATTATTTATGTGCAAATATGTGCTGTCCTCTTTCTTTTGTTCTATGCAAATTCCTCATGCTAATGCTATTTAGATTGGCTAACATCCAAAATCAAGACTTCTGCCATAATTATCTACATATGGCAGCAAGATGGTTCCAGAACTACCCTAATAACTTTGATTAGGACCAATCACCTGTGCCTCTTTACACAGCAGGATGATTGGCAGGGTTTTGGAAGGACTGGGTATTCCAATTATATTCTCACTGGGCATGAGCTGGTTTGAGCAAATATGCCACTCAGAATTATGCTAAAGCAGACAATTTTTTGTACCTTTTATACAACCTAAAAGAGAAACCAGAAAAAAAAAGTAGAAAAGGAAGAGCAACCCTTTATGGATTCAATAAGATGTTGTCCAAGCTTCTGTTATGTGTGGAGCAATGTGCTCAAAATGTGGCATTGTGATGCAGATTGAGAAGTGAGCAAGGCACTCACACTCATGAGGAAGTCACAGTGTAGTGGGGAAAATGGAAGAGAAAATCAATACATACTGAACAGTGCACTAAGGGATACAGCAGACATTCCCATAGAACACACAGGATTTGCCTAAGACCATGCTGTCTGTCTAACATCTCAAAGGCAAGAAAGAGCTGAAAGAAAAAGTAGGAGCTAGGTCTAAGTTGCTTAAGGACATTCTGAGCAATGCCATGAATGCAAGCTCCGAGGTATGGATGATATCGAAGGAGGTGAAGGAGGTAGGAAACCAAGATATTAATTCCCTAGGATCCTTAAATACCAGGGAGTATAAAATGACAGGAAAGCTGGAGGAATTATGTGAGGAGTTAATATCAAGCTCATACTGTGTCTGTGTATTTCTGCCTATTTGATTGTATATGTATCATGTATTTTTCTTTGACAGAGGGAGAGAAATCAACAAGGCATTAACCAACAATTGAGAATTAATTTTCTGTGCAAAGGGAATAGACTGGATGTACAGACTTTGCTACCACTGCTTTTGGTTATCCACAGACAGGGATAAGTTGTTTCCATGAAATCTTGATGATAACATGTATTGTCTAGAGGTCTGGAGAAAATATGTAGTGCCCAGTTGCCTGGAAAATAGATTTTGGAGAGTAAGGATCAGAAATATGATTGGGCTGGGAGTTGAACAGTCAAATCATACACCCACTCTTGTGGGGAAAAAGCTCAGTTCAGTGGTTCTCAAAAAGGCTTGACAATATTATCACCTAGGATACTATAGACATTACTTATGTCTGAGTCCCAGCTCCAGAAACTAGGATTTCGTTGGTCAGGATTGTAGCGCAGGCAAAAAGGATTTCTAAAAGCTCCCTCTATGATTCTAACATAGAACGAGGATTAAGAACCTTAGCTATAAGCCTTTGCTACCTAAAGTTTGCTTGTATACCAGCAGCAATGCCATGAGCTTGTTAGAAATGCCATATTTCTGGTCTACCCCAGACATAAAGGATCAGAATCTGCATTTTTTTTTTTTTTGGTACTGGGGATTGAACTCGGGTCCATTTGCCCTTGTGAGTCAGGCTCCAGAACCACTGAGCTAAATCCCCAGCCCCAGAATCTGCATTTTTAAATTCTCAATCAATCCAAATTTACGTGACAATTTGAGAAGTACTGACCATAGCTGTGTATCAAAATCAACCTTGAAAGCTTATCGAAGTTATAGATTCCTAATTATTCTGATTAGGATTCAGAAGGTGTTGGGTGAGGACTTTTTAGGTGCATAAAGTCTGATATATGCAACTGCAGTTGTAAATCATTGTCCTGCTCTGCAGATGAAGTTGGGAAGAGGGTTCCTGATGGATGGATCTGGGTAAGGCTGCTCTTGTGCAAAAGGTGTAGGGTTGGGAGAGGCACATGGTTGTTCTCATGCAAAGGAAGCTCCACATGAGTTTCGATGAAGAGCTGCACAGTCCCTGGGGGCAGGAGAGGGAACAGATGGAGGTCATACATAAACCTAAAGGTGCAATGTTGTGGTTCGAATGTTTCCCCCAAATTTCATGTGTTGGAAACTTAAGCCTCAAAAGTCATACATTGGGTTGGGGATTTATCTCAGTGGTTCCAGCGCCTGCCTTGTAAGTGAAAGGACCTGAGTTCGATCCCCGGTACCAAGAAAAGAGTCATACATTGATGACATTAAAAAGGTGGGACCTTTGTCGGGTAACTGGGTCATGAAAGCTATCGGAGGATTCATGTGTTATCACAGAAGCAGTTTTGATATAAAAATGACGTCTTTCAAGCTTGTTTGCTTTGTCTTGCCATGTGAAACCCTCCATCATATTATGACCCAGCCGGAAAGCCCTCACGAGACTTCAAGCAAATGCCAGCATCATGCTCTTCAACTTCCCAGGATTAAAAACTATAAACTAAAATAAACCTCTTTATTTTATAAATTACCTGACCTCGGGTATTTTGTTAATGTGATAGAAAAAGGACTAAGAAGGTCTTATTTGTGCTATAAAAAAACTCACAACTTCAGAATAGTCTCTGAGAAAGTAAAGCTGACGGTGTGTGTGTGTGTGTGTGTGTTGCAAGAGAGCATTACTGTGTGTGCTTGGGCATCTTGTAAAAGTCTCACCAGTTCACCAGACCCTACCATTCACTTCTTACACGGGCCTGCAGTTCGTAATTGGTAAAGAATTCCACGCCCTCCTAAACAGTGAGAAGGCAAATGGAGGAGGACAGCCAAACATAAATAGCCATGCTCGATAGTCCAGTCCATAGGCATCTCCTTCCTTCCTTCCTCTGTCAGGAGGGAGCAGGAGCAATTTGTTGTCTGTGCCAGCAGGGTGTTGGAATACACAGGCACAAATCCTCTGAACTATTTCCACCCTCATTCCGGAATTCAGAGGCCCAGAAGAGGACTCTGTTTCATGTTCTCATTCTCTGCTTAGAGAGATTCTTGTCAATAGGTACTCGGTGCTTCACACAAGGTCAAATGCATACAATGAATGTACGAATGAATGAATGAATGAATAAAAAATATGTTAGTCCTCTTGCAATTAATTTTTTCATTCAAAGGACAAAGATAGGAGTCCCAGAATCCTCTGTTTTAGGAGCTGTAACTGAGTCTGGCTTTGATCTTCTTCTAAAATGCTTGAGATTTTCATTTTTCTTTTGACAGAAAACCACTTATTCACTGAAAGTCTATAATTTCCTACCTAGCTCTTGAGCAGCACCTCAGCCCTCAGGTGCAGGAATAAAAAAGCAAGTGTGAGAGCCTTATGTGCTGGGGTATGGTCTCCAGCCACAGGGCGCCTCTCCTGCCTTCCAGCCATGTGGCTTCCAGCAAAGGTGCTCCTGCTCGGGCCCCAGGAGGGACCTGCCTGGGAGTGCTTGACAGGATGCCCCTGGAAATACCATCAGGCTCTCCTTTCCTTCTGCTTCCAATTACCAAGGGAGGAAGTGGATTGCGAACATATTTAGAAAATGTGTTCATTGTTGCTTTCAAAAATCCCCTCTGTAATTAGGTACTACGGAGGTAGTCAACCACGAAAAGCCACAACCAGTGCTGTCAAGTTCCACAAAACAAAAGAGAAACCAATTAATCAAAACAAAGAAGAGGCTGGCTGAGCCTTAGTGCCTGTCTTACCATTCCACGCCCACTCCCACCCTGATGACAGTCTTGAAAATCAGGCAAGCCCCACTTTTGCTGGAGTATTTCCAGGCCCTGTGTGGATAAGGGGTCAATGAGTCTTTGACCTCTCTCCCACAAACCCATCTCATCAATAACAGAGCCACAGTTTTGTTGTGCTATTAAAACATTCAGAATGAGCCCCTGAACCTGAGAACTGCAAAAGAATGAAATAAATCAATAAAACAAATAGATCCCCAGCACTTTTTGCAGGGTACTGGCTCTTAGAAAGTATTTGCAGCAATGTGAGGAGATGATCAGACTCCATCCTTTTCCCTGATGGCTTCTGAACGTCCTCGAAGCAAATCTTAGTCTTGGGAGCAATTACTCCCTAACAAATTGAGTGATTCTAGTGATCTACATTCACTGGAGAGGGTTTAACTAAAGAGAATGCAAAGTTAAAATAGGGTACTTTATGAAGCCTTTGAGGCAGCTCTCCTTATAACAGCATAACCACCACAAGAGTGGTCTTCAGCGGTCTTAATTTCTGGGATCCCAAATTACAGGAGTTTTCTTTCAACTTTCCTTCCCCAGGGGGGAGCTGCTTCAGGGTTTCAGTATGAAGACACAAGAGACCATGAGCTTCAGAAGTTTCCAGAAGAACCACTGCAATCCATTCCAGCCTGCAACAACCAGCACTTCAGCTGCCTATCTGACCTTGACCTAAACTGAACTTCAGGAAGATCCTGCCTATACCTCCTACATCTTCTGGTCAACATTACTGTTTGCTCTCTTGCTGGGACCTGCCCCATTGCCTCACAGAGCTCACAGTTTCCACCCAGCAGCTTCAGAATTTTCACTAACTGATCTGTCTCTCCTTTCTGCCCCAGTGCACAGATGAATATGTATTTCTTTGTGCCCTTGAAGTTGGGGAGGTCCACAGACTTATTTGTGTCCACGACACAGGAATGGACACTGAGCCCCAGCTACACTGACTGAGGTCAGTGTGTTAACTGGGCAAAGTGACTCAGTGCTTAGAATACCTCTAAGGAAGTAGAAAAAGAGGTATAGCCCCAGAAACCAAAGTAAACAGGGGTTCTGGGAGCTGTGCCTCAAGAGAAACTATGTATTCTCGCTGGCATAGGAAACAGACTGGAATCAAATAGGTAAGACTGCTCCTCATTTAACAGATGAATTGCCAAAGGAACGGGAAATCCGCTACTCTTAAGGACTTCAAACAATTCCTGCTACCGACTCTCCAGTGGAATTTGGTAAGCCGAGAAAGCTGTACAGGGAGGGAAGGCAAGTCCCCCAACCCGCTTTCCTATATCACCAAGGAAGAGCATGAAAAATGGGAAACTTCCCAGAGAGCAAAGTAGGAGCTGTGGCAATCAGTGGACAAGGAAGCCCCTCTGAAAAGTAGAACTGCAGTTTAATGATGACACATTCCTCACTCTATTACATGCGCCCTACACTATCTGCTCAGAGATTTTAAAGTTGCCCAAGTCCAGCACTGATGGATGGCCCCTCCATCCTGAATAGGTGTGCCGTGTGGTTTCCCTGTGCCCAATCTACTACACATGTGTGTGGAGGAAGCATATCCTCCTTTTGTGTGGACCTTTATAGTTTACAGATTTGCAAAGGTATTAAGAGGAGTGCCCTACACACCTGGTGCAGAGACTACCAGGCAACACTCACTGATCGTGGGCCCTAAATTCAAGCCCAGCACTCTTGGACAGTTGAGATTTCCTTGCTTAGGGAAGGAATGAGTGTATTCCATGTACAGGAAAGAGAGTAAACTGAATCTGTGACTCTAATATTACTAGAGTTTACGATTGTGTCCCATTTTCCTCTCTTTTGGGGGACTAGAAAGGTCACAGTTTTTTCGAATGTAATTCTATTCTTTACCTTCTTTGTGTTGAACCTGGCACATAAATTTCTTTAGCCACTGAAATGTCTCTGTGTGTGTGTTTGTGTGTGTGTGTGTGTGTGTGTGCATGTGCACATGCAGGATATGACATGTCATGTCAGGGTGGAGGCATTCAGAAACCCATGTCCGTTTCTCTTCTTCTGTGTTCTAGTGTAGCTATAGGATGGTGGAATCTATTCATGTTAATCTTGATTTCTGAGGCACCAAATGGAGAATATTTGCTTTAAAGAATTTTCTAAGCCAGGTATGGTGGTACATGCCAGTAATTCCAGCACTGGGAAGCTGAGGCCAGAGGATCAGAAGTTCAAGTCCATCCTGAGCAATTAAATTTGTGACACAGTCATAGGAAGTCCCTGCCACAAAAAGAAAAACAAAAATCTGGTGATAGAGTTCAGGGTGAAGGCACTGGGTTCAACACCCAGTACTGAAGGAAAAACAAAAATGAAAAAAGGACTGTCCAAACCTATAGCAAAATTTGTGTGAAAAAACCCTAAACTTTCATAGGTGTTTAGCCACTAAAAATTTACTGTCTCCCCAGAATAGCCTACAATTTTAGTGACTTTGTTAACCATAGAACTCTGTTATATATACTTGGGTTTAAGATGATTTATTATCACCCCTAAAAGTTCTCAAAATTCTTTATATACTTAAGCATTTAAGTGCCAAAGACATGGGCAAGCGTCAGGTTATGTAACAGGAGTTAGCTATAGAGGTTCCTAGGTAAGACTTAGTCTCTTTGCTCTAAACAATTGCTCTAGTTCTAAAATAAGTGCGAACAGCTGCACTGGGAAGACATGATACATATGCGAAAATTAAGTAACGTTATAGGCAACAAATACTTTTAAAACTAGTAGACCAGAAACAATCAGTATTAAGGGACCCAAATGTAGACAAAAAGCAAGACTTATATAGCAATAAACCACGAGTAACACTTAAATTAAATGAAAATGTGAGAAATCAAATAGGTCAGGCTTCATACTGGTAGTTACAGAAAAATATATGCCCATTCAATGAAAAGTAAGATATGCAAGCAAGGCAAGCCATACGAAGTTTGAACTGAGTGGAAAGACAATCAGATTGACTGGGAAGGTGGAAAGTTACATGCCTAGGTAATAGAAGAAATAGAATTGAGAGCCACTCTGAGGTTCTGAGCAGAAATATGATTTGATTTGCTGAAAATTCTATTAAAGAAAGACTGATTTGGCAATGGACTGTGGGAGGGGAAGAGCAGTGTGGGTGAAGGTAAAAATTCTAGATGGCTGTTAAACCGGAAATGAGATGACAAAAGTTTGTGTTGAGGAAATGGACAGATGTGAAAGAATCCTAAGGTACATTGAAAGGAAATCAATAGAACAGGATAGGCATAAGGAATCTGTAGCAAAATAATCCAGCAAAAGTACTGTTCATACTTTTAGCCTGGATAACTAGAAGAGAATCATGTTAATGATTTTTCTTTTCTTTTTTTGGTACCAGAGATCGAACTCATATCCTTACACTTGCGAGGCAGGCAGCGGCACCACTGAGCTAAATCCCTGGCCCACGTTAATGAATTTTCATAAAAAAGAAAGTTGGTATTAGAGTCATTCTTAGGAAAATGGATACATTTTGAGGATATACGCCTAAGTGAAATAAATAAGTCACACATGTGTAAATACCGAATAGTTTCTCTGGTGTGAAAAACTATACTAGTACATAAGATCTTAATGAGATAATTGACAATGTGAACTAGGAAGAAAAGAGCCAGAGGTGTAGGGAAAGTGGGAAGGGTAGGGGAAAAGGAATAAGGGAAAAGAAGAAAATATGAGAAAATGAAAAAATGGAAATAAAGTGTAAATGGGGAGAGGAGGAGGGGGTGAAGAGCAGGGATGAGGGGAAAAAATGAGAACCAAGACCTGTCATGTAAAGGTACAAGATCCCAGTAACGAATGTAACTGTACTGTATACCTAGAATGTACCAATAAACTCAATAAAAAGAAAAAAAAAGTTGCTTTTGGAAAGATGATGTAGATTTAACTGAAGAGATGTGGAGTTTACGATGATGGCAGAAAATGCGTTAGGTCTCTGCCTTTCCCATTTCCAATGCTACTTTTATGCTAAAAGGCTTTATTAATGGGTTCATCAAAAAAGTCAGGGCTCAGAGAGATGGACTTTGGATATCTGTCTTAAAAATGATGAGACTGTGGTGTCCTAGTAAAACTAATGCACTTTAAAGATAAAAAAGGAAAAACTCTCAAGGCTTTAAGCAAAAAAAGATCAAATAGCTTACAAGATCAGAAGAATTAAATTGTCACCAGACATCTTAGAAAATCATGCAAAGTAAGACAACAATAGAGGATCATTTTCAAAAAACTCAGGAAAAGAAAGTTTGAACCAATCTACAATTTTATAACCAGGAAGATTTTCTTTCAAATGTCAAGTATACACAGCAGAAGTTCAAGATAGAAGAACTTAGGGAACTATGCATCCATGAGCCCTTGTTGAGCAATCTGTTGGAAAATGAACTTCATCCAACCAAGAAATGACTGGTCAAACTTCAGAGGAAAATAAAGGCAGTGAGCACAAAAATGCATATATGGAAATACATATTTCCATAGAAAATCCATTACTATTTGTATCATGTTAATAGACCTAAGGGAAAAATCATACCATTATCCTCCTACATGCTAAAAGAGCTTATGACAGAGCTCAATACCAATTTCAGATTAATAATAATAAAACCTCAAGAAACTAAGAATAAGGAATACCTGCTTGATAGTAGTCAATCTACAGCTGCATATTAATGTATATTTGCCTATGTATCTAGGTGTCTATGTATTAATCCTATCTACCTACCTTAGTACTAAAGACAGTATCTTAGGTCAGCAATCAAGGTATTGTTACTGACGATGCCCTTTTTCTCCAAATCTCAACACTGTACTGATGGCACTAAGCCAATATAATCAGACTTGAGAAATTCGTTGGAAATATAGAAATAAAACTGCTTTTATGTGCATACAATACAACAGTGTACCTGGGATACCAATGATAAAAATACCTCCAACAATGAAAGAAATAACTAACGTAGCAGGGCACACAAGTAATACACAGAAATCAATAGCACTTACATACACAAACAAACAGTTAAAGGGCAGAATGGCATCTATACACAGCAACAAAAACAATCAAATACTTAGAAATAAACCTAATAATATGTTCACCTGCCCAGAATAAAACATTTTTCTCTTTACTTTAGTGGTGCATGAATCTATAATTTGCATGTATATTATAGATTAGGTACTGATATTTTATCAATGTTAACATTCTGATTTAAAGAATCATACTGTGGATTTGGGGAGATCTACACTTCAGTTTTTAGGACCATCATATTGGCAAATTACTCTCAAAAACTGCAGAAAAAAGTTACATATATTTAGAAGAATATATATCTATGTGTACATATATATATATATATAAAGAAAAAGACAGATAAATGATAATGCAAATGTGGCAGAATGTTAAAATTTGAAGGGAAGGCAGGAATTATTTGCACTGCTTTTATGACTTTCATGTGTCTGCAATTATTTAAAAATTTAAAAAAATTTTAATTAAAAAGTCAGTGTAAAGAAAGTAAACTGTGGTCCTAGCAATGGCTGTATAGATGATGG
>NW_022900925.1:6571105-6611947 GCF_012274545.1 Fukomys damarensis
TAACCATGGGGGGACACTAAGCTAGATCTAAGCGTGCAGATACCTCTGCCCGTATGAGTGGATAAATGCCATTAGGCGACAGTCGTGCTCTCTCGTCATGCATATGATGCCTTCTGCGATGATACAGTCTGTGGTCTTCACCAGTACCCCCTCTCTACCTTTTCCAGCTTCCAGAACCATGAAATAAATAAAACTTCTATTGGTTACAAATTACCTATCTGGTGGCCGTCTGTTAGCATACTGAAGAATGGATGAAGCCAAGGACCGAGGAAGATGCAAGAAAGAAATATTCAAGCAGAGACATGAACAATGGGTGTACTGGTCTAATAGTGATTACCGAGGAAGACCATTCCAGACAGAAAGAAGAGCCTGTGCAGAGGGGGTTAGGAGAAAAAGAAGTCAATGTTGGCTGGAGTGCAGTTAGCATGAAAGAGACTGATGCAATTACTAGGGGCTGGATGGTACAGGTCATTGAGTGTTTTGGCTTTGAGTGATGTTGCCAGTTCAATAAGAGAAGCATGGAGAAACAGTGTGCTCATATTAGCACCTGAGAATTCTGAACTCAACCAGTAATTTTATAATGGGCAAGCACTGTTCCATAGCTGGGGTTAATATTAAGCTTCTGGCTCCCACAAAGAGCCTCTCAGGTTTTATAAAATAGGGACTTGGAACAGATCTGAGCTTAGACAAGACAGATAAACTAGATTAAGCCAGGTTGAATCAGGGTAGGGTGAATAGATCATTCTGGCTGCTCAGCAGAGGATGGCAGGTGGGAGACAAGAATGGAATCTCACACAGGTGGCCTTCACAAGTTGTCTGGATGGAAAGCAAGTAAGGCACAGACTGGGATGCTGGCTATGGAAGGGACAACGATGCCTATGTTCAAGGGAAGGGAATGGATGGCAATGGATTTGGATGTGGGTGATGAGGAAATAAAGATGTTAAACATAATATACACTATGTAAGGTTCTGCTGGAACGACTGATTGCTGGTGAGTTAGCACCACTAGGGGAAGAACAGGATGGTGTTAAAAAGGCAGGGCACAGTTAGGACCTTCTGCCTCCCAACTATGTGTGTGTGCAATCACAAAGAAGGATCTCCCTTGACAAAGGTAGGGTTATCTTAAAGGAGCCTTCCTAGAGTCTAAAAGTGTCTCCAAGGTCAAGAAAAGAATAATATGACATAATTTGGGCAGAACAATAGTTTGAGGCCAAATACCTAGAAGCCTCCCAACATTCTTCAACTTTAGGAAGGAGGGCAGAGAGGGCTCCTTGTTCTGCTCCTTTGATCCATCATCATTATTCCTGCCCAAGGTTGCAAAGACCCTTCCTGCTTTGCCTCTAGCCACACTGGGTCTTCTCTGTGGATTCTGGCTTAGTGCTCAGTGCCCCATTCCTGTCCTGCTGTCCACAGTTTTGGCATCCCCTGTCTCATTCTGGGACCCCATGTCTTCATTTCCACAAGCATACACTTCTGTCAAATCTGCCCCACTCCAGTATGCACAGGGTTGGTGTCTGTGCCATGCCCTGTACATTAAAGTTGAATGGATTCAGCCCTCTGTGTTCAACTGTTCTGAGTAAAAATCTAGAAAACCATTATGCCCCTCCTAGAATTACTCCCCCAGGGAAAAAGCAAAAATGATTCACTGGGAAGCAGTGAAGAAAATAAGAATCTGACATTTATCCTATTCAAGGAATGAATACTTTATAAGCTCTGGCCCCACTAAAGCCAGCCTGCACATTTATGAATTGCTGGTGGAGAGGCTTTCAGGTATGTGATATGAAAAATCTGCTGTTAACCTTGGGAAAAAATTAACGCTCTCCACTCGGTCAAAAGCATCTTCCCACTGATACTCTGGAGTACAGGCAAATAGGCAACTCACAGAATGTACAGGGTGCTCAACTCCAAGGGCTGTCTCTGAGGGAAAAACACCTTGCTTTATTTCAAGCAGTAGCTCTTTGTTGAGGAAATGCCTTATCCTGAATCTACTCTGGAGTATCAAGTAACAGAGTCTTATTAACCCTCAGTGCTCTCGGTAGGATGAGGAAACCAGGGCCTGACACGATGGAGTTATCTGCAACAAGGGCCACAGCTGAGCCTGCAGGGAGCACTGTCCAAGAGCTCACTCAACTCACTTCAGCTCTGTAACATGAGCCAGCCCACAGTTCATGCAAGGGGGCCACCCTTGGTGAGAACAAGAGAAGCCAAGGGGACTGAGTTTGCTGTATCCATCTCTGCAGTGAGCCACACACAGAAGTCTGCTTTTTGTGTGTTCATTTTGCTTCTTAGTTTTGTTCTCAAAAGCAGAATACAAACGAAGAAAAGGTATGAATAAAAACAATACACATTAATGGGGTACCATGAGGCGTCCTGATATGTGTTTATGTTGTATAATGCTCAAATTAGGGTCAACCTGTCTCCTAAAACATTTGTCATTAAACTGAAATCGCCTCCAGCTAGCTCGATGAAACACACACCATGTTGCTGCATCTACAATCACCCTACTAAGCAGTAACATACCAGAGCTTCTTACTTCCATCCAGCTGTACCTTAGCACCCAACAATCAACCTCTCTCCCCACTAGTCCCTCCCCCATCCTTTCCATAGCCTCTGCTAAGTAACTCAATCTATAGTTTATCCTTGGAAGGATTAGGGACTCTGCCTTCAACTCACCTTCCAAAATTCATTTGTTGTGGACTTTCTACAGGTATCCTGTGCTCTGGTCGTTTTTCTGCTGTTCCTTCCCATCATGCTAGTGTTTCCACGTCTATGCCTTTGTTCAGAAGGCTCTCAGACCTGAAATGTCTCTTATCACACTGTTGGTTTACCCTATCATTCTTGCCCTACAAGATACATTTCAACTTTTATCTCTTGGGGGAGTCCATTTAAGATGCTTTCAATCAGTGGCCAATTTTTCTTAAATTAAACTCCCCCCTGCTCATCTTGGGATCTCCATGGCATTTCCCATTTACTTGACAGGATTTAACTTCCTGGCTTCTCGAAGGCAGACACTGTCTTTCTCATCTTTACTCAACCAATGTTTGAATTTCACTGAAAGGGACAGATGCCCATGGTTGTGCTGGCACTTCTAGCTTCCTGTGTATCACAGGGTATTGGGCCATGAAAGGTCTCTGTACAACATATAGCAAATTAATGTCAGAAATGAAAATGACCTTGAAGACTGTTGAGGAAACCTTACCAAAAAAATTATTCCCAGTCTTCTCAAATTTGAATGTGTATGTGAATTACCTGAGGGTCTTTTTAAAATACAGATTTTGATTCAGTCAGTCTGGGTGGGGCTTGAAAGTCTGCATTTTTAAGTAGCTCCTGAATGATGCTCTTGCTGCTGGCCCTAGTGCTGTTCTACAACACTTGGAAGCAGAGCACCAGGAATGACTGCCTGACTTGAGTGCTCAGTGCTCTGTTCCATGAGTTTCTCCTATAACCTCCACAGCAATCTTAAGAGGTAGTGGTACAATGAGCTTTTGTTGCTTTTTTTTTTTTTTTTTTTTTTTTTTTTTAGTTAATGTTGTAGAGGTCAAGGTCACACAGAAATGGTGGAGCCAGGAGCTGAGCATGTCTAACCTCAAAGACTTTCCTCTTTTTGCCATTTTTTTCCTTCTACAATCATGTAATGAAGTTTATGTCACACTATTTGGAGAAGAGTAAGAGTGAGTCTGAGGCCATGACTCTCAGCAGGAAGGACTGGGGTTTCTTTATTTTACCCTGTTAATCTCTATAGTAGCAGCATCCCATAATAACATGGTTACGGTCTCCATCATGGTGTCCTGAGAACCGTGGTCTTACACTCCAGTTCTAGGCCACCATGAAACCCTGGTAGCTATTGAAGGAGATGTCGTTTGCTTCTTGCCAAAGACAACAAGCTAGCACAAAGATGACAATCCTCCCAACTCCCTAGGATTTGACTTAGTCCCATAGCTCTGCCATCCAGATTCAGGAGCAAATGCCAAGGGGCTGGCTCCTAGGAAGAGAAGATTCTCAATTTAGAGGGCCAGTCAGTGCCAAGACCAATGCCAGGAAAAGGGATTGTACTAGATGCCAACCTGCTCCTGGGCGCTACTTCAGCCAAGAGTCATGGCAAGAGAGAGCTCAGATCTGCCACTAGTATGGGATTGGAAAACAAGAAAAGCAGCAGCCCAGAGATGTTGGATTTCTGGCTGGGCAAGCCAGATTCTGGGAAAACAGAAGAACTTGATCTTCAGTCTGTTTCCAAAGAGAATTTAAAGACAGCACCAAGATTTAGGATTTTACAGGCTTCGCATCAGTCTCCCCCAACCACTCCACCTGTTAGAAAGCAGTCAGATTAGCGGACACTGAACATAAAGAATGCATCTATGAACCCAAGGCCTAAAAAAAGTCTTCCCTCTTGTCTCATGGGAGATCTAGCTCTACACAAGTCACTCCTCTTCTGAAAAGAACACATGTAGCCTATAGAGAAGATTTAAAACTCCTCAAAGCAAAAAGACTTCCATTGCTGTCTGCCCATCTCTCCACTCCTTACATTACCCCAGAAGACTGATTCGGTAGAATACTCTGGCACCTGCATGGGCCAGTGGCAGCAGGTTCACAGGCAAACATTAAACAGGACATGTATGATCTCAGATTCAGCATAAGACCCAGTGGATGGGAACTTTCCCCTGTGACACCATTTATCAAGGTAGTGTGATTTGGGTGACAGGTTAGGTATCATTTGAAAACAATAGGTTAATATGCCATTTCAACCCAAGCACTCTTTCAGAATGAGGTAATCCAAAGAGAGACAGTGCCAATCAGTGTCAGGACCAGGGCCAGGAAAAGAGACTTTACTGACCACAAGTGAGCTTGGTTAGCTAATAACCTGATTAGCTTATAGCCTGACTTTGCAGTGCCAGGCACGTTGCCTCAAGTGGGGGTTCTGACAGCAAATTAGGCACTATTTGATGCAAATTTTGAGGTGGACTTTGTGGGTGGCTTGGAAAGTGGGTCCAGGACACTATAATCCTCTTATTAACCAGCATGGTCTAATTGCTGCTGAAAGTAGGTGGGGACAGAGTCCTGAGCCAAAGAGAGAAAAGTCACAGCATCCATTCTGGTTTCTGGAAGGTGATGGGTGTTCTTGTTGACAGGACCCACAAGGAAAATGGAGTTTTGTAGAACAGTTGCCTTTAAGCAAAATGGCTGAGCTTGCAAAGAGAAGTGTCCATCTGAGAAACTCTCAAAGGTATTACACTGGGTTTTGTTTTGCATTATTTTTTTTCATTTTGTTTGAATGGCAGTTATGCTGAGAGATGGAGTCCCTGGATGAGGGTAGAATTCACCATTCTTGCAGATCCACTGCTTCTGAGGCAATGTTTTTTTTAATTACCCACTGTGTGAGGTTGATTCAATTATAGCAAAAATCAGAATAGTACTAATGTCACATACTTTCCTAAGGTTAAGTCTTAGGCACAGCTCTGGCCAGGATCACATAAAATACCACTAAATGAAGCCGGACACACTCAGTTAATCACGAGTGCTCAGAATTCAGCCATTAATCATCAACCATCAGGCATGGCCTACAGAAGGGAGCTGTTCCACGTACTCAGATCAAACTACCAGTAGATGGCTTAAAGCTCTGGTACTCTCAGCTATAATCCAAAAGTTTCCTCCCACACCCACTGTACACCCACTCCTCTCCCCCACCCCTCCCTCCTGAAGAAGTACAGGAAAGAATACTCTCAGGCTGTACAGGCTTCACAGAGGCCATTTTCAGGCAAGCCATGGACCTCTCTTTCATACCCCCCCCCACACACTGTTGCCATGGAGACTGGACGCCACCTGAGCTCTGTGCTTTCCCTGGAGTCCTGCCTTCAAATACCTTAGTATATTCCAACCCACTCACTCCCCTGGCTCCCCAGACTGTGTACATATCTAATCTGGATTCCTTTAGCTAAATGGGGCAGGGGTCTCTGCCACACTCCACTAATGGTCTGAGTGTTCTTGCTTAAATCCTTACGTGGGGGTGGCAGCCTGTGGTTCCACGGAGACCTATGCATCCACATCTCTCCTTTCTTTTGTAGAAAAGAAGAGCTGATTCCAAGCCATGTGTGAGGTGCAAACAGTGCTTAGACAAATTGGCTGGTGGGAAGGTGAGCTTGGCCCCGGGGGTGCAGGAAGATCAGACCAGCAGGTGGGAGGCACAATGGGAAGTTAACATTGCACCCTGACTATGAATGGGACACTGGGTGCAACGCTCACAGTGCCCTGGAAAAACCAGAAAAGCAGAAACACGGAGAAGCTAATGGATGTTTCTGAACACAGCTTGTATTAACTCCTCTGCTTCCTTCAACCACCCACTTCCTCAGTTACCTCTTAGCCCAGTTCATTCCTCAAATCTAAACCACCTCAGAAATCTTGTACATCCTCCAACCATAACACTGACCAAAACGCTCTCATCCCTGCCTTTTCTTGTCCTTCCATTTTATTCCCAGTAGACTACTTACCCAGAATTCCTGGCTAAAATCTGTGCATTTTCTGACCATTAAAATCAATCCCTGGCTTCATTTATTTCTTGGGAGGTCAGAGATAAAGCCGGTGCTATCAGTCCAGCCAGTAGAATTCCCTCAGCTCTACTTCTGCTTCTGCTCTGGTATGTGAGCTCGAACTGCCACGGTGTCACCTCCCAACTCCCTTTGCTGAGATCCCCAAAATGGACTCTCATTTTCCCTGCTGCGATCTCATCACCTGCTCCAATGTACTCACCCCTTTCTCAGCATTCACTCCTCTCCTTTATGGTTTGTGTGTGAGACACCACAGAGTGCCTGACTGGCCAGCAGGATCGGCCATCTCCAGCGTAATCTCCAGAGACTCGTTCAGACAGAAAGAAGGGATCTACTTAGGATCCTTCTGCAGGGTCGGGAAAGGTCCGCATGAATCAGCAGCATCTTACATTCTCATCTTCTCTCCATGCCCCAGGTGACCTCCCAGTACCCTCTAGGGCCTTGTACCTCTTGTGCTCTGGTTCGCACACACTGGCTTCCTTCTTATTTCCTCACACAAGAATGTCTCTGCCTCATCTTTTTCTATGGCTTCTGCCTGGGAGGCAGGTGTCTGTTCAGCCATCGCCCTATCTAAGATGGCTAACCTGGCACGAGTCGCTTCTGTGACAGCACTCTCAGTACTCTTACTTGCTTGAATTTTTATCCTTGCATTTATTGTCAAGAATTTATTCTGTCTGCTTCCCCCAAGGAAATGTGAACTCCATAAGGATGAATTCTATTTGTTTACTTTTTGATATTCCTTGGCACAAAACAAGCCTTATTAAATATTTGTCAAGTATAAAACGTTCTATAGCTTGGAGTATTTGGTGTTCAGGCTGAACTTTCCACAAGAGACACGAATAAGAGTGGGAAAGCATGCAGCTGAGAAGTTTTTGGTTAAGAGTTGCATTCTGTTTGAAAAATACAGATTTGTAGCTCCACTCCACGTGTCGCAGGTATGAGAAAGCCAATCATCTCTAAAATGGTTCCCTGTGATGTTCACCTCCAGGTATTCTTGTCCCTTTCTCCTTGAAAAGGACTGTTTTGTGTAACTATAAGATTTTATGAAAATGATATTGTGTAACTGAGAGACTGGGTCAAGAAAGACATTGTGGCTCTTCCTTGGATCACCCACTCCGAGGCCACCCAGCCACCATACTGTACCATTCAAGTTGCCCATGGACAGAATGTCACACTGAGGGACTGAAGCCTCCTGCCAATAACACCATGTGAGAGCGCCATCTTGGAAGCAGATCCTCCAGTTCCGGTCCAACCTTCAGATGATAGAGCTCAGCCTGACTTTGTGATTGCAAACCCACAAGAGATCCCAACTTAGAAACTCCCAAAATCCTAACCCATAGAAGCTACATGAGATAATGTTTATTACTGTTTTAAAATGCTAAATTTTAGAATAGTCTGTTTCACAGCTATAGGTAATTGTCATGAAGTGGATGACATGGGGGCTAGCAAGTTCAGGTCTGTCCTTATCAGTGGTTCACTGTGTAGCCCATTTCCCCTTGGTCCCAATTTGATTCTGCAACTCTTAGTAGCCACAAATGCCACCTGTATCCTCAATAAACTTTATTTAGACACAAACAGACACAACAGAAAATACATACACAGATACAGATTATTTGTTTTTTCTATATAGGATGAACAAACATCATATATGATTTTAAAAAGTAGGTGCATGGAATGTAAGAAAATGTTGCAAAGTTCCTTGTTCACTCACACATGAAACAAACATATATTTAAGAGGAAGACAGGGATATACTATCCCAACAACAAAATTCACATTTGGTCTATAAGAGCACACAGGTGTTGGGAAAGTAATCAAAGGAGTTAGGGATCCACTTATTCTTGATGTGACAGAATGCTCACAACACTAGTAGGACTCTGTTTAAACAAAAGACAGAATTGAGGAGGATTCCACACCCCTGCACAGATGCTCTGCAAGCTGTCAGCTAGGTCATAAAGCAGCTTGCAGAATACTAGATTAGCTTTCGTCTTGCGGCTTGAAGGTCTGCATAACCTCTACTTTTGTGTCCACATCATAGAGTTTTACAGAGATACACTTAGGACACTAAACTCTCCACATGCACGCTGGTTTGGAAACCCACAGTACAGAACATTGACATCAGGTTATAAAACATGGCTTTCAAATGGGAAAGGAATAGCCAAGAGGGGCACACACACTTTATAAATGCTGCCACATCCACTGTTTTCAACATGCTGTGTATGGTCCCCTTCCACGGGCAGCCATCAGCATCTGTGTCCTTCTCCCTGCCATGAGTGGAGCAGAATGGATACGTCTTGGAAGGCTGTCACTCTTTAAAGTTACACACGTGATGTCCTGGTCACTCCTGCCAGAAGCTACGCATGTCCCCAGGACAAGCTGCCATGGGACCTCCCCACTTACTCCTTTCCCAGACAAACCTCTTGCCTCCACACCATCTTCACATTTCAGATTGGGTTTCCCTAGGCAACCTCTGTATTTTAGTAAAAAATGGTTTCCACTGTACCCTTCGTGTGTCCTCTTCCTAATGTGACAAATCCAGATGAGATGAAGTTATGGAGATCTGGTCCTCCACTTCGGTAAGCATCCTTCCCATAATGCCCTGTAAGAAGATGGGGCAGAATTACCTGATGCATCTGTGACACCAACACAGAAGACAACTGCAGCTCCACCTTACCAAAAGGCAATGGTGCGCTTCGTTCAAACCAGCGGCTAAGTCAGAAGGCATAAGTGGTCAAAGAAAAAGGGTGATATATATACAGCATATATCACAAACATTACTGAGAATATATTTCTCAATATATACATATACACACATACATATGTATATATTACTGTGCAACAAAGAATAACATGTTGAAAACAGGGAGTGGGACACATGGCTTGATTTTGGCATTTCTGACCAAGCACAAAGCACATCAGAACAGCACTTCACAGATGTTCCTCAACTTACAATGGAGTTATAACCTGATAATCCCATGGTAAGCTGAAACATCATAAGTCAAAATGCATTTAATGACCATCATAACTTAGCAACACAGCACACTCTAGAATGTAATTTATTTCCCTTTTGGATTGCATGGTCATTTGCTTACTGCCACTGTCCTGCATGGAGAAAGAGGATCATACAACATACTGCTACTCCAGGAAAGGACCGGAATTCAAACTTCAAACCATGGCTGCTACTGAATGTGCACTGCTTTCAAACTACAACAAAGTAAAATAAAATGGAACACTGAACCATCATAAATCGGGACCTTCATATTTGTCCCACTGTCATCCTTCTTGATGACAATTCTCTCTCCCAATTCTCTGCTCATTCTTGTTTTGTTTGCTTTCTTTCTCCCCACAGCAAGCAGGTTCTGATGGAGTCTCTCTCTCTGTCTCTCTCCCTCTCTACATATGTGTATGTGTGTGTGTGTGTGTGTGTGTGCATGTGTGTATATGTTTACAAATCATATAAAACCTATGGGCCTGCAGACTTGTAACTTAAGAGAACTCCTACAACAGCTAATGCCAACAAGTAGAATCGTGGTTATAAAACACTGGGAAAATATTTATGTGTTTTCCTTTTTTGATTCTCTGAAATAGGACCATATCTCTCATCAACTGGATGCAGACATCTACCTGTGGGGCTGAGTTAAACAAAAAGCCGAGGGCAGGTTAAGAACTGCAGGGGAAGAAATTCAGAGGAGAAAGTTAATATTCCACTTCTGACATTCAAAGTAAGATTTTACAGTATGCTTGAATACAGGCATTGTAAGGAAAGAAAGGACTCTAAATGCCATCCTAAAGTATGTACATGCAAAAATAGAGAAAGTCACATTCTTTTCACATTGTCACACACACATTAAAACTGTACTTATAATTACAATATGTGGGAAACTACTTAAGATATAAAGTTTAAAAGTAGATAGGTGCTATATTAAATATGATAACAGAGCTATTAAAATTCAAGCCAGTAAGTTAAAAAAACCCAAAACATTCAAAAGATTGAAAGAAAATGCACAAAGATACTGACAGCTGCCCTTGGATGGCTGGAACATGGGTGTTAATTTATTTCTACTTTCAACTTTTCTACACTTTCCAACATGTTTTTCTTTAATGAATACAAAACTTTCTAATATAAAAAGGTAAAATAAATGTCTAACGTAAAGTTCATGGATGCATGCAAACACAAACCGAATCATTCTTTCTTAACAGGGCACACTCCAGATCCACACATCTCAATCTCATGAGAGAGTGCTTTAAAAAATAGATGCTCGGAACAATTGCTGATATTTTAATTCAGGAAGACAGAATCTGGGCCTAGGCAGGGGTATTCTGAAAAAGCTCTGCTTTCTGGGTTTTTAGAAACCTATTGTGTTAGGGACAATGAGAGCTGTTATTCTTTTTTTTTTTTTTTTTTTTTTTTTTTTTTTTTTGGTACGGGGATTGAACTCTGGTCCTTGTGCTTGCAAGGCAGGCCACTGAACCGCTGAGCTAAATCCCCGGCCTGAGAGCTGTTATTCTAACACAAGGGCAGAAACAAGTCAACTTAAATTCATTTAAGTGTGATCAATGAATATCTGCTGGGTTTTATGTTCAGAGATCCACTTTCTTCCTCTGGAGGATAGTGTCAAGTTCCTTCATTCTTATTCCACATCTCAAACCTTAGCATGCATCAAAATAACCTGGAAAACTTAAAAGAAATCCCAGGGGACCACTCCTAGACTTCCAGATTCCGTGGATGTGGTATAGGTCTCAAGAGTTCACATATCTAGAGCCAGGTGTGGTGGCTCACACCTGTAATCCCAGCACTTAGGAGGCTGTGGCAGGAGGACTGATGTGAGTTCAAGGCCAGCCTGCACTACAAAGCATGACCCTGCCTCAAAAAACAAAAACTGAAAGTATAAAAAAGAGTTTGCCTATCTATTAAGGTGACATTGATTCTGCTGGTCCAGGGACCACACTCTGACAATGGAATTCGGGACCAATCACATGAAGATCATGTGAATGATTTCATTTCTCAGGGCACACAGCTTTGCATGAGGCACGTTCTTGTAAAAAACTGTGGTCTCAATGCATAGTTGTACAGAATTCTCAGAGCTGAAATAAAGGCTTCTGTCTATATCCCAAGCTATGTGGACGCTGTGAACACGATCCATTATCTGAAGACAGGTATCTTCTTCAGAGAACAGGAGGGTAGCAGGTGCATCACCACCCCAGGGAGTGTGGGACCCCTTCTTCTGCAACAAACATGTCACTCTCTCCCCACCTCATCTAATTACAGAACAGTAAGAAAAGAAAGTAACAATTCAGAACCCTCATAAATTTGAACTACATCAATTCAGAACCTGTGATACATCCTGCAGAATTTGGGCTGGTTTATTTTTGTGCTTCTTATAAAAATAAAATTTTTGATAAACAAATCAATACTGAGGAAGATAGAACATAAAACTGTGCCTGTGCTATTTACAAATCATTCTTATCTGTCAGTTGAAACAAGGTCCCTGGGATTAAGCACCGCTCTCGTGCTTTGGGGCTCTGCTGGTGTGAAAGTAAACTGAAATTTCTGGGTCACCTACCCGTGGGTCAGGCAGAAGTACAGAGCCCTTACAAGTGTGGCTTATTTTTCACACATAATAGCTAACATTTTTATAGTATCTTGCAGTTTACAAGGAGTTTGTACACACACATCCTTCACTTAATATTTTAATTAACAGTAGGTTGTTTTTTATTATCTCCCATTTTGTTGACTTAAAAAAAAAGGCAAAGGACTAAAATTGGTAGATGGCTGAGCCAGTGCCTGGACCATGTTCGCTGCATTGTACACACCTGGTTCATTTACTCATCCACAAGAACCCATGAAAAACAGCCACTTCTAAGTCCATGGAGCTTGCCTGTGGAAGGGCCTGGGTTTTCTCCAGGTCTAGCCACCTCCTGAATCTACCATCTTTCTACAAACCTCACTCCCGTGGTATGAGAGGTATGCTGTGACTCTTCTCCGAGACTGCAGCCAGGACACATGGTGGAAATGTGAGGTCCAGGAAAACTCTTCACTTGAAAACACCCAAGTAAACAAAAGCTGGAGATCAGAGGTGCTGAGTTTCAAGAGCTCAGACTTTGAATGGGGCAAAAAAGAAAGGACACGGAGAGGTAATGAGGCAGGACCAAGAACAGTACACAGTAATAAAGAATTCTGCGGCCAAACCAGTTTGGAAAATATTAAATTAAACAAAACGAAAGCTACCTGAACGCCAAGTCAGAGGCAAAGAGCACTGAACCCTTTATGAGACCCTTACATTTTTCAAAGCAATCTTATGATGGCTGATTTTTTGAGAGAGCCTCTTGTGAGGCTGAGATGTAAAACAGGATGACAGTTGCAGCTTTTGTTTGAACTGTAGTCCTCAAACTTAAGCACAAAACAGACTCCCTTTGGATGATCCACGGATTGCTGGGTGCTAGCCCCAGAATTCCTGATCGACAAGGCCAGTGATGAGGCTTGATAATCCTATTTCTATCAAGTTCAGAGTGATGCAGACCCGGAACCAAGGACCACATTTCCAGTGAACCACTATGCTGGGTCTAGCCACACGTCAGCCTTCAGTTGGACACAGGATGAAAGTCTAGAGTGATTTTCATTGTCTGTACCCTCCAAAGTTTAGGAAGATCAAAAGGCATCATGAAAGGAAGAAGAGCTGGTGAAAGAGAAGCCCCATGTATTTAGACAATCTGAAGAGAGTGGAGTCAATGTCACTTCTGTTTCTTCATGAGGCACAGACCTGTTGGGTTGATGACACGAATGGGTATCACAGTATTCATTACCTGTAAAGCAAAGAACCACTCTTCTCTGTCCAGTAGCAACTCTCCTAACCCTCTGCCTATCTGCTGGCTACCTGGGCCAGAGGAAAAGGAGTACAAACATTAACCCAACTGCAATTCTGAAAAATAATTATTGATCCAGGGGAGCTCTAGACAGAAACAAGCAAGAGCTTTGTGAAGCACTTTAGTAAAGTAACAGGTACCTTCCTCATATCACGGTACAAGTACATGGTCTGTACTAGGAACATGGGTGTTTTCAGGCTTCAAAGCACACCTATCCCCACCTGCTGAACCCAAAAGTGTGATACACCATGCAGATGACACACCTCCAGTTCTGCTGCTGTACCCTGATCTTCACTATTACTTTCCCCAAAGTGATGGAGGTTTTATTCTAGTTCAGTCACTTCTATGGCTGCTCTGACTGCCTATCAGAATCCCTTGCCCTTCCAAAACCTTGGCAGAAGCCAAAATTCCGAAGGACAGTCCTAAGGGACAAATGTTCTCAAACAGGAAGAAGATTAAAGCAAAGAGAGGACCCAGGCTGAGCTCCTGGAGTTGTGCAATGCTGTTAGTTCTGATAAGGAAGCGACAAGGGGCAATGCTTCCCTGTAAAAGAGATTTGCTGCAAGAAATGAAAGGAAAAAAATTGATACTATCCCAACGGTGATCTCTAAAGACTCAACCGAATTTTGCATCTGTGAAATTAGATCAACAGCCCTGAGACAGAAGCAAACCAATCGGACTGTTTGCTTGGACTTGCAGATCTGGGCAGCAGAATGGATACAGAAGGAAACTGGTGCAGTAGAGTCCAGTGAGAGACACAGTGCACACTCAGTGAAGGACAGAGACAAAGAGACACTGAGGGAGAAAAGTCAGAGCACAGCCGACAGCTCTACAACGCACAACTCATTCACAATTAAGACTCCCAGAAAAGAGACAGAAGGGATAATTCAGAAGCAATAATTAAAAGTTAATAGTTCATTTATTTCTGAGCAAGTGGAAGACTTTAGTCTTGAGGTGGAAGAATCAAGCACCAGACTATATATTAGAGGAGATCAATATCTAAATATATTCTGATGAAGAACCCATTAAAAATAAAGGGGAAAAACTCAAACCAACTTAATAAAACATGAAACCTACATAAACTGAAGCAGCCTTATTAAAAATTTTGAGACTTATTTCCATGGAGGTGGCAAACATATTGGCTAAGAAATACTCTTATACAGAACTCAGTTGAGAAGTTTCAAGTGCACGGTTTCCTCAAACTCAAAAGGGAAACAATAATTGGGTCCATTTAAAATGAGGAAATACACTCAGTAAGAATATGCTGATATTTATCAGTGAAGATATTTTGACTGAATACTTTGACCCCAAAATTCACTGAAAATAATGAAAAGAAGGGAAATTCTGAAAACTAGCCCCCCAAAAATGTCCAGACTTGTTATTAAATAGAGGTAGAACAGCAGGAAAATATATATATGCACATACACACACACATATATAAAATCACACAAACAGAAATCAGTCCAAGGGAGACTAAAGATTTAAATATAAAAAAATTAAATCTTAGAAAGTATTAGAAAGGATAATAGGACAATATGCTAGTGATCTGAAGGGGACATAATTTTTAAGTAAGATTAAAAGAGGCAGAAGTTAGAAAAGAAGCAATTGAGAAATTTTAAACTATTAATAAATCAATCATAGAACTGTAAGTGAAAGACTAGAAAATACATATATATTTATGCTTAGAACCTATAAATAACTTGCGGTTAATAAAAAACAATATATTACCCAAATAATGAAAATAGGTAAAAGAAACAGGCAACTCACAGAAGAGAAAATCCAAGGGCCAATATGCATAAAGTCATGTTCAATCTTATAAGTGATCAGGGAAATTCACATTAAAACCATAATGAGGTATCATTTCACACCCAATAGACTGGCAAAAATTAAAGAACCAGAGACTATCGACATGGATATGCAGAAGGAAGAACTCATGCACACTTCTGGTGGGAGTGTAAATTGTTACAATGGCTTTGAAAAGATCTTTGCAATGGCTAATAAAGTCAAATATGGATATGGCACACAGCTGGCAACTCTGTCTCTAGGTATATACCCTAATAAACCCTCACACACTTGCATGGGAAGCTATGTACAAGCAAGTTCATATGCAGCCGTGTGAGGAGAGTCTGTATTCCCACCGAGAGAAAAGTGATAAATAGTTTGTAATGAAACAACATAATCCCACACAACAGTGGAACAAGAAGGGAAGGGAAGGGAAGGGAAGGGAAGGGAAGGGAAGGGAAGGGAAGGGAAGGGGAGGAGTGGAGTAAGAGTTCTAAATATCATGGATGATTCTCAGCTGTAATGTTGAGAACACAGAGCCCACCTAAGATAAACAGGGTGGACTTTTAAAATATGCAACATAACACTATATTGTTTAAAAAACATGTGCATATGAAGATATTCAGCAAGATGAGGAACACAAACAGACACTTCTGTATGTAAGAAAGAGAGGAGAGCTAGAAAGGATATGCAAAGTGTCTATGTTCTATATTCCCTTTTCTGGGTAGCTGAAGACCTGCTTGACTTTTAAATAATTTTTTATTTTGTTCGTAAGATAGATAAACAGAATGAGATGACAGGCAAGGGATGGACAGGTGGATGACAGATTAATGGGCTGGTTTATCACTTTTAAGTAACTGTTACTCAAGGATTTTATTAATTGCCAAATCATCCTCCAAGAATGCAGCAAACAGAATCTCCAGCTTTAAGAACTCTGAGACTAAAATATCCATGAATCTCTGCTTGAGGGGGAAATAAAAACTACCTTATGATAAAAATCTGTCAAGAAAGAAGCAGTACTATGGAATTTCTAAAACCGTAACTGTATTCACTTGTAATCTTCAACCACACACAAATGAAAAGACTCACTAAGAGAAAATGGGTAAATTAAACATTTTAAAAATATTATCTTTACGGACAGAAAGTTAAATGAGACTGATGATACTGATGCTCCTCTGGAAACTCTGGTGTGCAAACTGGGCAATAAAATTACACTGCGGCAGTGAAATAAACTTGAAAGCCGGTTCAGGATAGGAGGAGCAACTCTCCACCTCTACAGACTGCTTGCAATTGGACGGTGCCCTTGGACCAGATGTGGAGCTGGGATGTGACAAGCCAAGAGGGAGCCTGAAGAGCACCCAGGCCTGAATGTGCAGCCATGCACATGGCCAAACCTTCCCTATGGAAAAATGTACTCTTGCACAGATATCATGCCCAAGGGACAATTTTCAATACATTCAGTGAAGGGCTTTCAAAACCCTTTGCTAACAAACATCCCAGTCTTAGCAACTAGACTCACAAAGTTGAAAAAGTGTGCAAAAGTAATTATAATGACTTCCATGTGTACTTCAAAGAAAGAAAGATTTTAAAATATTTAAAGGCTAATTTAAACTTAGCTCTAACACCTCATTAAGGAAATGCAAATCAAAACATGAGGTACCTTTTTACAAACCAGTCCAACTTGACAAAAACCTTAGAATTCAATGATACTCGATGCCGAGACAGCAGACATCTGTTACTCCTTGTGAGAAAGTATAGACTGATGGTTCCTATAAGACTTATTCTTCCACCACTAGAAAGTTTCCAGGTATATATGCATGCTCTAGAATGTCTTCTACAATATACACCCATGATTATAAATAGTGCTCAGTGACAGGGAACTGACTAAGTAAACTATAATGAAGGAAGACAATACAAGTGTAAAAAAGAATGAGGCAGAGCTCATTCTGTATATGCTGATGTGAGAAGCCTTCCAAGACAGAGAGTTGGAGAAAAAAATAAGCATAGTGCAGAACATTCTTCATTATGGTCCCTTTTTTGTATAACAACTAAAAAATGTGACAAAAAGAAAATATCTATAGGCCCACCATAAGATATTTCATACAAACAGTATTTTTTTTTTCTGGAAATAAACCTATGCACAAACTACAGTATTAAGATTTTCTTTCCTTTGTAGAGAGCGTCTGAGAAAAAAGGAGAGAAATGTTGCCTTTGATTTGTATTACTTTACATATTGTTGGGATGTTTCTAAACATTGTTTGTGTGTTGTGTTTATTTTTGCAAGATCCATAGAGTTTACCTGAGATTATAAAGTGGGGTCATGGATCCTAAAAAAGCTTTTTTTTCCTTTTGCCTGTTGATATGACAAAAACTCTACTAAAAGTCATGTTATAAAAAGGAGCACACAGACTAAAGAGAGGGGATTACTTTCCCCTGCATAAATGACGACATTTATCAAACACAGGTACTAATATGTATTGCTAAGAGGACAGTGGGGATTAAATGCGATGAGGTGTATCAAGTGCTTTCTCTAATGCTCAGTGCTAGTGAGCCCTCAACAAATGGGAACTGCTCTTGCATTGAGGAGTCTATCCTATCACCTATGCAAGAATCTCCCATGGGTGCTCTCACTATGCATGAGCCCCAAGCTGACCTTGGGCCAGAAAGTCACAATCAGAAGGAGCTGCAGACTCCAGGCTTTAGAATCTGGCCTGAGGGCTCCTTGCAGCTCTCTTGGACCCTTAACTTGGCCCCGCAGTGGGGAGAGTACTGCAAGACCAGAGACCCACACTTCTC
Organism: Fukomys damarensis; assembly: GCF_012274545.1. Classification (NCBI taxonomy): domain Eukaryota; kingdom Metazoa; phylum Chordata; class Mammalia; order Rodentia; family Bathyergidae; genus Fukomys; species Fukomys damarensis. The sequence goes on from NW_022900925.1 coordinate 6,589,085, forward strand.
CATGCAGTTACTTTTCACCCAGCGTATAAAGCAGTGTCCAAGCCTACTCTACCAAGGTAAACTGAGGCAGGTTTGGCCTAACTTCTCATTGCACTGACAAGGATCATTTACTAGTTTGAAAAATCTCTAGAAGGAAGCTACTAAAAATGCATTATTTCATGTGACAATCCCTGTGAATTGTGCCTTCCAGTAACTGTAGAGTTAGCACAGCTACTAGCAAGACCTCTGGGAAATCCCCAAGAATTCCCTCTAAAGTCTTCTCTTTGACCACACTTCCTAGGGAGACCAAGGGAACTATCACTGGGAACCAGTCTACTTGAGGAAGGCAAGCTGTGGGGGCTCTGGATGAAAAATCCAAGATGGAAAGAATGGCTGTGGAACCACCTTGCCCAATTCTCATTGGACAAAGAAAGAAGCAAATACCCAGATAGGTTGGCACTGGCACTTGGAAGCGCACATGGGCAGACAATTTTGAACTCTGAATCACTGACTTCATTCTATTTTTCAGCCATCGGAAAGTAGATCTCATCAGCGGCAGAAGAATGAGGGGCCCAGGCAGGCTTTGCCAATGTAATTCATCTTTCAAATAGATGTCCCCAGGATCATTAGTTTTGTTGCAGGCATTGGTCAAAGGCAAATCGTAGGTCGACCATATCTACTGTATCTAGGATGCACCATCAGGGCCTCTTGTATAATATGCAGTTCTGGGGGGAGGGGATTCATTTTTTAAAAGCATTTATGATGTAGAAATATAAGTTTGAACTCCACACCTCTTAAGTACCCTAATTATTTACCAAGGGGGTGAAAAGGAGGATTGCTCGTTGGTGGTAATGGTATTAATCTTTAGAGCTTTCAGGAAGTCTAAACCCTTTACTGCCTTCAGGGTAGAATCAGAGGACTTTGCAAAAGAAAGTGTTTGAAGTGAACTTCTCTAGCCTCTGTATATATCAATGAGGAAACGGGGGCTGGTGAGGTCACTGAGGTCTGACTGCTGAGCTCCCACTTCCCAGACCAGGGAAGGCTCTTCCAATACACTGCATAGCTCACAGCCTGCTCTATAATGGAAACAAGGGAAATGAGGATTATTTCAATTCCAAGGGACCCCGGTGCCCCATTTAATTTCTCTTCTGATATGTTGGCCACAATCTCCTTGGAAAGATGCCCAGGCTAACCAAATTCTTGTTTCTGACTACAATCAGCATCTCAGTGCTGTCTCATTGTCACAAGCAGGAGCCTGGCCAAGAGGTAGTCTGAAGAAGACCTGGGCAGAAGAGGCAGAGGATACAGGTACTGTCTGCAAGGAGAGGAGAGTCTGTCTTTGCTTCAAGCATCTTATTAAATGATTAGGATCCACTTCAGGGCTCCACAATGAAATAAGTGAATTGGTCGGATCCCTCTTCTCTGAGGACCTACAGTGTGCAAGCCCTTGGGGAGACAGAGGCATGCTTTCCACTCTGTTTCTTAATCTCTTCTCACATTCTGCAAAAACTCTGAGCTTCCTATGAGTGCATCTAAATTAGTAGGGTTTAATGAGATGATCCTGAAAAACTGCTACCGCCTTATATAACCTGATCATGTATCTTGGGACTGAGACACTGGCAATGGTTACCTTTTATTATCCGGAGGAAAATATTAATATTTTCTCTATTTTGTGGACACGTAAACAGTCTCAGAGGTTAAATGATTTTCAAAGTCACAGAATGACTAACTTATGATTTAGGACAGTCTCTCAGCTCCCTGGCTGTCTATTCTGGTGGTTCCTTTCATTCTAGCTATGCTTTCAGGAAAACTAATCCCAAGGAGCTAAGGAGTCCAGACATATTTTAGTAATAAAGAAGGGAAAAACACAAGTTTGCCATAAATAAGTCTGTCTCTGACACCAAGTGGATGACTCTGGACAAACTATTCATGCTTTCTAAGTCTCAAATATTCTTATCTATACAGTGGGAACAGTGCTTCAGAAAAATGTGATAAATACTAAATTGAAAGCATTAATGTACATAAAGGAGAGAACACCTTATACTTATTCAATGGGTGACTCCTCCTCCTCCAAGTACAACTAAAGTATGCTCTACTGCTCAAGTTAATTGAATATTTCAAAATACTTCAGAGAAAAAGACAAAAGAGTCTTAAGAGTCAAAATCATTCAAATCTCAAGAAAAGCATCACCTTTTCCGCTATTTCTGCAAAAAACATTAAAGCTCACACTGATGATATTGTTGTTCCTCAATGAATATGCCATTTTCATAGATGTGCCCTGGAAAGCACAGACTCATTAGCAAAGAGGTAGTAGCAGAAACCCCCAGATCCAACTCATCTCATATCAAAAAGTAAATACTTTATCTCACATCTGCCTGTACCAGTTCATTCCCCTATGGTCCTGTGGGCCTCGTCTCGTGTCTGTGTGCTTTGGACCATGTCCTTGGTTTTAGGAGCAGAATTTGGCTTAGAGGTACCCACAGCCTTGTGTTATACTGCTCAAATGTACTCACCTGTACAGGGTATTTTGTCACTGACTGTCTCTAGTTCTTTGGAAATGGGTCACACAAGTCTTCAGTTAGAATAATTCAACTTTGAGGAAGTGAAGGTGCTCTCTAGTCAGGAGACTGCTTGGTCAATTTCTGCTCAAAGGACACCGTTTTCTCCTGAAACAGCTGACAGAGACCCTCTGAGGGTCCTCTGAGATAGAGCAGAACACAACATTACGGAGAAGAGCATACGAGGGGCTGTCATTTTTCCAGAGTTCAACTGTCAAGGGGAAGGAGAGCTAACTTGTGGACTACTGCATCCTGAACCTTCCTTGCCTACTTATCCAGTTGAGTGGCCAGGGTCCATCCTCGTAACATCCCCAGCCTCCAGCCCATTCCACTGTGCCCTGAAGCAGAACCACCAGCAGAAAAGCCTACCAGCTGCATTTTGTAGTTGTGGGACTTCAGTCCAATTATATTATCTCTCTGGACCCTAATTTCCTCATCTGTAAAAGGAGATGAATAGCAAAACTTAATGAAGGCTTGTGATAATTAAATTAATTAATACTTGCAAAGTGTTTAAGACCTTAACTAGAAAGACTAAATATTCAATAAAGGACTGTCATTGCTATTCAAGGTCTAAGGAACAAGAAAGTCTGGTGAGGAAAGATGATGCAGTGCTAAGGAGCAGTGTTAAGTCACAAAACAAACAGGGTGGATCCTTAATGATGGTGCCATGTTGACCATCTGGATTAAAATCTCAGCTCTACTTCTTACTAGTTGTGTGATGGGACAAATTATTTAATCTTCCAATTCAATTCTAGTGAAGAAAATACTAGAAACTATCCCATCAGATGATTGAAAGGATTCGATGACAAATATTTGTAACAGTTTCAGAACTGGGAGCTGCTAAGCACTAGATGTTTCGTCACCGCTGTATCTGCCCAGTGTCTCTTACACTTGAGGACCGTAAGTCTCATAAAGGCCCCTTAACACTTAGGTAATTCTGCTACCCTTTCCTGGACCATTGGCTCTTCCTATGCCTAAGTTTCCTACACTATTTCCTGGTTCCTGAAACCTTCAACACCTCATGTTCCCTATGTCCTTCAATTAATGACCTTCCCTAGTATATCATGAAAAGCTAAGCAATAAGAAAGGAATGGGGAGTTTGCATTCCTCACTTCTCTTTGTCTTTTCTGCTATTTAAGTGAGTAAATTTTTTCCCCATAAGTTTATTGGTACAATTTAGGTAAATAATACACTTACATTCATTACTGGGATCTTGTACCTTTACATGACTTGTCTCGGTTCTTATTTTTTCACCATTCCCCCACCCTCCAGTCCCTATTTATAAAGACTTTGTTTTCATCTTTTTCCTTTTCTCATATTTTTTCTTTTCCCTTCTTACCTTTGCCCTACCCACCCCACTTCCTCTACTTCTTTAGACCTTTTCTTCTTATTACACAATATCAATTATATATTTTGATCTTTATTAGCATTTTAGTTAATTATTCTTATTCCTGTCATAGTCTAGCATCCATCTCTTTCATCTTTCCAAGGACTTAGATCCTGAAATATCTGCCCTTCTCCTCAATCATCATTTTCTCCCCCTCATTCATACTAACTTCTCCAGACTCTCACAATTTTAAACACAAGTCTCTCTTCACCCCCTTAGCCTGCTTTCAGCCACTGTCTCACAGTGAAATTTGTCAACATATTCGCTAGTAATAACTTGCTCCGCTCTACAGTTTGATCTTAACGTTTCCCTGGTAGGACTGTACATACATCTGCCCATCTCTATTTGTTAGCACAGCCATTGTCGCAGCGGGTTAAGGCTCACCTTAATTCAACACATCCCATCTTCTTTGACTATATCTACAAAAACATCTTATTTCCAAATAAGAATACATTCACAACTATAAGAATTAGGATTTAATTCCAACATACCTTTTTTGGAGATGCTATGGTTTGAATGTGTCCTTCAAAGGCTCACATATTGGAAAGTTAATCCTCAAATCCATATGTTGATGATATTCAGAGGTAGGACCTTTGGATGGTAACAGGGTGAAATGAAGTCATGAGGGCCCCCATAATGGCATTAGTGGCTTTGTAAGAAGAGTAAGAGAGACCCAATATGAAATGCTCCTGTTCTTCCACCCTCTGATGTCCTCCACCAAGCTATGACACATCGAGAAGGTCCCAGCAAATCCAGCCCCTTGATCATAGACTTCTCAGGCTCCACAACTGTAAGAGATAAATTCCTCTGCTTTATAAATTACCCAGTCTCAGGTACTCTGTTTGAGCAACAGAAAACAGACAGAGACAAAGAACTCCACTCAATAATGGTTAAAAGAAAACTTTACTTCAATAACTTCCCAGACTGTTTCTCCACCAGTCTTCCTCATCATTACTTCCCCAATCATAGATCCCTCTCTTTCCCCTATGCTTACAGTCAGCCGGGGCTAGCAGGGCTACCTGCAAAATTCATCTCATATTTAGCACTACTCCTCCCCAGCTCTTCTGCCCTCTCCTAGTCAAAAGTGCCATCATCTTCCACTGACTTATTCTAACAGTGGGGTCAAGCTTCCTACTTCAACTCTCTACCCTCCACTATCTATGTTATCAAAAACATACAGTATCTTCCAAAAAATGGCATAAGATCATGCTATGCCTTCCTGAAAATCTTTCAAAGCTTCGTATTACACTAAAATTCAAATATAAAAGAATCCACACATGCTAGATGTCATGGTCCTGCTGGCTGTCCTCTCTCAGATCAACTTCCTTGTGGCTAATGAAAGCCTCAGTGAATTCTTTTGACTCTTCAACCGTTTATACCTATCTCACCACTTTTGTACTTGCAGTTCCCTCTACTGGGAACACTCTGCAGATCTCTGCAAGCCCAGATTTTCCTTGATTACTTAGTTTTTATTACAAGTGTTACCTCCTAAGAGAAACCTTCTCTAGTCACCCTATCCCCTATAGGTTCTCGAAGGTTCTCTTCTGCGCTACTCTATTTTCTTCATGGGCGCATGTCATTATCTAAAGTGCTCTGTTCACCTGTGTGACTATTGTTTATGGTCCATCTCCCTTTGTATACTCTAAAATTCATGTTCCCTGGGAGGGGGACCCAATGCATAGAACAGTGGTACACATTTATGCTGTACCAACTGATGGTTGTCAATGGATCAAATCAATTCTTCTCTCATCATTCTTAAATTCCTACTATCTGCCAAAGAGAACTTTATACCATAAAACATACTGTTTTATAATTTTTTTTTTTTTTGGTACTGGGGATTGAGCTTGGGTCCTTGCACTTGCAAGGCAGACCTCCGAACTGCTGAGCTAAATCCCCGACCCTACTGTTTTATAATTTTAATCTACAATTTCCTTATATATAGGATAACCCCAAGTGAATAAGGGATTTCTTTATCTGAATTACATCAATTACTGTAACAGTAATAGTAACAGCTCTACTGATTACTGTTCCTACTAAGAATTTTTATGAGTTGTGCTATCTGTCTTCTAAATATTATCTCATTTAATCTTAAAATCTCTAGAATACTATCCAATATTACAGGTGGGAAAACTTAGTCTCACAGTTGCTCACAGAAATCATTACTGGATGACACTGGGCTCAAAGACAAGCCTTTTTAATTTCAAGAAATATTTATTTTTAAATTATAAAATATAATTTTTATGGCTTCAAATTTCATGATTTACTGGGCACAGTGGTGCACAACTGTAATGCCAACTACACAAGAAGGTAAAGCATGAGAACTGCAACTTCAAGGCTAGCCCGGGCAATTTCCAAGGTTCTGTTTCAAAAAAACTTTTTACGAAGAGGATCTGTTTAGGTAGCTTTGTGGTAGTAGACTTTCCTGCATGTGTGAGGCCCTGGGTTGATCCCTGGCACTTTAAAAAATAATCCATGCTCTTATCTACAGTGAAGTACCTACACATTCATCAGAATGACTAAAACTGAAGAGACTGATGACACCAAAACTTGACGAGGATGTGGAATAAATGGAACAGCTCTTTGTCATTTTGTACCGAACACAAAATATTTCTGCCCTATGATGACTTAATAATGCCACATCGAGGTATCTATGCACAAGAAATGAATGTGTATCCACAAATGGTCATGTCAAAAATGTTTACTGCACCATTAAGTAGCTTTAAAAAAAGGAAATCAGCAGAATTCTCATGAAATACAGATTAAACATACTGTGATATATCTACAAAATGAAACACTGCATAAAGTAAAAATTATTGACAGATGTAATAACACAAGTGACTCTCATCAATACAATAGGTGAATGATTACCCAAACACAAGACATGATTCCATTCATATGAAGACCAAGATCAAGGTCTTTCGAGACCCCAAAAGAAAGGCAAATCTGTTTATCAGTGAAGGAGGTCAGAAAAGTGGTTACCTTAAATTTAGGATGGAAAGGGGCATTAATGAACCCTACGGGTGATGAAAATATTCTAAGTTATTTTTTCCGGGTGCTTGCATAAGAGAAGATGGACAGATAGATGGTGGAATGGATGGATAAGCATTCCTTCCATACTTAAGATTAGTATGCTTCATATATTTTAGTATTTATCTTATTTCCTAATCTTAAAAAACCCAAGCTTTTAAGCCGTGCATTAAACTCTCATTTGTACCCCAATTATAACAGCAGCAAGATGAAAGCAACAATTCTTAGTATTCTAGTTCCCTCAATGCACATATTTAATTAAGTTTATAAACCATAGATTATCAGAGCTGCAAGGGAACTCACGGATCACCAGTATTCACCCCTTCACTAGAAAAATGACAAAACAATCCAGAAAGAGAAAGCGAGTTACACAACACTGTGCTCTTAAGGTGCAGCATTAGTCTAAAGCAATCTATTTCCGACCTTCAAGTCTAATTAATGTTTTTTCCTTTATAGCATGCTGCTCAGAAGGATGGTCTTGGTCATTCTCTTGCAAGCAATGCTAATCATAGAGATTTAGAATGCAACTCTGAGAGAGTTGATTCCATGATCATGAACAGCCCAACAAGCTTCCTACCCTGGAGCCAGCCGATGGAAGAGTGGAGAATGTCTTTCCTTGGACGAATGTCGAGTAGCTAGCTTTCAGAGCAGAGGCATCAGCTCTGCCTCTAATAAAGCTGTAGTATCTGAGCCTGTTGTGTGTGGGTGAGAAATGGGAGAAAGATACTCTGGAGAATGTGGACTGTACATGCCAGGAAGCAGGTAGCATACATCTCAGCAGCTGGCCTGAAGACATTTTTTCTCCTAATAAACTCAGTGCAACAGCTGACAAGGAATTCAAGGCTTGGAACCCTTTCTAACCTAGCGATTTAAGTAAAAAGAATTATTTTCATTGAAGGGTAGTCAGGCTAAATCCAGAAGATATGTGATAAATCTTCAGCATTAGGAGACTTCTGATCCAAGGGGAAGGCCTAAAATTAATAAAATGGTAAGACTTCAGATGTGGCACTTGACTATAAGCTCTACATAAAATCACACTTACTTGAAAGAACCTTGCAATAGATATGTTATTTATCCCCATGTGGCAAAAAGAAAAAGTAAAATCTTTCTCATTTCAGATCACTGGTCCAAAGCCACCCAGCTAGTAATGTAAGTCTTCCACATTTGAGCAAAGCTTGTGTCATCCAAAAGGCTATGACCTTTCAGCCACACCAGGTTGCCAATAGGAGTAAGATGTACTTATACGGTAAGAAAGTGAGATTAGTGAAGGGCACACAGAGCAGGTCAGCAGTGGTCACATTAAAAGGAAGTCCCCCAGGAATATGGATACAGCCTTATGATTTAAGTTCAATGCTGTGAAGTGGACAGAACAGTGGACTGATGATCACCTAAGCCTGGACTTGGACAACAGCCCAGCAAACCCCAGGGAGCCAATCAGATATGGCTTGTAGTCAATTCCTCCTATGAAAGCAAGAGGAAAACAGTCCCATGATTCAGAGGCTGGGAGCTAATCTCCTCTCTGAATATCCACAGCACGAGCCACATTCTGTGAGGCCTGAATGGAATTCTGCCTCTGTTATGATTCTTGGTGAACACATCTACAACTATCTACTGCACTGCAAGGACCAAGCTCCTCCCCTTCCTGCCACCCTGCAATTATCACAATGCCTGGCATGCAGTGGGTGCTCATGAATTGTTTGTTGAATTAATTGATAAACAAATACTGGTTTGTGTTCACCTTCTAATTATTTGAAGCTCTGAGTCATGGAACTTGCATGCTTCATCTACACATAAGGAAGAGATGAATGGCCATTAAATAATTATAAGCCCCCTTCAAATGGGTAAATAAAAATCCTAAAAATGTTCTTGCCTCCAAGTAGATGTCTTCCCCTAAGTTAGCCACACAATTATCTCTGTTTTTTTAAGTCTCTTGGAGTTAAAATCCATGGCCATTGGGCTGGGGGTGTAGCTCAGTGGTGCAGGGTATGCTTAGCAAGCACAAAGCCCTGGGTTAAATCTGCAGCAACATACACATGTGTGTGCACACACACACACACACACACACAACACACACAACACACACCAGGGGCGGGGAGGGAGAAAAGAGTGAAGGAAGGAAGAAGAGAAAGAGAGAGAGAAAAAGAGAAAAAGAAAAAGAAAGAAAGAAAAGCAAGTCAGCAGCCAGGCAAGCATTCAGGGACAGAGACTAAATACAGAGCTCCTATATTTACTCATTAGGTAGAGTGCTGGGCAAGATCAACATCGTACTTTTTTGGGTGACAAGGAAGATCAAGTTTTCAGGTTCTATGATACCTTAAAAAAATCTAAAGTTTTTTTCCATTGAGTTTATTGGTACTTTTTAGGTATACAGTACAGTAACATTCATCATTGGGATCTTGTACCCTTATATGACAGACCTTGGTTCTCAGTTTTTCCCCATACCCCTGCCCTCTGAAGGGAGGGCATCCCCTCCACCCTTCCCTATTAAAAATCAAAAGTTATATTAAATTAACATATATTTTATTTCAAAATAGGTGGAAATATTATCAAAATCTCAGTTCTTCTCAAACTAATATACCAACAATTGGAAAACAATGTATACATAAACCAAAACGCTAAAAATCTGAGTCTGAAGTCTGCCGGAAAAAACTAAGTAGAAGGAAAAGCAACGGATGAAAAGTTTGTAGAAGTGGATAACTTACAATGGGTATCACATGTAACAATAAAATATGATGGCTCAGGTATAAGATGGGTAAGTGGATAAAAGTGTGAAACCCAGAAAAGACCATAATACACTTAGGGAAAGAGGACAGGATAAAGGTGACATTCAAATCTGTGCAGAAGTGACCAATGTTATAGCTTGGATTAAAAAATGTCCCCCAAAGCCTCATGTGGTCAGAGGTGGGGCCTTCAGAAGCTGAATGCTTCAAGGGAACACTATAGTCCTCAGTTGATTAAGCCACTGACCAATCTAGAGCTAAATGCTATGAGCAAGTGGGGCCTGGTGGGAACAGGCAGGTCATTCAGGCTATGATCTGAAAGAATGTCTTCCTCTCCAGATCCTCTCTTCTCTCTGCTTCTTGACTGCCAGGTCACAAGCAGCTTTCCTCTGTGCCAGCCCCAGCACCATGCTGTTTCCACCTTTGAACCTGTCAACTGTGGGCTGAAACCTCTAAATTCCACGAGTCAATATGACACTCTCCTTTTTTAAAAAAGTTGTGGGTGCCAAGTATTTTGTTGCAGCAACAAGAAAGTGATTAGCACAACCGAGAAAAAGTTAGCTGGTTAGCTGATGAGAAAAGCAAGATCAGTGGCCACAGTTTCTTTCAGTACAGACGTATTAAAGTATATGGAAGACCATTTGGAAGACCCTCTACACTATCCTCACAGTGGAGGAAGGTAGAAGGTCTTGTTCGATGGTATCACATGACTTTCTCTTCCTCGTGAGGACTGATCGGGCAGAAAAAACAACAGACTCAAGGGAAATCATTCCACAAGCTACGTAAAACCTGTTTTTTTTTTCTTTCAAGATAATACATTAGCTTCCATTTCTTCTTCAATTCTCTTTTTTAAAATCCCTTTTCCCATCTTTCCTTCTCCCCTTCCTCCATCTCTTGTTCCACTTCCCATTGGAGAAAGATCTATCTTCCTACTTCCTACTATCTATTGTTTTCTTGGTACTGGGAACCGAACTCAGGACCTTGTGTTTGTGAGGCAGGTGGCGGCACCACTGAGCTAAATCCCTGGTCCCTACTATCTATTCTTTATTTTGCTCTTTATCTATACTTTGTATTTCTCATATAGGAGAAGCCCTGCGATATTTAAACTTGCGTGTCTGATTTATTTCACTTAATAGTAGAGCTTTTTCACATGGCAAAGGGAACAAGAGAGGGAGCAAGGAGCGATACGAGGGGAAAGGGACAACAAGGAATTAGATGTGTCATGTACATGTACAAATGCCCTGTGATAAATGCAATCATTATGTGCTACAAACACATAGTAATAAAAAAAACGACCCCCAAACCAAAACAAAACCAGGTTATAAATTAAGTTTCAATGCTCTGGTTGAAGAGTATTAGCACATGTGAGATCATACAGAACTGGGGCTGGCATCCTTGGACCTTGTCAAGACATCTCAAAAATCATATATAATTTACAATTCTGTGAACTCCTAAACCACGGGAAAGTCAAAAGCCCTGGTCCAGGGAGCAGAAAGCTGATGCAGTGAGGCCACAAAAATGGCCCTGTGTGGCTGAAAAGCTACTGTTATTTGAGGCATTTTGAGATCATTTGTGTTTCTTGCCAATAAACATGTTCTGAGTAGAACACACACAGTTAGTCAAAACATATTCTCATCATGCCTAGAATTTAACAGAAAAAAATGAGATGGCAAGGGAAGTATATGAAATGCTAGCGAATTATTTTTAACCTTGGGTGATTAACATGAGCATGAGAAATGAGAGCAAATGAAGAAGCAACAAAATAAAGGACTAATGGAGCAGATTTTATAAAAAGAAAGTTTTTTGAAATCTGTAGGTGTAAAATCATCAAAAGCATGCACCCATGTTCACAGTGACATTATACACAATGGCTGCAAACAGAAGCAATCCTCCAGTTATCCATCCATGCATGAGAGAATAGATAAAGTGTGTGCACATGCATGGAGTATTATTCTGCTTTTAAAAGAAAGGAAATTCTGTCACATGCTACAAAATAGCTGAACCTTGAGGGCATCATGGTACTTAAAATAAGCAAGATACTGCCAGGGATTTGGCTCACTGGTTTTGGTGTCTGCCTCACAAGCACAAGGGCCCGAGTTCAATCCCCAGTACAAAAAAAAAGCAAGATACAAACAGACAAATACTGTATTATTGTACTGATACAAACTACCTGGAGTAGTCAAATTCATAGAAATATAAAGTAGAATAGTAGTTCCAGGGGCTGTGGGGAAAGGGAATGAGGAGTTGTAGTTTAATGGGTACAAAGTTTTAGTTTTGTAAGACAAAAAAGTTCTGTTGATCTGTTACACAACTATGTGAATTTACTCAAAACCACTCAACTGTGGTCAAGATGGTCAAGAAGATGAACTTTACATTATGTATATTTTACTGCAATTAAAAGTCAAAAGTTGGTATTTTTAGCATATATTTTAAAATCTCCTGCACTTAGATGAATCAAAGAGATGACTTTGTGTGTGGGTGTGGGGTAGCTAGAGATGGAAACAAGCCGTGGACATAAGTAGACAATTCAGAAAGATGACCTAAGGTGGTACAGTCTCTCTAAGGGCAACGTAGTAATAAATAATAGCGGTGTTACAAAATGCATAACCATTTGACTTACTAGCCCCACTTGTAGCAATCTATCCAAGGGAAATAATTACTGACATAGTGGAGATTTGTGCACAATGACTGTCATCATAGTATTATTTATAATAATGTAAAACTAGATCAAGCTAAATTTGATCAACAGGAGAATGGCTGAATAAATTATGTTACATCTAAAGGGTGGATGTTATGCAGTCAATTAGTGCTATCTTTCCTAGCATGTTTTAATGTCATGAGAAAGTTTCATGAATTAATATTAAGCGAGCAAAATGCTTAAGTTAATATATAGTGTGAAAGCATCTTTGTAAAATGGGTAGGGATTACACGTAAGAGCGGGGTGAGGCGTACATCATCTGGTCTCAAGGTGTTTGTTAGGATATAACTATAAGTAATTTCTTAACTCTTCTGTTTCCCAAATTTTCCTTAATGGCCACTCTTCCTTTTACAATGAGAAATATCTCATACTTAGGAATGGGGTGAATTTTGATGGGAAAGGGTTATTAATAAATTGAGCCCAAAAGTTATAGTTCAAAAAGATGAGGAATCACACAACATAGCCTCCTCTTCTGATCACAGGTCTCCTGACGTGTGCACCCATCCTGCCTCCGTCTTATAGTCTTCATCTGTCACAGGACAGTGGAGTCCTAAGGGGGGAAGCTCAGGGACACCCCTGCTCGGACGGGCTACTCTTCACCCTTGACTTCCCTCAGCCTGGGAAGTCCAGGACAGCCCTTCTTTGGTGAGCATGAACGTCCTTGTGTGGTATGCAGAGGACAGGAACACTACTGACATCAGACCCAAATTCACCTAGGAGGGGCTTTGCTGAGCAACATGAAGGGGACACCATGGGGCATTGTTTCTAGGAGTGGAAGGCTAATGCCCTGCATTCCTGAGCCTAGAGGAGGAGTGCGGTACTGTTGAAGCTCACTGGTGTGGTCCTCCCCCAGAAACACAGCATCAGAGCTGGCAGAGACCAGAGGGATGGACACAGATGCCACACCAGTCAGCCAGGGGGAAGAGGCCTCCTGGTTGTCTTGCTTATTTAGGAGAAATTGACCATTAACACCCTCATCTCCTCGAGTGTGAACTTTAAATAAGCTGTTCCAGCAGAAGTGGGTAGACAAAGCTGTTCAGCTGTGACTGGGAAGAGAATAACTGTGTAGGATGTTTGCATCTGCTCCACAGCAGCCCTGGTAGCCAGTTTTATGCAAGTGTGACAGATCAACAGAGAGAGCCCCGAGGAGAGCAGTTGAAAGTAGCTACCTTCGAATGGGCTGAGAGCAGTTGAAAGTAGCTACCTTCGAATGGGCTGATGCAGGTGAGCTGCGGCATCCTGCACACTGCTTTGAACTCCTGTTCTGTAGATTAGACTGGCGCTTGAGTCTCTAAGCACCCTGAGGGGGAGTTGGCAACAACAGGGAAGATGGGGATTTGTCATTGCTCTGCTCATTAATCCAGTCCGACAGTGCATACCTCATTCACCGGTCTTAATCTTTGCACCAAAACTTCTCTGCATATGATGAACTTTGAGTGTAATGTACACTCAGATCATCTGAGATTCTTACTAAGATGTAGTTGTGGAGCATTCTCTCTACTTAGCATCATTTTGATGGTAGCTGCCATATTTCTCCTTGGGCTACATGGTGTTCTGTGTCAATGTGCTTTGGCCTCATTTGTTCTGTTGTTAAGGGCAGATGTCATGGAGTCTTAATCAACCACCAAATAGATGAGGGTGGAAATGACAAGGAATATATGCTGATTATTATCCACTCACCAACTTCTGAATGACCCATCAGACCCACTATCTACCTTCCATCCCTTCTGGGACCCCAAGTGGCCAGCAGCTATGGACCACAGATCCTGGTCTCCCTTTCCAGCCAGGTGCCAAAGGGAGGCATTAGAAGATGAATGCAGGATGAAAGGAAGGAGAGAGCACCCATTTCATCCATCATCATTTGATGTTTAACTTTTTGACAGTTGTTACATCCCTCTGTGGTGCCAGCTTTAACTGGGCTCTGATAAGGGGATATTACTGTTCCATTTCTTCAGGGCTGGGGGTAGTAGTAACAGCTTCCGATAACCACTAGTCTCCAGGTACAATATCCCTTGTTTCCAGTCTTCTGAACCAACTAAACTAATTTTTTGCCTTTCTAAGGCCTAATCCTGAAAGGTCTGTTCTAGATAAAGATGAAAGTAGAAGTAGTGAGAATGGAGAGCTACACACATCTCAGAGGAAGAATTCTGAAAGGAGCAGCCAAGGATGCCTGAGAAGAAAGGCTGGATCTACACACTGGCAATGGTCGGCAAGAGAGGGTGCAGCAGGTGGTGCCAGGGTGTGGCTAGAATAGATGCCAGTTACCCCTGTCAGGACTTTAGAGATTAAGCAGATGAATGTGCCTGTATAAAACCTTTGTCACCAGCCCCAGATACGCATGTTTGTATGGTGTGCAAATCTGAGTTCCTCAGGGTCTCCTCACAGCTCACAAGTCCACAGCATTGGGGACATAACTGGCCTCATTTTCAAAATGCTAGAAGAAAGTGTTGAGTTTGGAATAAAAATAGTGCAAAGACATGCATGCTTGCACCTGGTTTCACAGCTTGGAAGAACTTCAGTTTGGTGAAACAACTTCCTAGGATAGCAGCCCTTCTCAGTCACTTAGGGGCTGAGGACAAAAAGGGCCACAACAGCCACTGGACTCTGCCCTCTGGGTCAGGTTTAGGGTGCAGGGACCGGAGTGAAGCGCTCTCAGCTGGCTTCCCTGGGGAGGCTTTAATAAAGGGTTTCACCCAATGTGTTAATGATAAAGTGCTAACACATGACATCTTCCGTGATATTATGTAGATAATGGGAGCTTAATGCTCTGCCTAGGAATCCTGTCTTTGAGAGTGGGAGTAGAGGAACATATTTTTTCATTCTGCTCCAAATCATGACCTTACTTGGCTTTCCAATAAAAGCCGGCTGCTAAGACTTTTCAAGCAAGTTCATGATTAAACACATTCACATTTGAAAGCTCAATGGAACACAAACTGAGAAGAAAGAGAGCCTTCAGTCACATTTCATTTAAAAATGGCTATTCTGTTTCCGGAGCGAAAGAACAAATGGGGAAATGACTGTGTGAGTGTAGGGGGTGGGGGAGGCACATGCCCACAAACAAGGCACAGACCATCTGGCCCCATTAGTGGCTGTACCCTCTGAACTGCACCCAGTGGACTGCGACACAGCTGCCTGGGCTGATGTGTGCGCTTCTCCAGGCTGCTCCAATCTCTAGATGCCCAAGGCTTGGCATGTGACCTCAGAAGCAGGATAGATAAAGTTGAAATGTGCCTCATTAATTTACTCCCATCTGCTCTGTGTCCATCCAACTGAGAATGCAGAAAATGGAACACGAAGTATGCAGGGGTCCCTGCTTGGTGGGAGTCCTAGTTGACATCCAAAAGGGATAACCAGGTAGCATCTTTGCTGTCACCAAGCCCCTATGCTGCACAGTGGCTGGATGTGCAGAAGAGAGAGAAGACAACAGAGCAGAAAACTTGTTCCTCAACAAGGAACAAGCAGCCTGTGTATCTCTGGAAGCAGCAGCCTGGGTATCTCTTCGGAATTTGGCAGAAATACAAAATCCCAGGCCCCAACCCAGATGTAATGAATCAGAATCTGCATTTGAATAAAGTCCCCAGGGATTTTTGCTTACAGTAAAGTTTGAGAAACATTAGTGTGTGTGATGATTCTACAACCGAAGTGATTTTTCCCCTACAAGGGACCTTTGTCAAGGTCTGGAGACATTTTTGGTTGTGGCAACTGGGGAGGTCAGAGACAATAGAACATACAACAGTACCCAAGGACAGGCCCTACCAAACACAGATGCATTCAGTCCAAATGCCCCTGGTGCTGAGGTCTAGAAATCCCTGGTAGGTATCAAAGGTTCCAGGGAAGAATCCCCTGGGGCTTGTTCCTATTCCCTTGTTTTCCTTCTAGCTCAACCAAGATAATCATTTAAACATGAATTTCTACAACAGGCCCGGGACAACTCTATAAACAGATATCTTCTTCTAGCATTTAGTTCCAGAAGCCAGGAATGATGTCTTTCATTTCAAAGCAACATTAAAACCCAAATTATGACGTCGGAGATTTAGCTCAGTGGTTCAGTGGCCTGCCTTGCAAGCTGCTTGCAAGGACCCGAGTTCAATCCCCCGTATCAAAACAAAACAAAACAAAACCAAAAACCAAAAACAAAACAACAAACAACCCCCCACTAAATTATGAAGAAATAAATTATCTTTGTTCCATTCCTTAAATCAGCTCTCTTTTCTTTCTCTTTACCATTTTGTCTCCTGTGTACACCTGTGATGATGCCAGGACCCATGGGATTGTGGATTAACCTAGCACGAGTTTTCCTACAGCTGGCTGAAAGGCGATGGCATTTGCTCAGTTTATGCACCATTTTACTCCAGGCCCTTGATGGTTGGAGTGATCAACAATTTAAGGCATGAATATAGTTTTTGTCACGGGTGCTAAGAATCCTTTTAAGGGTCAGCTTATGGAAGAACCAAGTCAAGAGATTTACTAGATATCTAATCAATCTTTTATGATTTTTTCCTTGTCTCTCTCCTCCCACTTCCAATAACAGCACCATTCTAGGTTCAAAAACCTATGGGTCATCCTTGATTCTTCATACTATGTAGCTCTTGAGTGTGGCTTTGTTCTCCGACCATAGAACACACTTCTTTCATTCCTCTCTTCCGCATGACATCGCCATTTCCATCTTCCTAAAATGCTTTCTTCATTTAGCAGTATCTATTGAGCTATGGTAGGTATTAGAATGTAAGCCAAGGGAAAAATAGAATAAAGATGGTTCTGGTTTTCATGGATCTCAAGAGTCTAGTAGACATAGAGATGAACTTTGATGACTGCTATAATAAAGGCATGCTTAAAATTGATTAAAAGACATAGGTTTAAGGTGAAGGGTAATTTTCAACTTTTGTTTGGCTATTTGTATAGAGATATTCAAGATGTTGGAAATGTATGGGCTCAGTATGGGCACAAGTCATAGCTCAAGACATAGATTTTATAAGGAGTTCCCTAGAGGAACCAGAGGCTGAAAGCAAGAGCAACGAGAATGAATGTCCAAATACTATAGAAAGGAGGAACACAAAGTGGATACACATTAAAAAACAAAACCTTTGTGAAAGACATAGTTTTAGATGGCAGGAAAAAAGAGAAGGAACCCTCCCCCTCCCAGAGAGATGTGTTGGAAAGCAAGGCAGGAAAAAGAGATAATATTCATAGTGGACAACCAATGGAGAACCCCAACCACAGATGGTTAATAGCCTTTAATACAAAAGAACAGACTAAAGATTAGGAAAAAAATTGTGTTAGTTATTAGGCAGTCACTGGTATTCAAAAAATGGATTATTTTAGGACAGCAATATTAGTGACATCAAGAAGACCACGGAGTAGGAAAAATGAGGGTTTTGCTCTGCTATAAGCTTTAACAGATTGCATTTTGTAGTGTCAAGTGAGGGCCTTATAGCTGGGGAAGATGAATGACCCAAAGCCCAGACCTCTGATGTTCCAAAGATAAAGAAGAAAGGAGAGCCATCTGCCTGGTGTTGAGCTTCCTGAAAGTGTTTTTGGACCTGGAGTAGGTAGGGTCAGAGCATCAGGTGGGCTGTGGCAGGTCAGAGCAGTGGCTCCTACAACCGCTTCTTCTTTTGCCATTCTTTTTTGGTATTGGGGATTGAATCAAGGGTCTCACCAATGTTAAACACAAGTGTTACCATGAAGCCACTCCTCCAGCATCTTCAACAAGCAATTCTGATCATTTTTCTTCTCCAACTAGAATCGACTACTTTGGAGAAAAATTAATTCCATGAATTTTCATAAGCACTGGAATGTGGACCTAGAGCGCTTGTTTGGAGGTTCTAGCAGCGGAGCGCAGCTACTCTTATACACTTGACCAAGGAAACAGTCCTCCTCTCCTGCGGGTGGTTGTCTTCTTTGACTGAGCTCTCAGCTTCAGAAGACACACACATGGAGCAGTGAAAGAGGAAAGGAACACCTGCCTGGCCAGCCAGATCAGCCATATCAACCCTGGCGATCAATGGGGTGACAGATGTCACAGCTAGATCACCCTCACATCCAGCACTGGCATTTGGAAAAATGGACAGTTCTTACTTACGTGATGCCATGCTACTTGTGGTCTTCCAATTCTAATGATGCCCCACTCTAAACTTTATCCTTTCCAAATGGAAGGCACTAACCTGCTTCTGTTTCCATATGGAAGCTCTTGGCAACCGTTCCATCCACTATTTTCCTTACAAGTTGTATAAACTACGTTTCTGACATGTGGTAATCAGAGCTACATGGAGCTTTCTAACTGCCAATGAATAACAGTCATAGAGAAATAAGGACATTATTTTCCATAGTTTTCAGTAAGCTATCATTACCATGTTGGAGAGCAAAGGAAGTGCCAGAGAAAATATTTTTGCAATATTTTTATTTATTCATTTATTTTTATTAGTACATGTTTGCAGTACATAGTGTTTACATTCCTTATGTGGAGTTGGTACATGTACATAGCACAGCTTAATTCTTGTTTCATACTCTTTGCCTCTCCTCCCTCCATCTTTTGATCCCTTTCCCATTTGAGAAAGATCTATGTCCCTATTTCCTTACTATTTTTTGTTTTGCTCTTTATCTATAATTTAGTTTCCTCATAGAAGAGAAGCCATGTGATATTTAAGCTTGTGGGTCTGACTTATTTCACTTAACAGTTTGGTTTCAAGGTGCATCCATTTTCCTGCAGATGAATCACATTTAACTGGATAAGTGAAGGATGGTTTCATACACTCCTTTTGGTCCCACTTGGACTGAACAGTTGCTCACTACTACCTAGTAGCAGAGGCCAGGTCAGGGGGCTTTAGCTGTGGGTTCACACAGCCTTCCTTTTCTGGTCGTATTGATTCTCTAAATGCTTCACTTTTGCCTCCTTCAGATTTACTGACCTGAAAATTTAAATGAATAATCACTCTGTTTTTAATCTTATTTTAGTCCTTGCTTTCTATCAGTTACAAAATAGAAGATAGGTGAAGCTGACAGAATACTGCAGATATTTGGAAAGTACTGAAGTTTTATAAACAAAGCAGTTGCCCTGAACATGAAGACGTAAACATTGCTCCTGGCTGCTACAGGACTCACAGCCCAGGAAGGCACAGTCACTGCATTTAAATTTTCTTTCCAAGTGTTGACCCAAAAAATCTATATCAGAAATAACTTCTTTTGTTACTATGTAGGTACAAGGTGAAAGCCCTACTCAAAGGACTTCATGCAAACCAAGTACCCATATAAACTCCCAGTGCCAAATAACCCTAGGTTGGTATATTTACTCTAAAACTAACTCAGAAATGGTGGAATCTGGGAGGTGTTAGCCAAAGACAATATGAGGCTAAGTCGTAAGCTGACAGTTTCCTTCTGACTCAGTGAGAAAGATGCAGTTACACAGTGCCAAAGAAGGATCAGTCAGCACTCTTCTCTGATGATCCATGATGGAGAGACATGACAGAGAACAGAAGGGTAAATTTATAGGGTGGCAGCACTGGTCAACCGCACAACCAGTGAAGGCGTTATAATTTGCAAGGTACAAGATGAATGCATCTGGCTCACAGTATGTTTCCCCCATGGCATAAAATTAAACACAAAGTTCCCAGGCCACATATGGCCTTTAGCTTTTTTTTTTTTTGGTATTACAATGTAGAGCCCTTTTCTTTATGAGTTCCAAAGTCCCAGGAGTGATACCTATGCTTTCTTGAACTAGTGAAAACAAAGCCAGAATAGCAGGAAGAGGAAAACCCATGGCGAAGTTCCATGATTCCAGTTCTGATATTTGTTTCTATGTTTGTTCAACTCTTTTCATCAGTGCGAAGAATAAGTTGCTCACAAGATAATTATGTGGTTTGGAAATGAGCAATCTTGATACAAACATGAAATATATATTCTATTTTACTACTTAGGATCTCGAGTGTTAAAATACACAGATTGTGTAGACGGCTAAATATAGGCTCAAAAAGAACTTGTTTCTTTAAAAGGAAAAGAAAGGGGGAAATGAGGAAAAAAAGGCGACAAAAGTTATGTCAGACATAGCTGAGGACCAACAAAATAAAGGAATAAAATGTCACTCATCATTTAGATCAAGACTAAGGACACTGGCCTGGGGATTTAGCTCAGTGGTGCCACCACTGGCCTTGTAAGTGGTTCTGAGTTCGAACCCTGGTACCAAAAAAAAAAAAAAAAAGACTAAGGACACTGACTGGGATCACAGAATATCTGAAACAAAATTATATGACTATACAATTATTTTGTTAAATTGTCACATTAAGTAATTATTTAATTAAGTATAGAAATGACAAAAAGCCACTAAACTAACACTAACCGAGAACTGTCAAGCAGACCTTTGAGGTCTGCCTTAATAAGAAGCAAAACATTATTTCTAGTCAGTATTTTCATGATCTGTGGTTTGTGTGGTTACTATTCCATCCTTTAGAATCATTTATGCTCTTAACACAAATAGAACAATCTCACCCTTGTTTATATAAACAAAGAGCATAAAACTTCCATTTTGGAATTTAGAAATAGAGCAAAGATAAGACTCAGCTTAGCCCCAGACCAGACCTTTACAAATATCAAAGCAACAGGGCCCAATTAAATACTGCTTCCCCCTATGGGCTCTCAACATGTGGAGTAAAAGAGGGCTCATTAATTCAGCGAGGACACATTTCTGATGGTGCTATTATGCTATACAGAGCCAGGATATTCTGTAAACAAAGCAGAATTTTACATCCTGTTATGGATCACCAGTTAGCTCCGCCAGTCTGGAAAAGACAAACTGATCCTGTTTACTCTCAGAACTTCACTCTGTGTTTGGGTATTGTAGGTCAGGTGGGTTCACGAAAGAGAGGAAATGATGTGGAACGAATCCCAAGAGCATCAGGCTACATGTGGCACTGAGTATCCTCCCTGTTCCCCAGTGAGGGCTCCCAGAGAAAAGGGACCTTGTGATGCAGCAAACCTCATCTGACACCCATTTCTGCATTATATGTCTTGTTCTGAGCTCTCCTATGCCTACCCCACATTGTTTCAGTTTTCTGCATCACCTGCGAACTTCCTCCTTTTCCCTCTAGAGTCAGATCTGGTTGAATTCCAGCTTTAGATTGACCTTCTGCTTGACCCTGGGAAAGTTACTTAACATTTCTGAGCTACTGTTTCCTCCACTGTGAGATGAAAAGAATATATATTTCATAAAGTGGTTGTAAGCATTAATAAGACATGCATATGAAATATGTAGTACAGATCCTGGTACACATGACGTTTTCTGAAAAAGCCATAGTTGAAAATATCCTTCTAAAGCTATCAAATTCCTTACTACATAGTAAACATGCAGTAAGGACCATTCTCAGCCCAGTGTCCTTTTCCACGGCTTCACTCTGTTGACTATGCTGCCCTTCTTCTTTCCTATTCCTCTGGTTCTTCTCGCACTTTTAGCTGACTGCTCCTGCTTTACTACTTGCACTGTTTATCTTTCCAATTGCCAATGCGGGCATCCTATTTTTGTAATCTTGAACAATGATACCTAATCTGTAGTTCCAAGCGCAGCCTCTGTCTTCAGTTGTTTTGACCTCTACCGTTGGTACAAAAATCTGTACCTGTAGGATGTGTCATCACCATCTCAGACTGAGTGGGTTCACAAAAGTGAATGTTGTACTGTTAATATCAGTCCCAAAGAAAATTCACTCAAATATCCATCCACTGATGAATGTATAAAGTGTGATGGGAGCATAGAATGGGATACTATCCATCTAAATAACAGCATTAAGTTCTGATACTTGCTACACATAGACGAACCTTGAAAATATTATGTTAAGCAAAAGAAGCTAGTTGGAAAAGACTACAAACTGCATTAATTCATTTATATATTTCCAGCACAGCCAAATCTATAAAGACAGAAATCAGTTAATGATTGCGTGTAGAAAATGGCGAGTGACTGCTAATGAGAATGGAGTTTCTTTCCAAGGTTATGAAAACATTCCATTACTGACTCTGGCGATGGCTGCACAACTCAGAAATACTAAAACCCACTAAAGTATATGCTCTACATGAGTGAATTGTGTGGCATAAGAATTACATCTTGATAAAGCTCAATCTTGTACATGGGAAGAGATCCAGGAGACCAAGGGCAAGGAGCGAGGGGAGGGGATGGGGAAATAGGTAGAATGTAGACATGCCACATACAGGAAACTAATAATATCCATGAATGTAGACATTATATTCCATAAACATGAACTAAGATTGACAATACCAATAAGAATAGAAAGGAGGGAAGAAGAATTAGAGGAGGGAGGAAAGGAAAGTAGATTTAAAAAGAAACACTTTGTATTATGTACATGTATCCACTCCCCAGATGACTGTAAAATGCATGTACTGCAAACATGTACTAATGAAAAAAACATTTAAAAATGTTAGCTGGGCAGGCTGGAGATTTAGCTCAGTGGTTCCACCACCTGCCTCGAAATGCAAGGACCCGAGTTCGATCCCCAG
>NW_022900925.1:6611966-6710600 GCF_012274545.1 Fukomys damarensis
AAAAAGAAAAAGAAAAAAAAAAAAAAAGAAGAAGAATGTTAGCTGGGTGTGGTGGTGCATGCCTATAATCCCATCCCTCAGGGAGACTCAGGCAGAACTGCAAGTTTTCCTCCAGCCTAGGCAACTTAGCAACTTAGAGAGACCCTGTCTCAAAATTTAAAAGCGGGGGAGCTGGGGATGTAGCTCAGTGCAAAGGCTCTCAGTTCAAAATGCAGTCACACACACACACACACACACACACACACACACACACACAAGTTGGATACCCTATTTACCCATCACATCAAATCGTCAGAATCAAATCTAGCATCCATTGAAGAAGGGTGCAGGGAAGGATGATGTTTGATGCTCTAAAGAGTAATTGCGGGATTTGGGGCACTATTTAGTGGCATCATCTAAGGATATTAGAACGTTGACTTATCTTATCTACCTTCTCCATGAGGTTCATGATGGGTGTACGGGAAGAAGGTGCTGCTGTACTACTGGAGCTTAGGCCAGAAACTCTACCAAGCTGGGCTGAGACACATGGCTGAGCCCAGTGGTTCTCTAACCGGGGTTTGCAGACCAGCAGTACTATCGGTACTACCAATCTGGACTTGTTAGAAGTCCAAGTTCTCAGGCCTACTACACTGAAGGAATCTGATACCATGGAATGGACCCAGCAATCATGTTATAATATGCCTGTTGGGGGTTATGATGCAGGCTCAAGTTTGAGGCCCACTGCTTTAGCCTAAAGCCTAGGGAACCCAGCTACACCCAGGTCTCAGGATCTCAATCGCCTGACCATGTCTCCGATACAGGAAGGAAAAGGAAACAAAAGCAGTGTCATCTGGATATAACAGAGTGCCCATTATCTTTGATGCTCCATTTTACATCTTCCTGCTTCTTGCTTTTGCGGTGGCCATTACTGTAACCATGGTGGGCAGCATACAGGTGTCTCTGGGGAGCAGCTCCCTTCAGGTACACCTGTTCTTTCTTGATTTCTGCCCTAGGGCTTTTCACTCTGTTGTGGGATCTTGCTCCACCCTTCCACCACTTGTGCAAACCTCAAGTGAAGGAATTAAACCACCTCAGAGAAAAGGGGTGTGGGACTTGGGATAAACATGCCTTAGTTCAACATCTCAGGAAGACGATTCCAAAGCACATTCCTGTGTTCCCTGCTGGGCTGAACTCCTGTTGTGCTCAGCCCTTGGATTGGCTTTCTTTCCGTATTTGTGTACATCCTCTACCCTCTGCTCCTGGGCTCACATCCCCAAGTAAACTACCTTACACCAGCTCTCCCTTCAGGTTCTTCTCCCTTGGTCACTGAAGTTGGGTCACGACCCTTCCACGAAAAGCCCCATCATTGGACCGATTGCATCAGTTTCCCTCTTCTAAAAGAGGACCCAGGAAACTGATGAGGATGCTTATTCTGGACAAAGAAGGGAAACAAAGAGCTCTGTGCTTCCTCCTCATCATCACTATGGTGGGCTGATGCATGAGTTTTGGTTGCTATCCTAAATAAATTTGTAATTTGTCTTAGAACTAAAATCACATACAAGATATAAGAAAAATAGAGAGTCATGTGAAAAGGACTTGGAATGTCAAGAGTCCCAGCTGGGTGGCCTCAGGCTTTGCATTTTCCTGTGCCAACCCCTGTGCTTTGTGCTTTGGCTTCTGCTGCATGAAGCTCTGGGAGGAAGTAGTTTGGTCTTCTGATCTGTAAAATAAGAGGTTTGAAAAAAAATCTACCACAAAGTCTCCCCCAGGCCCAACTCTCCCACATTCTATCTCTGGAAAGATGGGCAATTGACACAGTGTGGCAAACCATGGAAAGAAGATTAAGGTATTCTCAGGAGCAATGTGAGACCAGGGCTCTACCTGCACAAGCTGAACTCTGTAGTGTGAAGGCCAGTGGAGTATGTAGTCAGTATTCCTCAGTCCTGCACCGATGGCAGGAACATGTGCAACAAATGTGTCTCTTTCCACAAAAGGAAAACAAATAAAATAAGATAAAGACCTTCCAACCATCAGAGCTCTTGAATGCATCCTTCTCCTTTCTCTTTACAGCTTTATCATCAGGGACCTTCATTTCTTTTGGGAGCTCAGGAAACCTGCCTGGTTGCAGCTCAAGCCTCTGTAGTCTCCTCCCTGCCTTCCTCTGACTGCCACCTCCCCTCAGGACATCAGTCCCTTCGTGATGGATGGCTCCTCCTTCTCCCTGCTCAGTGAGTATCCCTCCCACAGGACTGGGCTCTTAGGTGATTTAATATTTATTAGACCTAAGTCTGCAGCACTGTAGAACTCATTGTGTTTTTAAGACATCTCTGCCTCTCAGGCTCTCAACTGGTTGTGGGACCTCTTGGGTATGTGGGGTCTGTAAAAAAAGAGCAGAGTGGAAGGGGCTTCTGTCTCAAACTATCTCTGCTTCAGTACAGATTTTGGCAAGGAGGGGTCACTCATGAGGCTGAGTTAAAATTTATCTACAGTGACACGGGACTGGCTATACTAACTAGCCTCTGGAAGGCTCTGGGGAGGAGGAGGAAGGCACAGAGAAGGTGGGCTGCAAAAGGCTTCCATCTCATGGTCCTTGGCCCCTCTTCTACTGCCACTGTCCAAGTGGGCTCAAAATCTGAGCAGCAGCTTCTCCAGATAAAGAGCAGCCCAGGCCCTCTGCCCGATGCCCACTGCCTTCTCATCTCTTTGCCATTCCTTCCCCCACAATAGTACACATGATGGACCACAGGCTCCTGAGAAGGGCTGGGGAACAAGGAAAAAGTACCTAACCTAACCTGATAGTTTCAGGGGCAGCCATATTAAAACCAGATCAGCAGTTGAAAAGCAGTCCCTTTGTTTGTTTTTTGCTTCGAATCCTCCATCGCCATGAGGGACTCCCATGCATGTGTGGCTAGGGTGGGAGGTTAGCAAGTTACCCTTCCAACACATTTCCCTATTCTAGACTCACTCAGTGAAGAAAGAAATCCCATAATAGCCACTCTCCGAACATGCATCAAATTCATGCTGCAAGGAAACCATGACTAATTAATTCATAGGTAAATGCATGGTCGCCTTCATGATAAATCTGTTATAAATGGAATCACCAAGTGCACTCTATGGGAAAAGGTGCAGGAATCACATGTGCAAAATCCCAGCCCGAGTGTTACTGCAGAGTGGTGGTTAAAAGCCCAGCTAGGGTCAAGCCATGGGGGAAAAGTGAAGCTCTGCTTCAGGTGGGGTGTCTGACTTCACTGGGCCTCTGTTTTCTCAAAATGGCAGCAGATACCTTTCAGGTTTGTTCTAAGGACTATGAGAGTCAATGCAGCCTTTGTCACCATCATTCCTCTCCTGCTGCTGCTGTAACACCATGCGATGGTGGGATTGTGGGCCTGAGAAACATTTGCACCTGTCCTTTCCAGAGGATGCCCCATTCATGTTAGTATCTGGGCTGGGGATGGGTGCATCTCAGCCAAAGTACTAACCAATGAGTCTCCTTTGAAAGGTAGAGTGGGATTGCTGCCAATATTCAGCACTCAGTAGTCACACAAGAGGCTTTAAAGGAATCTTAGGACAGAGTTCTGAAGACCCCCAACCACCTCCTCACTCCCATATCTAAGCTGAATCCATTCCTTTTTTTCTTTCATTGTGTTCCTCTGGGGACTGGTCAGAACATCAGGTAACCAGGCCTCTCCTTCCACAAGTCACTGCATGATATCCATGATTCCAGTTCAGAGCCACTAGAACGCCATCTGTCATCTCAGCCCCATTAGATGGTCTTCATGGAACTAGGATATTCATCTCTTTGAAGTAGAAGTGATACTGGAGACCCTCGGCTGCCAACAGCTAGAGTCTTCCAAGGTTAGACTGTTTGCAAAACATCGCCAATAATTCTTCCTCTTCCTGCATGTGCACCAAGCTACTCCAGCAAGAAGTGGAGGAGGAGGAGGTTTGCTTTCCCCTTGAATGTAGGGTGGACTTGTAATTTAGTTTGGCTTACAGAACACAGTAAAAGCAATGTTGTGCCAACTCTGGCACCAGGTTTCACAGGTTTGCCCTCCTGGAACACTTGAACAGCTGATCTAGCGGTTGGTTAGAGACCAAAGTAGAGGAAATGCTAGCACCCTAGGACTTAGATATCCTCAGCTCTCAACTGCCCTACCAGCCTAATGCAGCCACAGGACAGAGCACAGGCAAGACCAACAGAATTATCTGGCCAACACTCCAAAACACAAGAAATAATAATGTGCTGTTTCCACGTATCACCTTGTGGGATAGTCTGTTATGTAGTGATAGAGAACTAATACACTCCTCAAGATAACACCCAAAGTCAGTTCATTGTGCTCAGGCTTACACTGTAATGCTGGTAAGATCACTGGACTATTAAAGCTGTGGAGAGAACAACCCACAGGAAGGCAAAACACAGGTACTCAGTGTCATCACTTAATTAGCTTGACACAATTAGAATAGCAATTAGCTTTGAACAGGTTGCATCTTTGTCTCTTGAGTGATCTATGGCCTTCCTTTAGTATCAATTCTTGAACTTCTCAGACTTTTCTGTTCATACTTGTGCCTGAGCTCTGGTTTAAGTGTCTTCCTCTACTTCCTTGACTCTCAAAAGATCCTGAGCCTTGATGCCATGTCCATACATGCCTAGGTCAGAGCTGCTCTTTCTCTGTCGCTGCTAAGTAACAAAACGAGAGACTTTTCCTGAGCTCCCACTGAAGGAAATCATTTGATTTCATCTTACTTCTGTTTCAACTCTTAATACTTGCAATCATGCTCTGCTACAAAACAGAAGAGAAAGAAGAAAGAGAGTTGTAGGGCTGCTAATTTTGTTATTGCTCAATTTTTAAAATCACACACACAGAACATGTTTCTTGTAGAAAAATTATGAATCGCAGACTAAAAAAGTGGTGGTGGGGTTAAACCCTTGTAACTCTACCACTTTGAGAGTAAATGTTTATAGATCACTGTTACAGATTTAAATATTTATAGGGAAAACAATGTCATCATCGTATACATACTAATTTTTATTTTTCTTATTTCATTTAGTAGATTACAAATAAATTGCCACATCAACCCACATCAGCAATGCCATATTTAATGAGGCAGAGGTAATTTATGGCCTCTCCGTTTTCTACTATATGGATATACAGTACCACCACATTTCTTTCAGGGAATCCCCTATTTTGGAGCATATACTTTACTCATGGTTTTTCCTTACCTTAAGCAATGTTGCAGATAACATATACATGGGTACAGGTGGTTTTGTGTACATTATTCAATGATTCAATAACCCTCTACCATTATACATTTAGGCCATTCCTAGTTTTTCAATAATTTAAGCAATACAATTTTTTTCCATGCATCTCTACAGTCTCAATAATTATTACAGGAGCAAGATTAGCTCCAGGTTGCCTTTCCCTTATCCTCCTGGCCAATCATTTCAGGGGGAGAGGCCCAAATTGTCATGCAACTTTCTTGAGGGGAGATGATGGTTGTCTCACAGTCTCAATAGCAGATGAATGATGTTTCTGTGTGCTTCACCCCGTCATATTGACTTTAACTGGTCCATTTTGTCCAGAAGATTCCCCCTCAAATATTGCTCCTACCCATATCCTGGTAACAAGTTTTCATCACTTCTTGGGCCATCACAGTGGTCCGCCACTGACACTGAAGCTTCTAATTACTTGTTTTCCAAGGCTTCCTAAAACCTAGAATTTGCTACTTCCCTGCTTAACTGATAGCAATGGTAACAAGTAAATGCACTTTCTATAATACGTATTTCTGTCGAATGCATGAATGAAAAAATTAACATTTAACCAGCAATCGTTGTATGGTAGGCAGTTTGCTAGATACTCAAAGGTGAAGCAGCCACAGTTCCTTGACCTCTAGAAACTCAGATGTGGTAAGCAAAACAGCAAATAAGCAATCAAAGAGTAATGCACTATAGTTTTTAGAGTCAAATATTCCAGAGGTAACTAATTACATGTGGCCAAGAAAAGCTATGCTGGGACAGGTGATCTATGAGCTGATTCTTAAAGGAAAAGGAAATGTCCGTCTATCAGAAGGTAAAAAGAATCCACATTCCTGCTTCTTTGTGCCTCAATGGGGAGACATCTTTCCCACATATTCTGGATGGCTGTTAGTGGATACTAATGAACCACCACTTCACATCCACCCTCTATGCCCTGATTTTGGCACAGCTATGATGGCTAGTTCTCTGCAAGCTGCCAGATTCCCATGTCAGGTGGTGCAGATTTCTGCCGAGCCATATGCAGATGCAAGCTGGATGTGCAGGGAAACTAATACACAAGAGTCATGGGGACAGGTGGCTCAATGACTCAGTCTCCAATGTGACAATCCTGAGGGACATGTTACTTGGTACCAGAGGGTCCCCAGAGGGGTTGAATTCTTGCAGTGACAACCAACTCATCCATTGTTTTTCTCCAACTGGCCTTCTCTCTTGTACTGTCACATGCTTCACACTCCATTACTTCTGCTCCCTGGGTTCTCCCCCATATAAACTACCTGCAGCCAAATCTTGTTTTAGGCTCTGCATTTTGGAAAACCTAAACTAATAAACACTCTATATTGTTTGCAATTCTGGGATCCTAAGGAAAATTGAAGGTTTGATGTTAGATCAAGGGAGCCAAAAAGGAAAGAGCAAATGATTCCATTTAGGGTTTAAGCTCAGCTCACCCTTGCCTGACTTTACAAACTCACCTCATACAGATTCCAACTACCTTGAATTTGTGGAATCCTAGCGTGAGCTCACAACCTCTGTGCTACCTGCCCCGGAGGGGTTTGAAGACACTGGAGCAGCTCCCACACAGGTCTGCTTAATGACTTTCTGGAAGAAATCAGAGGTGACATGAGCACTGTGGAGTATCACAATGTGCCAGCTCTGAATCCCTGTGCCCTGGGCAACTCAGGAAGGACAAGACAGATGGCAACTGTCAGGCCTTTAATTGCACGATGTTCCTCAGAGATGGTCAGGGAAAGGCTGTGCTCATGGCTTGGGTTCTGTCCTATCACAAGCAAAATGGGGGAAAGGAAGGAACATCGTGGCTTCTCCTTCAGCCCATCCTCTTCATCAGACTTTGCAAGCCCTAGGTATGATGTAGATAAGCCTCAGCACAGGGTTAGAGTGAGAGTTGACTGCTTGGGTGGCAGGTGGGGAACTGGAGGGTATATCCTAAAGGACTAACAGTGAAGTCTTGGGGAAAGGGTCCACCCCAGGCCATGTTGGTGACATCAGCATCTAAACTCTCCAGTGTGCCTGCCTTCTCCATCCTCTCCTCAGAACAGTTTTAATTGTGCCCAATAAATCTCCCAGAACCCTCTCCTATCTCTCACTCACATGAAGGTTACTTAAGCAAGAGTATATCTCTAAGGATCAAAGTCATAAATAAAGAAACGTGGAGTTAGCTAAGATTTCATATCACTTTACAGCTTTATAAGGTCCATTTGCATATCTCAGCTAAACCTCCAAGCCAGGCTATGTGGTAAACATTGGGACCGCCCCTCCCCCATTCTACAACTAAGGAAGAGGAATTTCCAAGAGACTGTATGACATACTCAAGGTTGCCATGCTGATGGTTGGTGGCATCGGAGAAATGTGCCCCCTCTTCCCTTGTGCTTGCTAGTGAAATTACTACTTGGTAATCTGTGGGTAAGATTCCATTTTCCTTGGGAGCAAAGTATGTTTTGACTTCAGCTCCCTGTCACAAGAACCTTTCCATGAGCCAAAGGGAGATTCCATGGATTCTGTACCACTGAAGCCTTGTTCCATTCTTCATGTCTTCAAAGGCCTGGTTGTTGAGAAGCTCAGCAGCAGCACTAAGGTTCCCTGCTCGGAGTGCTACAGGACCTCATCTGTGAGCATGGAGAAGGAGTATTCTCATACATTTACTCACTCGTCCACTTGTTCACTGACCCTATGCTGCTGGCACTTTGTGAGGCTCCGAAATAGAACTCAGAGGGAGAAGCAGGCATTTAAATAGAGATGTGCAACACATAATGCCTTCTCTAGCAGAGAGCTGGACAGAGCAGTGGGAGCACAAAGCTAGGGCTGAGTTACAAACAATCATTGTTTCTGAGGAGCTGGGATTCTAAGGGAAGACATTAAAGTGACACCCGTCACCACCTCTGAGGAAAAGTTTAACAATCCTGCAGCTAATAGCTGGGCCAAGGCCAGTATTCCGTCAGCACCTGCTCAGCGCAGTGAGCTGAAATGATGCTTTGAGAACTGAGAGTTAGGCTTCTAAGGAGGACCCTAGTCCTCCAATGGCACCATACGCAATGAGGCAGCCCCAAAATGGGCATCCCTAATCTACAAGGACAGCCAGACCCAGCCAGCGTGCCAGCTTGTTTCTGGCATCAAACCTAAAACCTAGACCTGCACATCTAGTGCACTCCTGGAACACAGAGATAGATATGTTGTGCTGTAGTAGATAGATATGTTGCGCCTGCACCTTAGTGGAGAATCTGCTTAGCACATGGCCAAGTTCAAGGAAGACGGTCACCTGAGAGTTTGATATCATGATTTTCAGATCCAAGGCTAATGCTTGTGTACTCTATATAAGCTGTTGTTTCTACTCATACTTCTGACAACAAATATGGGTACAATTTGTTTCCCCACACTAACCAATTTTCAACTCTTCAAACAGCAACGGGGTGTTTAACAATTCAATATAATCCCAATACTAACTACCCGCAGTTAGGGCAAATGCCACAGCTCAGAGTCTCAGTCCCATACTACTGACCTCTTCTTTGAGATGCCAGTTCCATATCTCTGGCCTCCTATGCTTGGTACCATCCGGCTTTAAAGGGGAATTTCTAGGATCTACTCTCCAGGCTCAATAATTTGCTATAATAACTCACCGAACTCAGGAACCCAATCTACTTACTGTGAATCAGTTCAACGTAAAGGGCATGACTCAGGTACAGCAGAGGGGGAAAGGTGTGGGGTTTCCGTGACCACTCCCAATACTCCCATGTGTTTATCAACCCGGAAGCTCTCTGAATCCCACTATCTGGGGGTTTTATAGAGGTTTCATCACATAGGCACAAGAGTTACTTCAATCTTTGGCCCTTGTCTCTGGAGGTTAGAGGTTGGGGTTGAAGTTTCCATGCCTCTCACTGAGGCTTGGTGAATCTCATTTCCAGCCCCCATCTTGAGACTATCTTAGGCTCCCTAAAAGTAACCTCCTGAGAACAAAAGATGTCCCTACCACCTAGGAAATTCTAAGGGAGTTAGGAGCTCTATGCTAGGAACCAAAGATGAAGACAATATATATATTTCTCTTTGTGCTGCATTTTCTAAGTCTTTGCCCCTTACAAGACTTTTCCACAAGGAACAGAGAAGCCCGCCTATCCTGCCATCCTGAACATCAGAGAATGAACCATAAATATTTCTTGTAATTCAGGTCCTGTCCTGGGTTCCCAAGTGACACTACAAAAAAGCCATTCCTGCAATGTCCCCATCACACTGGTGGCACACAAAGAAGCAAGCCATGCCTGGTCAGCTGCTGACAGGCAGGTCCTGTCCATCAGAGGAGTCCTGTGATTGCCCTCTCATCTGGACATGGGCTCTTCTGGGCACAGCACTGGGAATCAGACTTCCACCTTAATCATTTGAGAGACAACAGCACCAAACATTCCTGCAAGCTTCAGAGCCAGAGGCTGGAAAAGTTTCCCACATAATATCATGTGACAGGCTACTCTATTGAAGTTCCCACTCACATATTCACGATTTTTCAATTACAGTGAAGATTACATTTTTTAATTACAGCCCAATTACAGCGGGCTAAGAACTGATGTGATAATGTGAAGGTGTCACTACGGTCTGTGTGAGTATAAGATATCCACTTGAGTTTAAAACCCTCTAACCCAGGAGAAGCCAGCTCTCAACTTAACTTCCAGGGAGCCCCGTTTGTGCAAACTGAGAAGGAAAGCAAACCTGAGCAGGAGCAAAGGTGGCAGTCTGGAGGATCTCTCTCTTCCATCAAATATGGCCCATACCCACCCCGCATCATGGGAAGCAGGAGATGCCAGGGATATGTTTATTTCACAATTGATAAAGAACAACAGAGCCTTTTCAAAAGTTTTTGGAGTCCACAGATTCGTGCCAAGTCCTGCGCACAGTGCATGTGTATTCCTGAGTGTCCAGATAAAGAATTCATCATTTTACCTAGAGGGATGGAAAAAAGAAATTTCCCCAGTCTACGGTACCCAGAGTATCAGAGAGCTGATAGAAAACCAGAAAAAGCCCACAGATGACTCATTCAGCTAGGGAAGGTAAACATTTTATTGTCTTTCATTTTTTTCTCCAGCCCCAGTGCTTCTGTCTGTTTTCGCCAATGAGACGGGTAACATTTTAATTAGGATTCTCACTTGTCTTCACTTTTCAAGAGAGGTGGGGGGAGGATAGCAGGTCTTAGATAATTGAATCCATAACTCCTGTGGTTATAAGTGTGCACAACTCATCAACGAAAGTGTGTGTGCTTTGCTGAGGGAGAACAAGTACCAGGGGTGAGGGAGGGAGGAAGGGAGGGAGGCAGAGGAACACGGACAATTAGGAGGAATGGAAAGAAGAAAGGAAGTGACTGAGGCCAGCCTGGTAGTGTGTCTGTGAATGAAAGACACACAGAGTGGAGAGGCAGCCACTGAAGGTTTGTATTTGTGTGCAGAGCTGGGAGGATCAGAGGAAGGAGGCCGAGATGACAACGAGAGTAGAGGTTTGTGTGTGTGTGAGAAAGTGATCTAAGGGCCATGTGTGTTGGTAGGAGACGAGAAAGGAGGGGAGGGAAGGAGACATTACGGAGAAACTAAGAGCTCATGAACTCTGTGTAAGAGTTCTGGAACAGAAAAGAGATGAGAGGAAAAGGAAGAGGGAAAGCTGCGTAAGGGAGGAAGCAGAGGGCTGCTGAGCTGGACGTGGGCATGTGCACGTGCGTGCTGTGATCCATGCACTTAGTTCCTCATGCTACCTTTTCTATTTTAGCTGTGCATTGTCTCTTTTCATTTAAAAAGTAATACAGTACATGGTTATTAAAAATAGGAATAGATAGACGAATGAAAAGAGGAAGAGATCACCCGTAGGCTTACCTCTTAAGAATAAAAGAAGCAGGCTTTGCGCCTTTTTTCCTTTAAATGTCATTGTAAAACCTACTAATTGGACTTCAGAATTCATTGGCAAAATTTACCTGAGATAACTTACATGAAGCATTTAGCACAGGGTCCAGCTGAGTGCAGGCAGGCAATAAATGTCATGGTTAGTTTTTGTTGTCTCTTTTGGCCTCCAGTCTTCTGAGGAAGAAGATTTTGCAAAGGAACATATTATGTTCAATTACAGAGTCAGCCAGATAATAACAAATCATGAAACCCTTGCCTTTTCACCTTTCTCCCCATGCCACAGGGACAGGAATATCAACTCCACATGCATGGGGTGCAGCTAGTTTAGCCCACGAGAGGATTCCAGGCAGGGGACTCTCCCCCTCACCTTAAGGACAGCCAGCTAGCTCTTATGTGCAAAACACACCCTCCCATCTCCAGCTGTTTGCCTCCAATTTCCAATCTGCCATTTTCCCAGACTACCCATATCCAAGAACAACTTCATGTTGCTTCTATTTGCATGATTTGTCTTGGTGTAAAGACCTGGGTTCACAAATATTCAGAGCTGTACGTAGATCACATCCCCACTGTCTCTTGCCTTGGAATAGACAGATCAAGCCCAGCCTAAAATTTCATCACTTTGAATAGATAATAATTTTCAATCATCTTACATGATTTGACTGCTTACTAAACATTTTCTTTTGCCCATGGATACTGGTGATCTGGAAAAGTACGTGGGACCTGAGTCTTTTTCTTTCTGGTGTTTTCTGCAGTAAAGAGCATTCTTTGAAACTGGACCACAGTGAAACTCAGTAAAGATGACTTGTGTATATCTTTGATTATGACTTTTCAAGGAATGCTATGAATTTTCTCCGGGAGCACCTCTAATTTCAATCTTTCTCCTGTCTTTTCCTGTTTGTGATCTTCCTTCTTTCCCTCCCTACTCTCCCTCCCCTCTGCTCTCTCACTACCCTCAGAATTCCAGGAAACACTCTCAACCTGTCATCCTTATGGTGCTTAACTGCTTAACTTATGGTGCAGTTCTTTTACTGGCTCTGACATCATCTATCTCGAAGGGACATGAGCTTGAGTCTTAGGCGATGGCAACAACCCCTTTCACAGCAATGCTGTGTACTGCAGGTTGTTTTGATGACTTGGTTCCTCCTCCCCAGTCTCCTGAGTGGTGACCATAGAACTATGATCTGGCCACACAGAGAACCCCATTCTCCAGAAGTTGGTTTAGTTCTGGTTCAATCTAAGACAGGTCAGCGACCAGAATCTTGAAATGTTTCCTGGACATCAAAGGAAAGGTTTCACTTTTCTCTGGCCTTTTAAGGTGCAGGAATGATGCTAGCTGGAAATTGCCAGGGGAAAGAGAGAGGCAGAGGCAGAGGTGGAGAGAGAGAGGGAAAGAGAAAGGGAGAGATCACTGGAGTGCTTTGATCCAGGTGTGTCTGAATACACTAAACACAACGAGCCAGTAGATCCCTCTTTCCACAGCCTGTTTTAAGTTGGTTTTCTCTACTCTATGACACATAAGAGTCCACATAAGAACAGCTGGTTTGGCAAAAACATGATGGGATTTTCTCTTGTCCCCGCTAACTGATTCTCTCAGGGTTCATTAATGAAAACAGTACAATAAATTGTGAGCATTGTGAGCATATTTGTTCCAAGGTTCTGCCTAACTGCACTCTCCCCAAATTTTTTACCTGTGTGTAGACTGCACCTCCCAAGATGCTTGCATCATCACCCATGGTTTTGCACCTGCCCTTTCCTCTTTTCTACAGTTTACAGAGAACAGTGAGGAAGTACAGGCCAAAAAATTACCAACTGGACAGAATATGGGTGTTCTTTTTATCTGGAAACTATAATTTCTCAGCCAGGAGACAGGTGCTGAGATCACAGTGGCTGATAATCCTGAGTACATTGATTCCACAAATTTGGCACCAATTTACATATTTTAAATCCAGCTCTTACAGACTTGGAATGAGTGCCAATCTCTCTCAGACTGGGATAGCAGGTTGACGCACAGTGTCTGTGCTCAGTAGTCCGGCTGTAACTCTCTGTGTCTTCTTAGGTCTGTTGGAGTACAGCTGGAGGGGGCTAACCCCGGGACTACTAGTTAGACAGACAGCGTTTAATGCAGGGAACCCTGCCTTCTTTTCTGTATATCATCTTTGAACACAGCCTGTTGCAATTTAAAACACATCCTGGCTATAATAACTTAAAGACTAAGACGAGAAAGTATGCCTGCACTGCCTCCTAAAACACCACTAAGCACTCTTTATTAAAAAATTGTTTTTATCACTGTTACCACTACTACCACCAGTTACCGTTTTCATTGTTGTTGTTGTTGTTGTTATTATTAGAAGTGCATTTGAGCATGGAGGGCCTGACATTCAATGTGCTGCCTCTGCCAGGAACCCTGGGTCCAAATGTCCTCAAGAAGCTTCCTTGGCTTCAAGCAGCTCTTTATGGAAAATCTCACCTCCCAGGAGGTGGCCTCTCTAGGAGCACCCTCTCCTCCACTCTCCACTCTCCCTTCCCCGCTGTATCTGTTTCAACTCTGTCAGACATTTCTCTATTGGCCTCGCTCATGTTGATTATCTGTGTACAGCCTCCTCCTCCTTTCAAAAATATGAGCGCCAGGTAAGAAAGTCTGCTTCATTACTTGTAGTTTTGTTGAAAGAGTTTTTAAATAAATATTTCTTGATTATTTTATACTTTACAAAGCACACACCCAAGCGTTTACTACATAACTGGCAAGTACTTCGGGTACCTGTGCGTATGAATCACATCCTAATAGCTCTGCAGGATGAGCGCTGTTACCGTTCCTCTTCTGGGGGTGCTGAAACCAAGCCCCGAGAAGGTTAAGAACAAGCTCAAGCTCTGGAGCACCCCCAACCCACCCCTCAACACACACAAGTCTAGCAGTAAAACTGTACTCTCGTGGTCTCACCTTTTGGAGACAGAGCTATGATCTCCCTCTTTATGTACAGTGGGACTGAAGTGCACTGAGGTAAGGGACCTGCACAGGTGCTAATAATCTGCTCTCACAGAGCCAAAATCCACGACCCAACTTCCTCCCAACATGCTAAACATACTTTTGTATTTACTGCCCACATCTGTCCCTCAACAAAGTTTTTATGATCTCCATTTGGCAGACGAAGAAACTGTGGCTTAGAAGAATTAAAAGGCCACACCAAGGTTGCAGAGCTAGTAACTGACAAAGGAATCTGACCCAAAAGCTGTAAATCTGACCCCAGAACAGAGTGAATGAATTATTCACTTATTAAAATATATGCCTATTTATTTGTGTGTTTGTTTATTTTTTGGTACTGGGGAGATTGATCCCAAGGACTTTGCACAGAACTACATCCCCAGTCCTTTAATATTTTCTATTTTGAGATACAGTCTCACTAAGTTGTCCAAGTGGGACCAGACGTGTGATCCTCCTGTCATGGCTTCCCAAGTGCTAGAATTATAGATGTGTGTCATCATGCTTGGCTATATTTTTTTTTGTTTAATAAAATTAGGTGTATATGTGTATGCTTCTGGAATAAATCTGAATGGAGTGATTTCGACTTTTTTCTCACAAGTTATATAGTACTACTTCCCTTCAGTGTCACTGGACCTATATAAGATCTACAGCTCTCACTGCTGGCCAAGATTTCACCAGTGAAGGAGACTGAACTGCTTCTAGGTTTTCCTCATAGAAGAACCCTGAGGCCTCTCTAAGGTAGAAACCTAGAGAGTATGTTGGTAACACCTTCTCACTTCTCTGATGGGAAACTGCTAATCAGGGAGGTGAAACACCTTTCTAGTGAGCAGCATAAACCCAGTCGTGGTGCTCTTTCCAAATTGCACTAATTCAGGATACAGTCAGGCTGTTCCAGATTAGTCTGTTCCCTGGCATGCGACCTAGCAACAATACCTTGTCTTGGATGGATTTAGAACTGAGATAATTACTTCTCTGGTCTCTTACCCTGTATCCCAGGTTTTAAACACTTGACTTTTAGATTCATATGTCCTTAATACCACTTAATTGTACACTGATCCCTAACACACGGTTTCCTTATACATTTTAGGTGCGTTCCAACTCTAGAGCTCCTTTTGCTCTGTTTCTTGGGGCTACATTGTCCACAGGGTGTAAGAGCAAGGACACAGTTGGGCACTGGTACTGATAAGTAGGTAGTTTAAAGTAAGAAGAAAGGCATTGAAGCTTTACTTTTATAGGAAGATATTCTTCCTAACATCTCGTTTACTGTTCTGGAATTCACTGTTGTAGATTATTTCCCTAAAAGTCCTACCCTGATGGGGATGTAAGTTGAGCTACTTGCTACTTGCAGGGAAGCTCTCCACTCTGGGATGCCAGGAAGAGAAGCATGATCTACATTCTTAGCATAAGTAGTTCAATGAATTTATGGTTAGCTAGACTGAGACTATAAGACCAAGGAAGTTTCACACAGAGGTTTGGATCCAAAGACTTCCCATCATGCTCATTGTACAATGAAGAAATCTCCCCTAAACACTGCCCTCTCTGGGACCAACTAACAGAAACAGTTTAAGATGGGGAAAGTTGGGTCACTGACCAATGGGGGTCCATAACATTATGAATGATTGAGTAAGTATGCTTAATCCAGGACTACTCTATTGGTGATCAACTGTAGGATTCACTGACTATTCAAGCTCCATTCTCAGAAGTCAAAACACTACACAACATACAAATAAATGCACCCAGAACTTACCTACCTCTGGAAGGGAGGAGAAAAGGGCCCAGACCTAAGCTACCTTCAATGCTCGATTTGAGGACTACAATTATGTTTCATGAGGACTTTTAATCATTATATCAAGTCTTTGGTGGTGGGAAAGGGACGTTTTAGACAGTGGCTCTTCCCCTTACTGGATTGTCTTTTTCTTTGCATTGTTAGCTAGAGATCATGTATGATCATAGACGTTCAAAGCAGGGATGACTCTTAGAGACTATCGACATAACCCCTTTATTATCCCACTGAGAAAGTTAACCCCAGAAAGGGAGTAATTTCTCTAAGTTTAATGCTACAAATCAATGTCTCTTGACATAGAGGCTTTTTTTTTTAACATGGCACATTTTCTTATAATTATTTTGCTTCTTTAGACTAGAAAACATAAAAGTAGATGGGGAAGACTTATTGCTGTTTTGTTTCCTAATTCTGTCTTTTAGACACTCCAGTGCCTTCTCCCCCTTATTATTTAGAATAAGCTTCCTGCAACAAGAATGGGCTTGATTCTGTGTGATGTTGTCAAGCTGTTTCCACCTAGAGGTTGTTCATGCCCCGGAATTGGGGGATGGAGTCCCAGATGGAGCTGGCCAAGGAGATGACCATTTCTGGGTCACCCAGCTGCCCAAGGCCCTCGGGTAGCTGCAGCAGCAGGGAGGGTAACCTAGTTTGCTTAGGAAATATCGTGGCTGTCCCAGTTTATCAGCTGCAGTCCTAGAAAGGTATTGACACTGTCCTGTTTCTACAGCTCGTCCTGTAGTTCAACCTGCCAAAACCTTGCCACCCCTTCCACCTGAGTAACTGAAGCATAGGATCCTATTCCACATTTGGCCCCTGACTTGCTTCCATGTCCCTATATCTCTTTGGGAGGGGGCTCCTAAACTGGATCAAAGGTATTCTGACATGTCAAGGCTACCACCTGAGAGGGATGGCACCTTTCTATTTGCAGAGACATTAAACTCTTAATAGATAAAGAACTGGAGCCAGGAGCTAGCAATTCTGGGTTTGCCACAAAGTTGCCTGGCTCTGTTCAGAAAAACTGGCAAAATGAAGATTTTTGGGGCAGAACCAGCGAGGTGAAGAGAACATAGGGACTGGGTAGGCAGGTGATTGGAAATGTTGTTCTGGCTGTGCTGCTAATTAGTCATGTGATATAGTGTCTGTCTCTCTTTGAGTTTTGGCTTTGGATTTGTGAGTCAGGAGAATCCAATATAATTAAGGGGTAACTTGGAGTAACTGTGTGAGATTTCAAAGTAACCCTAAGGTCCATATCTCACAGGTTTACAAAATGTAGCACCAGCTTCTCCAGCTTAGGCTCTAAGAGGTTTGCAGAAGAATTCCAGAAGATGTGTGAGGAAGTGGCATGGAGGGGCAGAATCACAGCTGGCACAGCCTCTATGGTCCACTCCCCTATCAGGAGCAGAACTGTGTCCTCAAGGCCCTACTACCCCACCTACCACCCCAGGATATTGCAGATTTCCTGGGTAGAAAAGGCTTGTACTCATCAGGAAGCTGGACACCTTATTTTGTGTGAGCTCCCCAAGGGCAGAGCCCCTGTGTGGCTCTCTACAAGTCTGCTATGCCTGGTGAGGCTACAGTTCCCAGGAGAAGCTCAAGAGTTACTTGCTGGGTGAACAAAACAATTTGAGTTTGTTCCTTTTCCTTCCATGCCAAAGACAGCTCACAGACATTTCTCCTAAGTGCTATGTTATGAGGAATGAAAGGGTGTCACAGACAGGAAATAAGTTTTCCCTTGTACATGGGCATCAGATCTGACAGCCTGCATGTGCCAGTCTGACACACTTACAGGGATCTCAGGTAGGGTAAAAAACCAGCACCAAAGCTGAGAAGAGCTGCAGATGGGTGGGAAAGGTTCCCAAAAGACTTGGGGCCAGAAACTTAGAAGTGTGGCTCTTCTTGACTTGTCACTTCCTCAAAATAGGAGTGCGTATGTATGCTACTGGGTAGACACCCTGAGACAGCAAGGATCCCCTCAGCCATCTCATTTGGAAGAGCCCTCTTTCTCTAGTTGACATTTTAAAATCTGAGGTTCATATTCCAAACTATAATAAACAGTAAATTTAAAAATGGGTGCATTCTCTGGCACATAAGTTAGATGTCAATGAAGTTATTTTGAAAAGGAAATGAAGC
This sequence comes from Fukomys damarensis, assembly GCF_012274545.1. Classification (NCBI taxonomy): domain Eukaryota; kingdom Metazoa; phylum Chordata; class Mammalia; order Rodentia; family Bathyergidae; genus Fukomys; species Fukomys damarensis. Next base: position 6,629,972 of record NW_022900925.1, read on the forward strand.
CCAGGTAAAGTCAGAACTGAGGACCAGGAGACTAAGTCCTCTCACTGGGTCACATACAGTTTAAGGTAAAGGTCCTTAAGGAAGGGCTGACCAGGAGCTGTAGCTGGCCAGGAACAAGTATTTTGACCTTAAGTGGTCCCTTCTTTCTGAATATGACTATTATTCTTTGGTTTGGGAATTATTTTAAGACAATTTAATGAAGATTAGATGAAATTAAAACACTGTGAGTTTTAAAGAACTCACCCTGTTCTTGAAGACAGATCTAAGAAAAGAATGGAATTCCAAGTTCCTCTGTAAATTTCCTTCAGGCTGGCCATATACTCATGATGTAGCCCAGCAGGCTGGTCTCAAACTCACAAAAATCCTCCTGACTCAGCTTCCAGACAGCTGGGATTATAGGCATGCACCAGGCATGCACCTGGCTTCTAGATAAAAGAATTAGGACACATTTGTTCGTGTGGATATCAGGTGGAAAAGAGTGGTTAATCAGACCTGGAATACTTATTCCAAAAATAATGTCAGTGAATCACCCTCTTTCTTCCTGGTCCAACTTTCTCTTTATCTCCCTTAACCTTGGAAAGTTCCCACCCAACCTTAAGAAAAATCTCAAGATTAATGTCTAAGACAAACATCCTACTGATACTCCCCGCCCAACTTACACTTTGAAGAATGAATATAACTCTACATTTTTCCTGTCAGCCTTAGTCTGTTTTGTGCCGCCAAAACAGAATACAGTATCTGAGCTGGGTGGTTTATAAGAAACAGAAATCTATAGCCAGATGTAGAAACTGGGATGTCCAAGGTCAAAGAGCCAACACCTGGTGCGGCAACTTTCCAAGCACGGTGGGAGGGGAGGAGAGAAACTCAGTGTCCTCACAGAGCAAAAGAGCACATGTGAACAAACCCATGCCCTACTCGTACAGTGCTACCCAGCCATCCGTGAAGACAGAGCTTTCCCGACCCACACACCTCCTGTCAGGTCCACTCCCCAATATATTCTCATTGGGCATTAAGTTTACAACTCAAAAATTCAGAGAGACATATTCAGGCCATAGCACAGTCCAAAAATCTTTAGGTAAGATATTTGATGCCTGGAGTCAAACAGAAACTGGGTATTTTACATTTGAATCAAATCATTTATAAATAAAGTGAATTGAACCCAAGAGATCAAATATGCTGGACTAGTATCCTAAGAGAATAATTTATTACTAATTAATAAAATTAGGTTTTCAATTCTAGTGTAACTGAAAAGGAATCACATGTCAGGATCTTAAGTCCTGAGCTCTAGTTCTGATAATAGTCTGTACTGGACTATAATCCTCCAAGAGATACTAATTATAACCTCTGAACAAAAATAGGGGAAAAAAAAGTAAGCCCAAGTATTTGAAAGCAGTATAGAAAAATCAAAAGCAGGCAGAAACTGAGGGAGATTTGACCCTTGGAAGAAGAAAATCATGTCTGGTTAAATATATATTTATATTACTTTTATCCCAAATCCACATGCCAGAAAGCACTTAGAATTCAAACAGGCAGCTAAAGTATAATTGGCCTGAATCAGAGAACAGAGTCTGCTACTCTCAGAGGGGCTGAAAACTGAAACAAATTCGGGAAATGAGGGACATACAAAAAGGTGAAACCCTAAAAATTTGTACATAAACTCTACGCAAATCCTTGGCTTACCCCTTACTATAAGGAGTTAGGAGGGAAAAGTTGTAAAGCAGCACAGTTAAAGAGTTGGACAGAGAATTCAACTCCTCCTCCTCCCCCTACCCCTCTTCCTCCTCTACTTCTTCTCTAACACCTATCTTCAAACACAAACACTGGAGAATCATAGACTGGAGAACTAAGATATTACTCCTCAATTTCCCTGAAACAGCTTATTTGACACTTAATTGTTAGCATCAAGGGTATCTACAAGGCACCTAGAAGAGACAAGAGATAATAGCTTATGTTTGGAATAGTTTTCTTCACTATATTCAGATTAATAATTCTATTCCAGTCTCACAATAATTCACTCATTCCCTGAATGAAAATTTATGTATTAAAAATGCATAAATTGAGTATTTAGTTTATTCCAGAACACTAGAGACACAAAAAGGAAAGAACCATTTACTTTCACTTTTGAACTTGTCTTTTTTATTTTTTCAGTGCTGAGGATCAAATCCAGTCTTGCATAGGCTAGATAAGCACTCTACACTAAAGTGCATCACCAGCCTCTCAAAATTTATCTTCTATTTACTGTTTTAGGCAATCCATTATGAATTTATTAGCACTGTTGTATTGTAGCTACTGTTTATTTACATGTACTTCTCCACTTACTTAACTGAATTGATCCCAGGAAAGAACAGAAACCTACGGATATATCTGTGTCCAATGATTAATAATATAGTAGACAGTCATTAATGTTAGCTAAACCTTTAATGAATCAATGGATACATATCTTAGATTCTAAACAGAGAAATGGAGTAATTTGAATAATTCTAGAAGTGTTATTCCATTCATTTTCCTTCAATCTGTAAAAGGAAACAAGTCAGAAATGATTTATTTGTATGATAGACTACAAATTTTAAAAGACGGCAACCCATATTTTCCCATTCTTTAAGGAAAGCATGGAAAAGAAGTACCAGACCAAACAAACGGAAGAACCCCTAAAGACAGAGTTAAATCAAGAAACACAAAACAATTTTAAAATAAGTAAAATTACTTTACTCAGAGATACTGGCGAAAATATTATACTCATCACGTGAGAATATATCCTCATTAAAAAGAAATAAAGTTTTTAAGAAATAAAACAAAAATCAGTGAAGAGTGGGATACTAGAACAGTCCAGGCTTATAGCTGATGTACAATTCATGAAACTCCAGGCAAAAGGATAACATCAGAATTATGAGAGAAAGTTAAAAACTACTGTAGATAGCTTCAGAATCAGAGTATTCCTATAATAAAGACACTGAGTACCTTATGAAAATGTTCTTTCTTCTTTCCTTAAATATTCAAGCATTTAATAGACACATGTTTCTAATATGTAGAGAGCAATGCTTGGCTCTCCCTCAGTATCCTTGGAGGACTGGTTCTAGGGCTTCCCTGGACACCAAAATCCATAGATGCTCAAATCCCTCATCCAACATGGCACAGTACTTTCGGATAACCTACGCATATCCTCCAGTACACTTCACATCATCTTTTGATGGCATATCATGCATACCTAGCATGATGATGGCTGTGTAACACTTGTTGTGTGGTATTTAGGGAACAGTGACAGGACAAAGGTCTGCAATGTCCAGGAGAGTGCAATTTTTAAAGAATTTTTTTTATCCATCGTTGGTTAAACCTGTGGCCGTGGAACCCAAATAAACAGAGGTTGACTCTTCCACACATGCACTGGGGAGGAAAACCAGACACAGTCCTGCCTTTATGGAGCGTGTGGTATAGTAGGAAGAGTGCATACTAAAATACACACAGTATACAGTTATATTCCAGTAAGAGTGAGAGGCTCAAGCAGATAACGTGTGCAGGCTCACAAGTAAAGGCTGTGCAGTGTCCTGGAAGAAGGCTGTGGCAGAAGAGTGAATGTAAGAACATCATTCTTTCTGACAAATAGCAATTGTACAGATGTATGGGGTACCGTGTGACACGTCAGTACAGGTAAACAACGTGCAATTAGAACAGGATATTGGCATGTCTAGCGTCTTACAAATTCAGCATTCCTACCAGCTATTTTGAAATATTCAGTTAGTTGCATTCAACCATAGTATGGTATCCCTGTGCTATAGAACATTAGAAGTTATCTTTCCTTTACAAGCGACCTCATCCTTTTAACCATCACCATCCATTCCCCTTCCCCCACTTCCTTCCCAGACTCTGGTAAACACAATTCTATGCGAGAACAGAATTCTAAGAAAAAAACAACTCCAAAGGCCTTTGTGGCACAGCATGTTAAGAAACAAAACAGGAGAAACCAAAATGTAAATAATGTTTTCATTCATTAAATGCATTGGTACATTTTCGGTATACAATATGCCGACATCCATCCTTGGGAATCTGTGCCTTTACATGATATATCTTGGTTCTTATCTTTTCCCCATTCCCCTGCCCTCCTTTCAACCCCTCACCCCTCCCTATTTGCAAGGACTTTGTTACCATTTTTTCCCTTTTGTCATATTTTTGCCTTTACATTCTTTCCTTTCCCCTACCATTTCCTGTTCCCCCTTCCCCTTTGGACCTTTTCTTCCTACTTCACATTATCTATTATACATTTTGATCCTCATTTACACTTTCAGTTTTTCACACCAGAGAAACTATTCCGTATTTATACATGTGTCCTAAACACTTAACAGCATGGCCTCAATGTACATCTATTTAGCTATACGTGTCTCTAGTTTCTTGTTCTTTATGGATGAGTAGTACTCCATTTACAAAAAAAACAAATTTAAAAATACCCACATCTCCAGCTGATGGGCATTTAGGCTGTTTCCAAGATTTAGCTATTACAAACTGTGCCACTATAAACATGGGTGCGCATGTATCACTGTGCTACGATCCTTTTAATTCTTTTGGAAAGATACCTCACAGGGTATAGGTGGGTCAAGTGAGACTTCTAGTTCTAGTTCTTTGAGGTATCTCCATACTGATTTCCACAGTGGTTGCACCAGTCTCCACTTCCACCAACAATGGAGAAAGTTCCTTTTCCCTTACAGCCCGGCCAGCATTTGCTATTGGTTGATTTCTTTACAGCAGCCATTCTTTCTGGAGCGAGGTGGAATCTCAGCATTGTTTTCATTTGCATCTTCGAATGACCAGTGATGTTGAACATTTTTTCATATGTCTTTTTGCTGTTTCTACTTCTTTGTCTGAGAAATGTCTGCTTATTTCAGATGCCCATTTTCAGACTAGGTCTTTAAATATAAGAGGTCTGATTTTGGTAAGTTCTTTATATATTCTACATAGTAGATCTTTATCACAGGAACACCTGGCAAAATTTTTTCCTACATTGTGGTTTGTCTCTTACTCTGTGGTTTCTTTTTCTGTGCAGAAGCTTTTTAATAAGAAGAGATCCTAGTTGTTGATTGTTTGTGCTAGTTCCTATGTGACTAAGGTTTTGTTCATGAAGTCTTTTCCTACACCAATATCTTCAAGAGTTCTACCTAACCTCTCTTTCAGTTGGTTTAGTATTTCTGTTTTAATATTTACATATTTGATCCATTGCAATTTTAGTTTAGTGCATGGTGAGAAATAAAGGTCTAGTTTTTTTTGGCAAGTTGAAACTCAATTTTTCTAGCACTATTTATTAAAGAGGCTATCTTTCCTTTGCTGAGGGTGTTTGGCTCCTTTGTCAAAGATGAGGGGTTGAGAATGTCCAGAGTTGTTTTGCATCTTCTAATCTGTTCCACTGATCCTGGGGTCTGTTTCTTTGCCAGTAGCACACTGTTTGTATCACAGTGCTTTGTAGTATAGTTTCAAGTTGGGGATTGTGAAATCCCCTGCCTTGTCTGTTGCCTACAATTGATTTTGCTATTCTAGGTCTCTTCTGGTTCCAAATGAATTTTTGGATTGTTTTCTCAAGTTCTGTGAAATATACTGTTGGGATTTCAATAGGGATTTCATCGAATCTATACAGCAGTTTTTGAAGTATGGCCATTTTCACTATGTTGGTCCTTCCTACCCAGGAGCAAGGGATGCCTTTCCATTTTCTGATAACCTTTTCAATCTCTTTTTTCAGAGTGGTGTAGTTTTCTGAGTAGAAGTCTTTTATTTCTTTTGTTAGATTGATTTCTAAGTATTTCTCTTTTTTTTTAATGCTACTGTGAAAGTTGTTTCTCCAGTTCCTCTCTCAGTGTGTCTGTTATTCATGTACAGAAAGGCTATTGATTTTTATGTGTTAACCTTGTATTCAGGTACTCTACTGAATTTGGTTATCAAGTGTAGAAGACATTTAGTGAGGTTCTTGGGGTCTTCTATATACAGTATCATGTCATCTGAAAATAATGACAATTTAACTTCTTCATTTCCTATCTTTATTCCTTTTATTTCCTTCTCTTGTCTAATTGCTATGGCTAATGTTTACAGAACTATATTAAATAGGAGTAGTGAAAGTGGACAGTCTTGTCTTATTCCTGATTTTAGCATGAAGGATTTCAGTTTTTGACCATTTAGTATAATGTTGGCTGCTGGTTTTTCATAAATGGCTTTGATCAGGTTGAGATAAAGAGCATCTATTCCAATTTTTTGTATGGTTTTTGTCATGAATGGGTGTTGGACTTTGTCAAACAGATTATTAAATCTATTGAGATGATCATATGGTTTTTGTCCTTGGTTCTGTTAATATATTGTGTTACATTTATTAATTTGCACATGTTGTATATTTTTTTTGTCATTGAGTTTATTGGTACATTTTAGGTATACAGTACAGTTACACTCATCATTGAGATCTTATATCTTTACATGACAGGTCTTGGTTCTCATTTTTTCCCCTTATCCCGGCCCTCCCTTCAAATGTTGAACCATCCTTGCATCCCTGGAATGAATACCACTTGGTCAGGGTGTATGATCTTCTAAATTATCTTCTGCATTGTTTGCCAGAATCTTACTGAGGATTTCATGGCTGTTCATGAGGGAGTTTGGCCTATAGTTCTCTTTTTCGGTTGGGTCCTTTCTACTTTTGGGATCAAGGTGATGCTTGCTTCCAGGAATGAATTTAGGAGTACTGCTTCCCTTTCAATTTCATTGAAGATTTTAAACAGTAGTGGCAATAGTTCTTCTCTAAATGTCTTCTAGGGTTCCACAGTGAAGCCATCAGGACATAGGCTTTTCTTTGTTGGTTAGTTTTAATTATGTTTTCACATTCAATGATTATATTGGGTTGTTTACAATTTTTAGGTCTTCTTCATTCAACATTGATAATTCATATATATCTAGAAATCTGTCCATTTCTCTTTGTTTTCCATCTTACTGGTGTAAGGTTCTCAAAGTAGGTATTAATGATCCTCTGGATTTCTGCTGGGTCCATTGTAATTTCTCCCTTTTCATTCTCAATTGCATGCATTTGGGCCTTTTCTTTCCTTTTTTGATAAGGTTGGCTAAGGGTATGTCAATTTTACTTATTCTTTCAAAGAACCAATTCTTTGCTCCGTTGATTTTTTTTGTATTGTTCTCTTAGTCTCCATTGTATTGATGTCTGCTCTGATCTTTATACTTTTCTCTCTTCAATGAGCTTTGGGTTGGTCCTGCTCTTTTTCTAGAAGCTTGAGATTCAGCAGTAGGCTTTTTAATTGAGCTCACTCTGCTTTCCTAATACAAGCATTCACTGTTATGAATTTCCCAGGTAAGACTGCTTTTATTGTGTTTCATAAATTCCGATATGTCGTGTTGGCATTGTGATTTAATTGTAGAAACTGTCTAATTTCTTCTTTAATTTCCCCTGTGACCCATTGGTTGTTCAGGAGTGTGTTGATCAATTTCCATGAATTTATGAAGTTCTTGTGGTTTCTTTTGCTATTGATTTACAATTTCATCACCTTCTGATCTGATAATATAGAGGGGATAACTTTGATTCCTTTGCATTTACTTAAACATGTTCTATAAGCAAGTATGTGGTCTATTTTGGAGAATGACCTGTGTGCAGCTGAAAAGGATGTGTATTCTGATTTTGTCAGGTGGAACACTCTGTAAACATCTGTTAAGTTCATTTCTTCCAGAGTTTGATTGAGTTCTAGCATTTCATTGATTATTTTTTGTTTAGTTAATCTATCTATTTGTGACAGTGGGGTATTGAGATCCCCCACTACTATTGTATTAGTGCTTATTTGATTTTTCATGTCAATTAAAGTTTGTTTTATATAGTTGGGTGCACTAGTATTTGGTGCATATACATTTATGATTATCATCTCTTCCTCTTGGATTGTTCCCTTTAAAAGGATGAGAGCAGGGAATGGTGGTGCATGCCTGTAATCCCAGCACTCGGTAGGCTGAGGCAGGAGGATTGCTGTGAGTTCAAGACCAGCCTGAGATCCAGATCAATTTCAACTACATAGTGAAACCCTGTCTCAAAAATCAAAATAAAAAAAGGGATGTAGTGACCTTTTTTGTCTCTCTTAATTAGTTAGTTTGAAATCCATTTGATCTGAGAAAAAGATGACTAGTCCTGCTTTTTTTCTGGTTCCTGTCATATGGAGTATTTGTTTTCCACCCTGTAAGTCTATGAGTTTGTTTTTGAATTATTTAATTAAACATATTTATGTTTCTCATATGCAGCATATTGTTGGATCTTGTTTCTTGACCCATTCCGCCAGTCTATTTCTTTTGACTGGTGAATTGAGACCATTAACATTGATGATTATAACTGATATGTATTGACTTCTGCTTGTCATGATCTTTTCCTGTTTTTGGATCCCCCACTTTGCATTTAATTCCTTGTCTTGCCTGGGAAGATGCATTCTGCTGAGCTTTATGAGGTTGTGAACCTGATTGTCTCTTCCTAGGACATTGTTTAAAGTAATTTGGAGTACTGGTTTGGTATTCTTGAAGTTCCTCAGGTGTTCAGGTGTTCCTTTTCATGAAAGTATCTTATTTCTCTATTGATTTTGAAAGATAGTTTTGTAGGGCTCCTCAATCTGGGTTGAAGCTTGTTTCCATTTTGTTTTGTTTTTTGGTACTGGGGATGGAACTCGGGTCCTTGCACTTGTGAGGCAGGCGGCGGCACCACTGAATCCCCGGCCCTGAAGCCTGTTTCTTTTAGGTTATTTCTTTTAGAGCTTGAAATACTTCACTCCAGGCTCTTCTTGACATGAGTTTGTGTTGAGAGGTCTGCTTCTACTCTGAAGGGATTCCCTTTGTATGTGATTTGTTTCTTTTTTCTAATTGCTTGTAATAGTTTGTTCTGTTGGGTTTCTGGAATCTTGACTATTATATGCTTATGTGTAAAAAAATTTTTTTTAATCATGGCTAATTGGAGTCCTACATGCCTCATGTTAAATTCTTTACCTTGCTTGGGAAATTTTCTGCCATTACTTCTGTGGACAGATTTTTTTTTTTTATGTCATTTGCACTCTCTCCTGTTTCTTCATTGACTTTGATCAGTCTTATGTTATTCTTCATATCATCTAGAAACTGCTGGATTGATTTCTTGTGGCCCCTTGCTATTTTTAAGAAATCTTTCTTTTTCTAGTCATTAATTGCAATCCTGTCTTCTATATCTGATATTCTGCCCTCATATTGGTTCATTCTGTGATGTAAACTTTCAATGGAGTTTTTAATCTCCTGGATATCTATTTGAATCTGTTTTATGGATTCCATTTCTTTCCTATGCTGGGATGTTATCACGTTCCTCAGCTCCTGTAGGATTACTAATCATGGCTTTCACTATGGACACCATCTCTGTTGTCATCTGAGAAATAATTTCTGATTTTATTTTTTTACAGATCCTCTTTCCTTGCCAGTTCAGGGAGTCTAGGTGGTTGAGTTTCTGACTGTTCCATCTCTTTGCCCTTTGAAGTTGTCTTTGGTGATCTGGAAGTCTGGTTTTTGTCTTGTTTAGGTGTTTTATTTCTATTTTTGTTGTTATTGTTAATGATGTTTTTGGTTTAACTCCTGTATTTCTGCATGTAAAATTGCTTATTGCAAATATCTTTTTTTTTCTCATTGAGTTTACTGGTACATTTTAGGCATACAGTACAGTTACATTCATTATTGGGATCTTGTACCTTTACATGACAGGTCTTGGTTCTCATTTTTCCCCCTTGTCCCTGCCCTCCCTTCACCCCTCCTCTCTCCCGCTTTACAAACACTTCATTTCCATTTCTTCATTTTCTCATATTTTTTTCTTTTCCCTTATTAGCTTTCCCCTACCCTTCCCACTTTCCCTACACCTTTAGCCCCTTTCTTCCTATTTCACGTTGTCCATTATATCATGGAGTCTGTAGCAATGAGAAGGGGGTCTAGGAGAGGAGGGAGAGAGGCAGGTGGAATGAAAGGGATCAAGTTTCCCTATATATACATATCAATACTCCAAGCTGGATGTAAGCACTGTGTATCACAAGTATACACTAAGAACATGCTTTTAAAAAAAGAAACCAAAAGAGACAGTGAGTTCAGGGTCTAAAAAGAAAGGACAGCTATTACATAAGAGAATCTCAAGTATAAAAATGAAATTTTAGCTTTCAAAGAGAAAATATAAACTAATTTGTAAACAGAAATTTGTTTTATATTTCCAACCTGTACAATGAAGTGTCAGAAAACAACAGAAAGATGATTTCAAAGTGTGGAAGTTGAAATAATTTGTATATCATTTTAATACGCTAAGGAAATAGTTTTAATTTTAGTGTAATAATTGCATTGTAGTTATGTTTCTTAAAAAGTGCCTTTGTATTTCTATCTTCCAAAAATACATACAACATATTAACTCTTTGTGGAGGAAATTATATATTTGGGATTTACTAAAAAAATAATCCCATGGGCGGTGAGTTGGAAGATGTGGAGGAGGTTAGATAAAAAGGGTAAGTGAGTGATCACTACTTCTGCTTCACCACACCATGCTCAATATATCTGCATATGTTTAAAATTTTCTATTAAAAAAGGCTTAAAATTAAAAGTCACTAAATCTGGAATAATAGAATAAATTTATAGAAGTATAAACACTCATTAACTTTCCTAACCAAATAATCTATTGTGAAAAATGAAAGGATGCTCTACAAGAAAAAAATCAGAAGCAAAAATTGAAAAAGGGAGGAAGGAGAAAGAAGAAGGGAAGAGAAGGAGGAAAGAGAGCAAGAGGGAAGGAAAAGTGACAGCATACTAACCTCCCAAAATAAAGAAAAACCTAAATTACTATTTATACTGTTGCTGTAAAATGCATTCAATTACTTTTTTCAAGTATTCCACAGAGTTAAAAACAAATAATGTGTGAATAATCTGCAATAATACATAAGATTCTAATAAGATTACTGACATTTCGAAAAAGGAAGAAAGGAGCTAAAGGTGCAGGGAAGGTGGGATGAGTAGGGGAAGGGTAATAAGGGAAAAGAAAAAAAATGTGAGATAATGAAAAGATGGAAATAAAGTATTTGTAGATGGGGAGGGGAGGAGGGGGTGAAGGGAGGGCAGGGGTAAGGGGAAAAAATGAGAATCAAGACTTGTCATGTGGAGGTACAAGATCCCAACAATGAATGTAACTGTACTGCATCCCTAAAATGCACCAATAAACTCAATTAGAGCTGAAAAAAAATAATAACAACCAAACACAAATACACACACATATTCTGTTTTCATTATTTTCTCAATACTGGGACAAAATATCCAACACTCGCAAATTAAGGAGGAAAGGTATATTTTGACTCACAGATTGCGAAGTTTCTGCTCATAGCCAGCTGGCTGCAAGGCAGAGTGGCATGGCAGAGGAGCGTGGCAGAGGAGAAAGAGTTTATGGTGTGGCAGACAGGAAGAAACAATCCTTTCTGCTACTTTCCCTTTTTGTTCCATCTAGGCTACAAGCCTTTAGGTTGGTGCCACCCACATCCAGGGTAAATCCATCATCTATACCAGAACTATGCTAAACCAATTAGTGGGCTAATCTAATATCACACACCCATAATCCAGCATCACATACCCACAACCCAATCTCCTTCTAAAAGCCCCACCTATGAACACATGAGGCTTTCAGAGGACACTTAGATAGAAGCCAAAACTCACTCTTATGCATCACTTAATGATGGGGAACGTTTGACAAATGCATCTTTGTATGATTTTGCCCTTGTACAAATATCAGAGTGAACTTACTGAAGTGTCACAGAGTGAACTTACACTGACAGGTATGATGTCACTAGGCAATATAATCCTATGAGACTAACATCATATCTCTGATACGTCATTGACTAAGATGTCATTATGCAACAAATGACTGTACAGCATATGTGTGTATATATATATTTTATAAACAGAAGAACAAGAAAAAGCAGAAAAAAGATTAAATGAAGATAAACTACACGGTTACTATTGATAAGGAACAGGAACTAGAAATATTAGTCAAAAGTGATAAAACAGGAGCAGGGTGTTTTGGTAAAACCTATAGACCAAAGTTATCATAATCATGAATTCTTTGAGCAAAATTAAAAGACAATGAAGAAACATTCAGGAAAAATTCAAGGAAATAAAAGAAAGTTTGACAAAACCACAATTATGGCATAAGATATAACTAATGAATTTTTAAAGCTAGAGAATTTTTAAAACATGAGAAACACGAGCGGAAAAAATACACAGACTAAGTAAGTTAAAAACAGTGGAACTTATGCAAATGAATTGCCAAACAAATATAAAATATATTTTTCAACCATGTATAAAGCACTTATAAAATCAGTCACTAAGTCACAAAAACTCAATTAAATTTCTCAAGGTAGATTTTAAAAAGGTTCAACCTCAAATCAAAACCATATATTAACAAGTGAGTAATGGTAAAAATAATAGCCATCTGAAATTTTACATAATATAGAAAATAAAAATTTTTTTGAAACTTTCTGCATTTCAGAATCTAGGAGATGTAACCAAAGCCTTATGCAGAAGAGAAATTACAATTTAACTGCAGATGTAACAAAACAAGAATAGAGAGCAGAAGGAAACACAAACACAGAGAGAAACGAATTTAAAATCATGAAAAAGACCTGATAATCAAATCCAAACGTAGTTTATTAAAAACCAATAAATAAAATATTCCAAAAGCTGATCTTACCTAAGCAAGTAAACCCACAGAAACCCGCCTAACACCTGAAATGGCAGAAGAAAACTAACAAAAGCTATTGAGAAAACTTTCAATGAATTTTGAAATGAACTGTATTCAACTTTATACTGAAAAATTCAAAAAATCAGATAAAATAAAATTAGCTCAGGAAATAATAAAAACTAATATATTGGTAACAATAGATGATAGTAAACAGATGACCAAATGTCTACCTTCCATCCAAATGCACCAGACACAGATCTTTTGCTTACTGAATTTAATTAAACTATTTTTTTTTTCGTTTTTTGTTTTTGAGACAGGGTCCTGCCATATGGCGCAGGATGGTTTTCAACTTGTGATCTTTCTGCTTTCAGGCTCCAAAGTGCTGAAATTACCAGACTGCGGCAAACTTTTAAAAAATACGTAACTTCTTGGTTACTTAAACCACTTCAGAACATAAAAAGTAAAAAATTCATCTATTCTTTGCATCTAGATAATAAAATGTCTATAAACAGAAAATGTTAATAACCTTCTGTCAGCTTTTTCATACTGAAACCAAGTAAGGATGTAGGGGAAAAGGAAAGTTTTGAACCAACCCTATTTATAAATTTTTATGCAAAAACTTAAATAAAATAACAATGTCATACTACAATAAGCATCAAGGCCAAAGTGGGTTTTTCCTAGGAATACAAGGAATGTTAAATAACGGATTTAAAAAAAAATCAAAATATGTTATATAAACTAAAACATTATAAAAATTATATAATCATTGCCTTAAATCTAGAAAAAGTCATTTTTTAAAAAATTTATTTTTAAAACAGTCATTTGTAATAACTTGAAAGGTCTTTTTTTCATAAAAAGTCATTTTTTGGTAAGTAAAAGCTTAACTTAATGATGACTCCCAAAAGACATTTCTGTAAGAAATGCCTGTTACTACTATAATTAACTTTTAAAAAGACATCGCAATCAACATATTAAGTATAAAAGTAAAAGAAGTAAATATGGAAATAGAGAAGGTATAACTGTCATTATTTGTAGATATGACAGCTTCTTTATAAAATTCAAGGCACTCATTTCAACCACTACTAAAACTAGTAAAGAAACTCAATAAAGTGACCAGATGCAAGAAAACCCACAAAAATCAATTCCTTTCCTATGCCCTGGCAGAATCCAATGAAAAATAACTCCATTTATTTAGTAAAAAAATGATAAAACACCTTGTAATAAATTCATAAGAAGTATTGGATAAAAACTATGAAAACTTTGCTCTAGGGGATGGATAGAAAAAGGAAGGTCTGAATAACTGAAAAGTCATTGATGGGTAGGAAAACTCAAAATGTATAAAATGTCAATTATCTGCAAGTTAAGCCACAAATTCCATTCAACTCCTTTTACAATCTCATTGGGTCTATTTTTAATACAGCTTGGAAAAGCAGACTTTAGAAGTCATACAGAAAAGTGAATGTACCTAAACAACCAATAATGTTTTGTGAAATACTATGGTGACAGAGTTTTTGCAGTTCCACACACCAAAATGTATTACAGAGCTCCAATTTAAAAACAACATGGAAAGATACAAAAGTACATAGTAATATATGTATTCATGTACCTATATATATATATATATATATATATATTCATATATATTTTCCTTACTAATGTATTGGACAAAGTAATCTCCAGGTTCATTTTAAAATATAAGTCCCACCTCCCTCCTAAATGTGGGAAGAAAAAAATGAAAAAAGTTTTTATAAATTTGCAAAAGGGAAGATCTTGAATATGACAAAGAAACTTGCCACTGATAAAAAAAAGATGAACAAATTAGACTTCGTGAAAATTTAAAATTTTGATGCTATCTTAGATACTTTTCTTGTTGCTGAGACAAAATACCTGGCATCCAAAGTTAAAGAAGGAAGAGTTTATTTGGCTTACAGTTCATAGAGGTTTCAGTCCATAATCGGCTGGTTCCAAGGCAGGGTGGTGGAGAGGCAACAGCTCATGGCTGTCGTGGAAGACAGCAAAGCCAACAAGGGAAAGGGAGGGGCCCTCACCAGCATCTTTCTGCCTCTTTTATCTTATGCATATTATTTAGGGCTGGCAGCACTTACACCCTGAATCCTAGTGCCCTTGAGCCTAGCACTGCACCATGAGTCAGTTCCAGAAAAAGCCCTACCTATGTCTGCATGAGGCTTTGGGGGGCATCAGGGCACAAACCATAACATGAATCATGAAATAATTTATAACCAACTACTTAAAAGTATTTACCGCATATATAAGAGCCAAAGTGTATCGGTCACACCAAAGAGAGCTAAAAAACAGTAAGGAAAGAAAACAGTTGTTATTTGGATCCACTGAGATGTCAGGTACAGCACCATGTAAAGTTCAGTTTGAACGGTGCCACTAAGAGTTGTTCACAGGACTCTCTCCTGGCTCCTAGATTTCTCTCTTGCTTCTCTATTGTCAATTCTTATCACAGTGGTAAGTAAAAAAGTTTGCATTTTTATTTCTAGTAGACTATAGCCATTCTCTATTCAGAGCAATTCAGGAGCTGCTCAGTCACTTAGGGTAAAGCAGGATCCCTCTCCCTGGCCTGCAGAGCTCCTGCGTGGCCTGAGCCTTGTCTTTCTCGAGTTGTCTTACCTCCCCTTCCCTCATCACCTGCTCTGGCCTTGCTGGTTCTCTCAAATCTCCGAATTCTCAAGAATTCTGCAGAGGTCACTGCTGCTGTCTGGAAAGCTTATTAATACCTCTTCAGACCCCTGTTCTTTGCCCAAAATGTCTGTACCTCTGGCTCTCCTTCCCCACAGCACAGTGCCGGTCTCCATTTAAATGCCACCTCCCCAGAGAGGCCTTCCCCCAAAATAATACTTAAAGGAGTCACCTCTTATTCTCCAGCTTAGTTCTCATACTGTTACTGTCATCATTTGTTTCCAACTTGCAATAACTGTATTGAGCTGATTACTTGTCTCAGGATATCTTATCCCCTAGAATATAAACTTCACCAGGGCAGAGACTTGGATTTGTCTTGTTCACTTTTGTATCTCGAGCAGCTAGAGGGAAACACAATTCATACATTCTCAACATGCTGATTGAAAAAAGAGAGAAAATATGAGTATGCCATTTATAAAAAAATATATGTGGTATTAAATACATGGATCGCAAAAACAAAGTGGGATATAATTTTTAAAATCTCCCATAGTGGATAAAGAAACAGGTATTTTTACAGTGCAGAGAACTGAATCCAGGATCTTTGGGTATATCAGACACGTGCTCTATCCCCAGCCCAGAGAGATTCTTTCTTTTTTATCTTATTGAGTTTATCAGTACATTTTAAGTATACAGTTGTTACATTCATCATTGGGATCTTGTACCTTTACATGACAGATCTTCATTCTCATGTTTTCCCCATACCCCTGCCCTTCCTTTACCCCCTCAACCCTCCCCTATTTACAGAGATTCTCAATATTCATGATTGTTGAAGATACAGAGAGAAAGGTACTGCCATATATACTGCATAAACAAATGTTAACCAATAATTTTAGAGGCAACTTGGCTTTTCCTAATAGTAAACTAGAATCAGCTGAAACTGATTAGTTTACAAGAGTCCATAGTTATGCAAGGTGTAGTGCATACCTGCAATCTCAGCACTCTGAGAGGCTGAGTCTGGAGAATGTCAAGTCTGTGGCCAGCATGAGCAACTCAGCAGCTCAGTAAGACCCAGTCTCAAAATTTTAAAACATTTAAAAAGGGTTGGGGATGTAGCTCAGTCTGAATGCTTTAGGTTCAATCTTCAATAATGGGGAGAAAAAAAAGAGTCCATAACTAAACATTCAGCATTTTTTAAGAGTGCGTGGTTGGGGATGTAGCTCAGTCTGAATGCTTTAGGTTCAATCTTCAATAATGGGGAGAAAAAAAAAGAGTCCATAGCTAAACATTCAGCATTTTTTAAGAGTGCAGTCGTTAGCTTGAAATTGCCCATGGTGGGCAGCATTTATACCATGGAAACTGGCAAATGCTACAAGTCAGATGGTTGTTTGTGTTTGTTGTTTGATTACCAGATTAAAATCGTATCAGAGATTTTATCTATAAAAAGAAAAAAATGGGCACAATTATGATCTGGTATTCCTGCACAAATTACTACACAACAAAATATAATTTTTTAAAAAATACGGACAACCTAGATGCCCAGATGCTCATTAGTAGGCAATAATTTAAAAACTGTATCTCATTTTATAAAATAGCCATATAAAGAGAATGAGAGATTTACAGATACAGCCAGGACTTACTCTCATAAACAAAATAATTAGAAAAATATCTGTAATATTTCTTCATTTTTAACAAAGTGATATATGTTTATATTGTTTCATACAAGTTTGGACAAGGTCTGCACACCAAACTGGAAGGTAGTTATCCCTTCAGACTGATACAGGGGTAAGGGAGGAGGTGGGGATGGGTTTTGCTTCTTAATTTATCCATTAATAAATGATACGCATTTTCCAAACAACAGCAGATGTTGTTTTTATTTCATTTTTTTTTTTTTTTTGGTACCAGGGATCAAACCTGGGTCCTTGCGCTTGCAAGGCAGGCGGCAGCACCAATGAGATAAATCCCCAGCCTGCAGATGTTATTTTTAAAGTATAATCTTAAATAACTTTTGGATTACAGGCATAATCAAACTGTAATTACAGTTTACTTAAACATCATGACAATGAAATATATAGCAAAAATAATGGAATGTGGGAAAAGCTGTAATAAGGAGGAAATTCATAGCTTTATGTGATTTCATTATTAAACCAAAAGCACAATAATAAATTAATTAAGCTCTCAGTTCATAATGTTTAAGAATTAAACCCCAAGGGAATCAAGAGAAAAGGAATAGTGGATAAAAGCAGCAATTAATGAAAACCTCATATGTTTAAATGCAAAGGTTCCAAGGAAAATACTTATTAGTTTCCCAGCCTCGCAGCAGCCATGGGTGATCTTTTTAACGCCTAAATATGATTGTGTCTCTCCCGTGCTTCTCACCCTGTCAGAGCTTCCCCTCTCACTAGAATGAAGTCCAGAGCTGTCCTCTGGTCTTCATGGCACCTGAGCTCCAGTGACCTCCTTTCTTCCGTCTCCCCATGCTCCTTTTATCCCAGCCATTCAGGACTCCTTGATGTTCCCCAAACAACCCAACTGCAGCCCAGTGTCAGGGCTTTGATCCTCTGCCTTTGTTGCTCTTGACCACCTTCTCTTGGGAGCAATTCTGCCCATCCCGTATCCCCTTACCAGCACTATTTCCTCTTGCAGAGTGTGCTGCTACGTAAAACTATACTACGCACTTGGTTCTGCACTGGCTGCCCAACTCATTCAGATGACAGCAATATCATCACAAATGCAAAGACTGCATTTTGCTCAGACTTGTAACCTCAGATCTAAAACACTGCCTGGCACACTGGCACAATATGAAGTTATACTGTGGATCTGGATATTGATTTGCCTCTTCTGGTCAAGACAGACTACAAGAGCACAGACATTATGCCCATGGTAGGCACAGAGGAGGCTGCTCACTCTCCATCCAGTGCACCCTTTTCATTTCCCAACACAGGAGAAGTACAGCTGAACACTCGGGAAGCCAGACGCTCTCCATTCCCCAGCCCCTTTTGCTGCCCTCTTGCCCCTCTCGGAACTTTGCTCCTAGAACCTCACCTGAGAGGTAAGTGAGAATCTTGTGTGCCATTTCCAGGCTGAGCCTGAGATATGGTGGCCCTGCTTCCGCTCTCTTACTTTCTTCACCTATTAGATGGAAAATTGACCCTAAAGTCCAGCTTTGGCCATGGGGATAAGGACAAGGCCTCACTATAACTAAGTAAATGAATACATGAATGAATGAATCCCTTTTCCTGACACTTCTGTTCCAAGTTTGGAAAAGAGGAAAGAAAACTCAAGGCCAAGATAAATCATAGGAGTCTCTGAGTAGGAATAACTTCAGGAGAGGAACAAGCATCATTTTAAAAATGAAGTAAGGCAGTCATCACATGAAGCCAGGACAGAGCAAATGCCTGCATGAGGGAACATCTATATGCTTGATTTAATGAAGAGCTAAAGTTATTGACAAACCACTCTGCAAATTATTGATGATGCTTACAGTATGACCACATAACAGAATTTAGCTATCACACACGAGAGGATAAAAATCTAATATCAAAAGTAAAAAAAAAAAAATCAAGGCATCAGAGAGTCAGAACCAAAACAAAAAACGAAATGATGAAAGCAAGGATATAGCACCACTCAGATACTCAAGTGTCATCCTGCCCCTCAAAGAAAGAAATGCAGTAGTCAGGCCACTGATGATGTGGGTTCAGGCAGGACAGACAAAAGCTCAGCATGAGAAACAGTCAAAATAATCATATGAAGTTATTACAGAAAACAAGGTGCAATTAGATCCAACTAGCATCTCATTCTCTCTACAGCATAAAGGCCAGTACCACAAAATCTCTGCCATCAAACACTTGCTTCAAGAATGTCCCTGTGGATGACTCACATCCCATGAGCAGCGACCGTTCTTTAGAAGTTTAGTATCAGGGAAATACCTGAGACTGATACCCTACATGTTTTCGAAAACCCTTGCTGTCACAGTACCTACACGTCCAGCTCTGAAGAGATGCCTGTTCTTCCCTTTACAGAACAAAGTATTCTCTGTACGGCTGTTGTCTGCATCACTGCCCCAGGCCCAGTGAGAGTCCCCTGTGGATACTTACCAAACAGAACTTGGAGTATTGGCTGCTGCCTGAGCCCTGGGCAGAGATCAGCTGTGAGATGGCAGAGTTTGTTTATTAAAGAACAAATCATGTTGGACTAACTTGATTGGTTTTTGGATCAGCTTGTGAAATGAGGGGGCTTAGCAAGCACTGCCGAGCACAGTATCTGGGGTACTTAGTGAGTTATTTAATGAAGCACTCTGGAAATTATGTGGAGAAGCCTGAAATGCCTCAGGTAGAAGAGGAATGAGAAGGTGAGCGTGGTCCCCTTAGATGCAGAAAGCAGAACAGCCACATCCAGGAAAAATCAACTTGTCGCTTTCATGTATACACACGAGGTCAGAGGAAGGGATGAGCATAGGCAGGCAGGTGTCTGTGTGTTAGGGGCTGGGGTCCTACTCCTGGAATTCTGGCAGATCTGCCCCTCTCACTACGCCCTCTCCATCCTGGGATCTCTGACCTCTACAGTGCCATCCTTCTGAATAGGAACTGTGAAAAAGCGCAAAACATGGGTGAGATTCAGGGCAATGGTTCCTCCCTGTGGACTTTAGGTTTAGAGTTGGACTAGGGTTTTGAAGGCCTCCTCTAGGCCACTTTCCAGCATTAACTTTAGTGATATAGGCATCTCGTCCCTGGAACTCATTTCCTTACCACAGTCTAAGTCAGAAGATCAGGCTGATAGACTGAAGTATCAAACTAAAAATCACCCCTTTTCCAGCACTCTTTTCATCTATGTGTTGTTACTCTGCATTTTATAATTATTTTAATTAAACATTCTCAACTGTAAAATGTGGAGTTGGACTAGCCTAAGGATCCATCAACCCTATCTAAGCAACAATTTAAATTACTCAATATCCCCTAGATCCATTATTTTGCTACATAGCATGTGCCATGATGCAAAATTATATTACAAATCTGCATATTTATTTGCTTCCTCTAGTCAGGGTAGACTGCACAAAGGCTCAGGGCAGGTGTAGTAGAGACAGCTCACTGTCTAGCCATGTTTCATCGCAGAACTGCAGCTGGAGACTCGGGGGCCAGACATTCAAGGGGCTCCATTCTCCAGTGTACCTTGCCCTTAGGTATGAACACATGACTATATTCTCATCCAGGGAAGGTGAGTAAGAGTCCTGTATGCCTCCTCTGGACGGGGGCCTGGAAAATGGTGGACCTGCCTCCTCCCTCCTACTCTCTGCTCCCTATACACTGGAGGACTGGCAATGGAGCACAGCTTTGCCATGCAGACTTTTTTTGTTGTTTTTGCTACTGGGGATCGAACTCAGGTCCTTGTGCTTGTGAGGTGGGTGGCGGAACCACTGAGCTAAATCCCCGGCCCTGGGGGCCATGACTTAATGAAGACAGGGACTAGAAACAATACGGAAGGAACCTGGGTCCACAGCCTATCACATGGAGCAGAGCTACTTGCCAACCTGAGATTTAACTGTGTGAGGAACAAGTATCTCTTTTTTTTCTTTTATTGAGTTTATTGGTACATTTTAGGTATACGGTACAGTTAGTTACATTCATTATTGGGATCCTGTACCTTTACATGACAGGTGGTCTTTGTTCTCATTTTTTCCCCTTGTCCCTCCCCTCCCTTCACCCCCTCCTCGCCTCCCCATTTACAAACACTTTATTTCCATTTTTTCATTTTCTTATATTTTCCCTTATTACCTTTCCCCTCTCCTTCCCACTTTCCCTACACCTTCAGCCCTCTCTTCCAATTTCACAGTGTCAGTTATCTCATTAGGATCTTATGTACTATTACAGTTTATTCACACCAGAGAAACTATTTAGTATTTACACATGTGTGACTTACTTATTTCACTTAGGACTATATCCTCAATATGTATCCATTTTCCTATGAATGAGTCTAATTTCTCATTCTTTATGGCTGAGTAGTATTCCATTTTATAGAAAAACCACATCTTCTTTATCCAATCTCCAAATGATGGGCAAATGGGCTGTTTCCAAGTTTTAGCTATTACAAACTGTGCTGTTATAAACATGGGTGTGCATATATCACTCTGGTATGATTCTTTTAATTCTTTTGGAAAGATACCCAGAAGAGGGATGGCTGGGTCAAATGGAACTTCTAGTCCCAGCTCTTTGAGGTATCTGCATATTGAAGACATTGGCATAGGAAAAGACTCTATGAACAAATCCTCAGTAGTATGGGAACTAGCAGAAAGAATCAACAAATGGGATCTCATCTTATTAAAAAGCTTCTGCACTGCAAAAGAAATCATCAACAGAACTAAGAGACAACCTACAACGTGGGAAAAATTTTTTACCAGCTGCTCCTGAGACAAAGGACTATTATCTAGAATATATAAAGAACTCAAAACAATCAGCCCCCCCAAAAATATAAAGACTCGATTCAAAAATGGGCATCCGAAGTGAACAGATATTTCTCAGACCAAGAAGTAAAAGCAGCAAGTAAATATGTGAAAAAATGTTCCACATCACTGGTCATTTGAGAGATGGAGATGAAAACAACACTGAGATTCTCCCTCACCCCACAAAGAATGGCTGCTATCAAGAAATCAAACAATAACAAATGTTGGCGGGGTTGTGGGGAGAAAGGAACCCTTCTCCATTGTTGGTGAGTGCAGACTGGTGCAACCACTAAGGAACAAGTATCTTGAAGAATGCTATACATATAGCACTGTCTTTTAAGGTTATTTTGCAAATAGATATCAGAGGGAATATGGTTTTTGCACTACAAGAGAGGCAGTGGGGTGGAAAAGACATATTTCCATATCCTGACATCAAGAGATAGACTGTTTTCTTCAAATTCTTTTATCAAAGGCCTGATAAGGCTTTTTAGTCCAACAAAGCCATGCATTATTTTGGACAAGATCAGCTGAAGGATGCCACCTTCTCATTCCACCACCCGTGGTTTTCCATGGCCTTAAATCAGCCACCACTGAAAGAGACAGGTACAGACCTGAAGAAACAAAGAATAGAGAAGATGTAAATCCTTTGTATAGAAAAGAATCCTAGGTATGGCTAGTGAAACATGGAACTGTTAATAAGTAAGTAAACCAAATGCTTGCTAAGATGCATGCAATAATTTATAGTCCAAGGAAGACCAGACTTGATCTGGAAGAGCCTGTGACTATTCTATATGGTTTCCACATCAAACCAGTCCTGATTATGTACAAGAAAGAAGCAGTGGCGAAGTCCTCAGCCCTCCATGATGGTGTGCTAGCTAGTGCCAATCAGGGACAGTCCCAGAGACAATAAGGGAGTTCCAGGAGCATACAGCAGCTGTGGGCTGTAGTGAGCATGAACAAGGATTCTTTCCAGAAAGCAGTACCAGGATCTCAACCGGAAACCTCTGCTGTCAAAGCAACAGGTCTCAACATTCCCATCCATCATCGCATTGAACCAGCATTGTTTCACTCCTTCAATGTTCTAGACTAGAAGCTATTTTTGTGAATTTGTACCTGTGTTCCACCACTATGCTGTGGGAAAAAGTGTTGGAGAGATAGATGAGGGTTCGTGGGGAATGGTGGGGACCATTCTTTTTAGTTTCTAGAACTGGGCCAAAAACAGATCCATCCAGATTTCATAAAAAGGAGAGCTGTATAAGATGCAGAGATCCTGAATGCTGGCCTGGATGTGGAAACTCACTAGGTATTGGGTTGATATTTTTGGGGTAGGGTGCAGGCAATCTGTTTATCAGAAGAGAGGTATGCACAGGTGTTTGAGGTCCAGAGGAGTTGATTGTGCAGGTGGAAACTCCCAGCTACCCAGCCATAATGCCTTCTTCTTTTCCTCTATGGTAATAAAATCTGAACCTGGCTTATTTTCAACGATTCACATAATTTCCCAGCATTCCTTGCAGTTGGGCCTCCCCTACATTAGGTAAGCAGGAGGGATAGTGCCATACTGCAGCGGAATGCTAGGCATGGAGAGCCACCTCCTCCAATCTCTTTTATTCCCTGAGGGCTTGAGTACATATGGTCAGATTTGTGCAGCTCAGCTTGGACTACACAGAAAATGCTCCTGGCTTGGGAATGAATGGCAGGGCCATCCGAAAACCCCAAACTCAGACTGTTACTTAGGAAAGAAAAAAAAATCTCACTTCCTTAGATGAACTTTGGGGTTGTTAAAGCAGGTTAGGGTGTCATCTCAAGAAAGCTTTATCAGCTGATCCAGCCCACTGTGCATCAGTCTGAGAAGGGACCTAGATGTTGCAACTTGGCCTCAGGCTTTTCCTATGGGCTTTCTAGCACAAGTTGCTTCACATTTCCTTTATCTTAGTTTCTCTTCTTTGTGTGTATTGCTTATTGATCTTGGAAATATATTTAAATTCATTGAATCTTGGTTTCCTTGCCTGTTGACAATGAATATGAATTCACAGTCAATTGGGTTGAACAAAGAACCATAAAATAGCTGAATTTACTGAACACTGGCAATGTACTAAGTGCTTTCTAAAGGCTCTTGCTTATTCAGTGAAAACAACGTACCCTTGAATGAGGTTAATCTCATGAACTCTGCTTTTCATATGGAAACTGAGGCACAAGTAGTATTAAATAACTTGTCTAAGGGAATATCATGGGCAAGTTGTTTGTGTAACCAGGGATGAGACGTGATGTGTGTGGAATCACCTCAAAAAGCCCTACAACTGCAGATCAGTGTAACCTCTAGGGTCTGTAATGGTTGAAGGATGCTTTGAACCATGTAAAATCTGAACAAGGCTGTCCGCAGAAGCACAAGGTCTGAGGAACTCTATTGTCACAGCGAGGGTTCCTGTTCCTTTGGTCTTCTCTGACCAACCAGGTACCCAGCAGCTAAGTAGAAAGAAGTCTCTTGCTAGTGGCCAAGGGCTGTGAGACTCACTGACATTGTGCTGTCACCTCTGGCCCCCATCAAGAGAGTTACAGCAGATCACAGGGCTGGGCACAAAGTATCCCAGAATGTTCCTAGTGTCACTTTAAGTTTTTTTCTTTCATTTTTTCTTCAGTATCATCACTGAAGCATACCCCTAACAGGTGCTGTGCCTTGGCTTTTATCCCTTATCATCTCCATTTCCTGTACTCCCTCCACCAGACTTCCCAATCAGCTCAAAATGCCACTGGAAAAACCCTTCCTGTTATGTCCCAGCACCCACTGCCCTTTGCTTCTCTCTGGTGGTTTCCCCATGGCATCCCATCCTAACATGAGGGCTCTCCCTGCCTTATTCGTTCTTACCTCCAGAACCCCCCAGGCAGAGGTCCAAGCAGGGACTGACAATCCTTTCTTTTTTTTTTTTTTGTTCTGGGGATCAAACTTGGGACCTTGCTCAGCGGCAGCTCTGAGCTAAATGCCCAGCCCTGACAGCCCTTCTTTAACCCTCCACAATATGGTAGGCAGCTTTCTGTTGCTGTAACAAATACCTGAGATAATTCATCTGTAAAGAGAAAGGTTTTATTTTGGCTTACAGTTATGGGGGTTCTAGTGCATAAAGGATTTATATCATTGCTTTGGAGCCTGTGGCAACATAGCACACCATAGCGGGATCATGCGGGGGAGCAAAGGAAGTGAAAGAGAAGGAGAAGGAGACCAGGGCCTCACAGTCTCCTTCAAGGGCATGCCCTCAAATGACCCAATACTTCTCACAAGGCTCCACCCCTTAAAGCTTCCACTACCTCCCAGTAGCCCTAGAGGTGAAGACCTGGGATCCTACTCATGAGTCTCAGGAAGACACTTATCTAAACCATAGCACAAATGTTCCCAGGAAAGTGTTCTTACCCTCTTGAGGGCTTCTGATACTACATCCCACCCTCCATTCTCCTACCCAGAAGTAGAGCAGACTGAGGAATTCATTCATTCATTCATTCAGTCAGTCAGTCAGTCAAGGTTCTTTGTATTAAGCACCCCTCAGCCCCTGCTGCTGGCCTGCCTTCCTGACATACTGAAAACCCACTGTCCTTGAACCACTTGTCCTCCACTCCATAGGTCTAACACACACTCCTAGAGCATGACTGGATGAAACAGACCAGTGGTGGCGAGCCTATGGCAGGCATGTCACAGAGGAGGGCTGTTGTGTACGTGAAAGCTCTAAAAGGTTCTCCATCACTGATACAGTCCAGTGGGATAGCTTGTTCCTATTCCCACTCCCACCTTGAGGTTCAAAGCCCTCACCCAGCATGCTCCTCCTGGGAGACATTCTCCATAGCTTTGTTTCCACTCTTCAATGCTGGAGGTATTTGAAGGGAGAGATGTGTTATAAGGAGATGTATGGCCCTCTGGGACATGGGCTGTAGAGAACCAGGCTGACTGCCTTCTGCCTGTCAGTGTGGCCCCTTCCTGGGTGGCTCTCACACACATGGGGTTTTTTGACTACCAAATGGTGGAAGGAAGATGAGCTATTAACAATCCCCCCATATATATACATATATATATTCATTATCACACACAAATCTCACATATAACCCCAAAATCACATAGATGAATACACAATTACACACAACTACATATACAATAATATACTAACAATCTACACAAAATCTCACACGTACTCACAACTAAACTCAATCACATTCACAACCACACAGTATCTCATACAGAAAACACACATAACCTCATACTCAAAATCACACGCATAATCACAAACATACAATCACACAAAACACACAAACACACTCATATACTTACACAAAATCATAATCACAATCACACAAAGTCTCACCTACATATCACACACAACTACATTCAAAAATCACTCTCCCAAAATCATACACATTCAGTTACACACTGATACACACTCACATACATTCTGCAAGCATGAAGATCACAGCACTGACCGGGGATGGAGACATAACACACTCCTCAGTTGAAAGTCTTCCTTTCTCAGGAGGCTCCCAGACCCACGAAGAGGCCACTTTTACACCCTTCCTGATGGGAAACAGCAGTCTCCAGACTACCGCTCAGCTCCAGAAGAGCCTGCCAGAACTTCATTTTCAACCAAGAAGTCTCCAATTTCAACTGTCTCCCCTTACTCTAGGTAGATTAATCTCTACTGCTTCCCCCCACCCCCATACTGTTTCTATAGCAACCTGGAATCCCTGGATATGGCTGCTACTGCTGCTGAAAGCTATGACCCTATGTGTGAAACAGCTGGATTAGGAGCTGTCTTCTCTCCAGAACCTGAGCAGGAGCATTCAGGCTAGAAGCAAAAATGGTGCAGACTAGACTGGGTGTTCTGGAGGCTGCCAAGACATTCAAGCACGTGTGTGTGTGTGTGTGTGTGTGTGTGTGTGTGTGTGTGTACGTGTATCTGTCTCGATCTCTCTCTTTCTCCTTTCAAAAGCATATTCCTGGTCAGGAAATGATCACCTGTTTCAGGTACTTTAATGTACAGACACACATGTATACACGGCAGTATGGAAAAGAGCCAGGCAAAAACCTCAATGTTCAGGATCTGGATTTTGTTTATGAGTCAGCTAGTTCCTGGCCTTTGGACCTTGGGCAAATTCCCTATCTGCAAAATAAAGACTTTATACTGGATGAACTTTATACTGGATGAACTTTGCAGGGTCCATACAGTATAACATTCTGTGGTCATTTTCATTCTCCACAATTTTTAATAAACTGAGTATGACAAAATTTTGATTTCTTTCAGAAAACTCCAACCACAAGCCTAAAATTAAGCTCTAGGTCCCGGAAGTAAAGATTTTGTAAGGGGAGGGAATCCTCCTGCAGCTCATAGCTTCCCTTATGGGGAAT
This sequence comes from Fukomys damarensis, assembly GCF_012274545.1. Classification (NCBI taxonomy): domain Eukaryota; kingdom Metazoa; phylum Chordata; class Mammalia; order Rodentia; family Bathyergidae; genus Fukomys; species Fukomys damarensis. The sequence goes on from NW_022900925.1 coordinate 6,657,137, forward strand.
CTTTCCTTGAAGATGCTGCATCCACACCTTTGCCCTTCTACCTGTATGATACCCATGTATCCACAAGGATACATGTATTTTGCTGGACCCTTCATGAGAAATGCAGCAAGTGTGGGAAGACTTCTTGAAGCTGCCTCTGGCTGGAAGAAGCAGGAAGCAGGGGAACAGCAATGAGGTCACTTGAAGGATGCTTCTAAGACAGTGGACCATTCATACTCGATGTGACCAGGGTGAAACGCCTGCACCTCACCGCAGCTCTCTGGCCGGCACCTCTGCAGTGGAGTGACAAGGGAGATATTGACCCAAAGTGCTGCAATCATTTGCACTAGCTCATTAGGCCTTAGTAGAGCCTTGGGGATCCCAAAGAATTTTTACCCACCTAGGGAACTTTGACGCCCTGGAGAATGTGTGGTTAATGGTCCTAGAGGTTGTGGGGCACCCAGGGAATAAACAATTCAGCTCTGACTTAAGAAACCAAAGCTCCTCACCCTAGTACCTGTCACTAGATTGGAGACTGTTGGAAAGAACACAAATGAATGTCCTGAATGCACCACAGGGTTCCCATATGGGACTCTAAGGAAGGTAATACAGTTTCCCCTGGGAGGCTCTGACACCCAGAAATGCCAAGGTCCAAGATAAAGCTGAGGACTGACTGCCAGGCAGCTCTGCTGGGAACTTCCTTTGGCTTCAAGCCTTGCAAAAACCCTTTAAAAGTGTTTCCCGTGACAGAGTGAAAGCTGTTTGTTTTCACTTCTGTACGAACATGCTGTGATTTCCTCTTCCCTCAACACGTACAGGCGTCAGCAATTACAGTACGTTCTTAAAGTGTGAGCAGATGGGGGAAGGGTGGACTGTGCTCCCCCTGTATGCTCCACCCCCTTTCCTACTGCCCAAACTCTGAGATTATCAAAGAGAATTTCAGAGAGAGCCATGATTTCTGGCCAGTGTGCCGGGGAATAAAATTAAGATACCTGATTAAGAAGTACTGCTTAGATCCACAGCCACCAAATTACAAAAACAAAACAAAACAAATCCTGAACTGACAGAAAGGAAATTCTCCCTCAAGATGGACAAACAGGCTCATGAAAATTAACTCTCTGATGTCAATGAAACCAGAGAAGTCTGGACTTCAAATGTCCAAGTGGAAGCTGAGAGATCAAAACTGAGCATAACTCAAAGGCGTCATTGTGCATAACCATTCAGATCAATTGATGGAGACACCTGGAAAAGCACTGAGAAGGACTCTGAAGTAGTGTTTGGATTCTGAGGAGAGAAGGACTGGAGTCAATGGCTGGTCTTCCACTGGCAAAAGATTAAAAGTGGTAGCTTTTGGGCCACATATGTGCCCTTCATGAGTCCACACAGCATGGAGATGCTCAGAACCTAGGTCTGCTCAGAACCTGACTAGAAGCTCCTATTTCAGATGTGTGGTAGAAAGAAAATCAGCCTCCAGTATAATCATATTCTTACCTCTAACCTCGTGACAATGTCATTTCATGACAAAAGAAATTTTGTAGGTGGGATCCAGTGATGGATGTCAAAGGGGAAGATCTTTCTTAATGACAGGGATGGACCCAATGGAATCACAGCCTCTTTACAGTGGAGGCAAGTGAGTCAGGGTCAGAGACAGGAGGTGATGGAATGTTGGCGGCAGACTTGAGTGATGTACTTGGAAGACAGAAGAAGAAGGGGCTGTAAGCCAAGGCACCCCCAGAAACTTGACAAAGCGAGGAAGTAAATTCTATCCCGGAGTTTCCTGAAGAGACCAACCCTGAAAACATACTAACTTCAGCCCAGTGTACTTTAAACCTCAGTCCCCAGAGCCATAAGAGAATAAATTTGTGTTGTTTTAATCACAAGGAATAAACTTGTGTTGTTTAAATCTGCAATAATTTGTCACAGCAGCAGGAAATGAATGCAGCATGTTACTTATTACCTATCTCAGTTGCTTCATCAGGAAAAATGGAAATAATGATGTCTACCTCAGATGGAGCTGTCACGACAATTAAATGTAATATAATATATGTAAATCACTTAGAATAGCATCTGGCACCCAGTAATTCTCAATAAATATTAGCTATGATTATTCTGATCCAACTGCTTTATTTTATAGGGGAGAACATTAAAGTCCAGACAGGGAATATAATACTGGAGGTCACCATGACACGAGAGGAAATGTGGTCATTTCGAATTCGTTATTACTGAAGAGTAGCTCTCTTCATGGAGCGGCTGTGGGGCTTCAGAAGATTCAACTGTCTTAGGTCACAGTAGGAAAGGAGACACAAACTAGAGCACATGCAGCGTCTGATTTTCTTCCATCTCTGAACAAGCCTAGCTCTGCGGTCAACCCAACAACCAGAGGGCAGATGAGAAGCTGGGCCCTTTCCTATCTCTGCAAACCAGCAGTGAGCTCTGTCTCCTTGCATCGACTGCCAATAGTGAATGTGGCACACGGTTTGTCTACCGGGGTCCATTTGTTAGTGCGCTTGGTTCTCACTAAACTTTCTCCCAGGGATCCACTGTTCACTCCTGGAGTTTTGCATCGCCTTGCATTAGCGGAATCTGTAAACTTTCAAAATCACCACCAACTACCAAGTTCACTGGCTTCCATTTCCTCACCGTGACATTCCTCAGCTGCCTTGGCACTATCTCCACCGTTTACCACCCGTCATCACTCAGTCCATGGGTTCCATTGTCTACCATGATAGCTTCTGTGTTGTTGCACAGTCTGTACACTCCGGCTATGTGTCCCTTTGCCACATGCACTGAAGCACTCTGACTCTGATTAAACCTACCTGCTGCCTCTCTGCTCCTGCAACTGAGCCAGTGACTGAGACGTTCCAAGGAGACTGCATGACTTAGCTTACTGGCACCACTTTAAACTCATAAACACAAACCCTGAGGGGTCCTGAGTCTTGTCAAGCAACCTCTCCTACTGTATTTATTCCCACTCTTGGAGTAGACAGCCCCATGCCTCTAGGGATGAGGCAGAGACACAAGGGTTAAGGTGTGCTGGGCTCGTGCCATTCAAGTTCAAGTCCTGGCTTTACTACTCACCAGCTGTGATATCTTAATCAAGTAATTAAAGCTCTCTGGGCTTCAGCTTCCTCATCTGTTATTCAAAAGGTTACATAAATTAAATGTAAAGACTTTAGAGATTGGTGCAGAGTAAGCGCTCCCCAAGGACAAGCAATTATTATTCTTTTTTCAAAACTCCTTGGCACTTCACCGTCCCATTTGATGACCTCACCTTAGAAATCACTGAGAAAATAGAAGCCGCCAGTTGAAAACTTTCATCTCCTCTAACCAGCAGATTCATAAACCCTCCAGAATCAACAGCCATTTTCCCTTTCTTCTTACTAACATGAGGAACTAACTGTCCCTTCTTCTGCTGAAAGCCAGTGGCTCTCAATGTGATGGAGTAGTGAACAGGTCCCAGCTCCTGTTCTAACCGACCTCAGCTCCTGGGATGGCTCAGTGCTCACTCCTGAGCCCTCTGTCCTGCCCTTCCATTGCTCCCTACATGCAGATCTCTCACACACATTTATACATCAATCCAGGATGCTGCCGAGCTCTGCAGATGTTTACTGGGGACCTCTCCCTTTGAATGTCTTCAATAAAACATATCCCAAATGGAAGTCTTAATTTTCAGCATCCAGTACTGACTACCAACTACTCTCCACGTTTCATAAAATGGCATTAAATAGTTCAATACTTGGGATTTGCTGTTGGTTCCTCCCTTTCTCCTCTTCCCATGTTCACTCCATAAACAATCCCACTGACTCTTCCTCAAAATCCATTTGGAAGCCCTTGCATTTTCTGTATGTCCTTTCCTGCCACATGCTCTAAGCTGCTGTCTTCTCTCTTTCTTGGCCTATTTTTGTAATTCTATCTAGTCTCTTTTATCTCACTCTTGTTACTCCCCAACCCAATCTGCAAACGGCAGCCGAAGGACCCTTCAAAAGTGTAAAGATGTCCATCTCATTCCCAATTGACAACTCACAGAACTCCCTACTAACCTTCTCAGTATTCACAATTCTGCCTGCCGGGGTCCTCAAAGTCTCCTTTCTTATGTCATTCCTCACATCCTCTTCCTCCACTACATAGTAGTCACACTGGTCCTTTGCCAGTACCTACAGCACAACAAAGCTCTCTGCTTTCTCTAGGCCTTTGCATAGACTGCTCCCGTTGCTGGGATGTTCTTTCCTGGCTTTCTTGCAATCGTTTAAGTATCAACTTAAATGTCACCTCCTCCAAGTGGCTTTCCCAGACTGCCTCAAATCATTCACTGCATCGTGTGTTTATTATTACTTGTATACCACCTTCCCGTTGTTTATTATAATCTGTCATTTTTTTTTACAGAAATAACACTAATTTATGTTAGTTTGGATTCTGTGCTGGAAGGTGAGCGTGTTGGATGTTTACTGTCTGCCTCCTCCATTTTCACAGACTGACAGTTGCAAAAGAGCCAGAATGTTAGAAACTTCCTCCCTGTGGTAACCCGAGCATCCAGCATGTACTTTTGAGTTATCAGGTGCTCAATACACATGAGCAGAATGGACATATGCTTACTGGTTGGGACCCAAGGTTGTGCTTATGTTGCCTCAACAGAAGACTGACACTTGACTGTTAATTTCATATGCTGTCAACCGCAGAAAAATACAGCACTGAACAAGCAATTGTTGCAGTTGGGAATAATCTTTGAGAGACTAAGAGTGAGATTTCTGTTTCTTAATTGTTAATTTACTTAATTTATTGTTTAATTTGTTAAACTGGTAAAAAGGAACAGCCTTGCACAAAGGGAGCACTTTGCCGCCTCTGTGTATAAGTGCACCCTCTCCCTGTCTTCCATCCAATCTAAGGCCCTGGGGTAGGCAGGAAGATGTTCCATCTCCGAAGACATTCCTCTCCCTGTTCAGACTCTCAGGAACATGTTCAGAGCCATTATTTAAAAAAGCAGAACAATCGTGTACGTGCATCCACACAGACACACACACAAACCAAGACTGAAGAGTGATCAGTTATGAGACTGGGTAAATGTGTCCGAGCATCTTCGCCAAAACTGAAAGGCTGTGGGAGAATCAGTGAAGCTGGCCTGCTATCAATATTGTACAGGTTAATAATAATACCAAGATAGTCCGTGCAACTGCCCAGTGTGTGCTGGGCTCACATCCACTGCACAAGCGTGACCCTGGTGAATGCTGGAGACGAATCAGCAAGTTGGATGTCTTTAACCCTTCTGCGCTGGAGACTTTGTAGAGGCCAGATGCAGGAGGTCCCCAAAGATGTCACAAAGCCAGGGAGGTGCAAATCCTGCCAGCCTTATCACCAAACCCTCATTCTTTCTACAGCATTGGGTCTCCTCCCATTTGAGAGTTTTTGTGCTCTGCTTCTGGGTGTTGACGCTAAAAGATCCCAACAAGAGAAGCAGACTCTCTGAGGGTGCCTAAGCTCCACCAAGTTTCCCAAGCCAGTCTCTCAGGAAAATACTGATCACTTAAATTTTCTCCCCAAACCTGTTCTTTTCTTATTCTTTCCTGTTTCAGGAAAGGGACTAACAAAACTGGAGACCATCCTAACTTAGCCAGAACATGCAGCAGGGATCCTTCACCACCCACTTCTCTTGCATGTGACCACTGGGTCAGTCCTATAATCTTCTGCTCAAACACATCCCCAACCCATCTACTTCACTCCAATTTCATATCACCTGGTTTAAGCCACCAGTTCTTTCTCTAGACCTCCTAAAACAGGGACCCAGGTTTCCACCTTTGCTACCCTTAGAATGCATTACACATAAAGCAATGGGAGAAAATTTAAAAATATCAATTTTATCATTCGTCCTGCTTAAAATTTTCCAATGACTTTTCCTCAAACTTTAGCATAAAATCATAGCCAAGCTTATAAATCCCACTGGATCTCTGCAACTTCATTTACTGCCCTTGCTTTTGCTCCACCCTCACTGGTCTTGCATCTTCAAACTTACCCTGTTCTCTCCCATTTTAGGGCTGCTGCTTCCTGGAATTTTCTTCTCTACAATCTCCATATGCTGTTCCCTCCATTGCTACATTACTGGGCTCTTAATTTAAATGTTACCTCATGAGAAATGCTATGAGCTCAATTGTCTCTCCTCAAAATTCATACATGGGAGCCCCAAACTCCAGTACCTCAGAGTATGACTGTGTTTGGAGATAAGGCCTTCATAGGGGTGACAATGGAATGACAGAGGGTTGGGCAGATATTTGTCAAAGGATACAAAATTTTAGTTAAATTGGAAGGATAAATTGAAGAGCTGTATTGTACAATTTATTGACTGTATTTAATAATGTATTATGCACTTGAGGATTGCTAAGAGTAGATTATAAGTACTCTCACCACAAAACAGCATACGAGGTAATGTATATGTTAATTAGCTTGATTTACTCATTCTACCATGAATACCTACCTTAAAACTGTGCTGCACATCATAAATACATTAAAGATTTTTGAAATGAGGTACTTAAGATGGCCCTTATTTCAATCTGACTGATATCCTTATAGAAAGTGATTAGGACAGAGATTAGCATCCAGTCTAAAGAAGCCACTAGAACTTTCTATCCATCTTCACTCTGATCCTTTCCCTGTTTGCTTATTCATCATCGTACAGGCCTACAGAAGTTCTTTAATAAAATATCTTCTGGATGCAGGAATAAATGATATTGCCCTTCAGTTTATTCTAAATAAAATTAGCCGAAGAAGAAGCAAAGAAGAAGGAAAAGGGGAGTCACCAGCAGAATAAAAACAAGCTGGACAACTTCCAAAGCAGTGGAGAATAAAAGAAGCAAAAATAGGAAAGAATTGAAGGCAAACAAGAAATGAAGTAAAAAGAACTGAGTATAACAGCTATCAAAGACATATGCACAGGCTCAACATCCCCTCCCTGTGAAGGCCTCTCTTACAGGAAGACAAAAATCATATTACTATCAACTGCGTAAAAGAAGCTTAACTAGAATATAATAATATGAAAAGATTAACAGCAATGAAAGATCAGCAAAGGTGTATTGTGAAAATGTACAGAAGTAGAAAGTTGGGGCTGGCAATACATGCATATAATTCACATACACACAGAAAAAAAGAGAACATGAGAGGGTATCAGCCATGGGAGAAATATAAGCCCAGTGAACTCTCAAATGCTAATATCAAAAAAAGGCAGATATACTTTAAAAATATTATTAATATAAGTTAACCTATACAAAATTGTTAATATTTAATTATGCTGACCTGTAAAGGCAGCAATTTCTAGTATGTACAATGAAAGAAAGGGTACAACACATTTTAAAAAGTGACACCTCTCAGTCAACTTTGATGAAATGAACAAAAATAAATAAGGACTGAAAATATTTTAATAACATGATTAACTTTTTCCTTTTTAATGATTACATATTAATTCTATGTTATAAATAGATATTCCTTTACATACCCATTATGACAGTTGTAAAAACTGATTAGATCATACAGCATATATATGCATAAAAAATTGAAAACTTCCACAATTAGGTTCAATATAGTTCACACTCTATCTAAAATGCAATGAAGTTAGATGTTAATAAAATAATATAAAGACACAAAAAGGCAAACTAATTGAAATTTAAGAAAAAATCTTTACTGAGTAATTTTGGGGTAAAGGTATAATTCAAACCAGCAACCACAGATACTTAGAACACTACAGTTAACAAAAGCATTATATATAAAACTTTCAGGACCCAGTTTCTAGCTATTGCTAAAGAACTTACAGCTTTAAGTTCCTTTATAATTAAAGGCAAACAATAAAATTAAAATAATTAGGAAGACAACCTTAATATATTCTATGAAACAATTAATTAAATCTCTAGCAATTCCAGTCAGAAGTGAGAGAGCACAAGTACTCCTTAATACAAAAGGAAAAAAACGGTATAAAATCGCTGATCCAGAGAGCTATTTTTAAATAATAAGAGGCTGTTTGCAGGTCTTTGCCAATAAACTCAACAGAATCAGACTGATTTTCTTTGAAAGTATAAATTGCCAAAATTAGTTCTAGAACAAGAAGAAAATCCAAAAGTTGAAATAATATGGAAGAAATGTAAAGTGTTATTAAAATATATGTATGTGAATTTATGTACATAAAATTATATTTCAAAAGATTCTTGCAATTCACAGGTATGAGCCTTCAAAATTTCCCAAAAAAGAACATAAATAAGGAGGGAGAAGGGAGGTGAAGAAGACAAAAACAAAAGGCCCTTATGATTCATTTTTCAAAACTAACATAAACTTGATGTCAAACTTTATAAAGATACTGCTGAAAAATAATGATAGAGGACAATTTAACTTGTGAAAATCGATGCATGTAATATGAATAAAATGCTAGTTAGTAGAATCCAGCATTATTTCCAAGGAATGAAACACTTTCAACAAAGTTCACTTTATATTCCAACCATGAAGCATTTATCAATGTTAATACATCATATTAATAAGATAGAGAAAAAATAAGTATATAAATAGCTATCCTCCTAGAAGGGAGGAGACAAAAAATATCCATTTTTAATTTAAAAATAAATATTGATGAGTGTTTAACATGATGAAAGTATAACAATAACAAAACATCATCTACATATTTACTATCTGAAAGATTCAGTGTTAAGTGTTTTATTATTTTTGTTAATCCTCAGTTAAGATCAATTACAAACCAATAGCCACTTTCAGGAAGAAATGAACCATAAACAGATCCATTCCCATTCAACTTTTAAGTAGAACACTGATGCCAACTGTTTTCACCATCTCTTGGCCTTATTTTGGAGGACTAGCTGGTGTAATGGAACATGAAAAACAAATAAAAGACGCGAATAAATAGACAAGATTATTATTATAACCAAATGATAAGAATAGAGACAAAAAAAATAATAGAAACGCTGAAACTAATACAAATTTTCAGTAGGACTAACAGTTACAGAATTCATGTGCAAAATTAAATTTTTTGCTCTGTTGGGAACAAAATTTAGGGTCTTGCACATGCTAGGCAATTACATTACCACTGAGTCGCATCCCCAGATCTGAAAATTAATCTTTTAATTGTCAATAATTAGTTGTGGGGGAGGGGAAGAGAAAGAGAAAGTGGAGATTTTTTCACAATTATGAAAAAATCATATAAAATATCTAGTTTTTGACAAAAAATGTGAGAATTCCATATGAGCCAAGCAGAATATATTTACTAGTGGATATAAAATACTTATTCCTAATAGGAACTCTGGCTTTATAATGCAAAGTAATCTAAAAATAATCTATCATGTAAAAATGCACTAAAAAAACCTAGCTCTATTGATTTTTATTTTGACAAAATAATTTTAAAGTTTATAAAGAATAAAAATAAAACTGTAAGAATAATTAGCCCTTCTGTACTGCTCGTGAATTTCATAAATGAGTATAACTAATGTGGAAGGAAATGTGGCAGTTTAGATTAAAAGCCTTCAACTCAGCCATGACACTTAGAAATTTATTCTAAGAAAATAATTTCACAGGTATGCACCAATTTTGTCAAAGTTATTTACTGCAGCATTGTTTGTAAAAGTGAAAAGTAGAGTACTATCTTCTGTCACCAACAAAAAGGTATAAACTGAATTCATTATTCCACAGTACAGTAGTAAAAGATGATCCTATGTAGCAATCAAAGGGACCTTGACACTGGCTGGGAATCTGGTGAGATTAAGGAGTGCTGATAAATTCTTTCAGTGAGATAATGGCATTGTAGATGTATTTTTAAGGATCTTTTTCTTGGGCCAGGGATTTAGCTCAGCGGTTTGGTGGCCTGCCTTGCAAGCGCAAAGACCCGAGTTCAATCGCCGGTATAAAAAAAAAAGAATCTTGGGCTGGGGATCTAGCTCAAGTGGCTCCACTGCCTGCCTTGCAAGAGCAAGTTTGATTCCCAGTATCAAAAAAGGGAATCTTTTTCATTTAGAGATTCCAATAATCACAAATGACATAATCTAATACCAGGAATTTGCTTCAAAATAAAGTGGCTCCCGAGACTATCTTTATAACTAGGGGATACTGGTGGGGCTGAGGATAAAAAGGAGGATTAGCTTTGAGTTGAGAATTTTTGAAGTTGGGTGAGGTACATGAGGTTTTATTGTACACACTATCTTCTGTACTTTTTATATACACTTGAAATTTTCCATGGCAAAAAGGAGCTGTCAATAATAATGTTCTAAGTCTGCATATATTAAGATGTAAATATATTTATGATATCTTACGTGGAAAGAACAAGTTTCGAAGTATTGTATATGGGAAAACCTTATTGTAAAATTTAGATATCTGTGCAAATAAAGACCAAATATCAACCGGTGATCTTCAGTGAGATTATGAGATTTTTGCTTTTATAAAAAATTCACTTTATTTTCCTCTTTTGAAAATAATGGAAATATTTTAATGAAGTAATAAAAATAATTAAGGTTAGAAAAAGTGGAGGGATTCTAAGGAAGACATTTCCATCAGGAGCACTGAATCATCATGTCTGCTAGGAGAGCTGCCTCTTTCCTCCTCCCAGTGAACCTAAACCTAAATATTTATAGCAGGTCTTCAAAATGTCACCTCTTGTCTTGCATCATCCAGATATACACTCTGATGCCTTTATTCTGAATCTTTTGTCTAGGGCTAGATATAGAGTTCTGCAGTGCATGACCAATGCAGGTCATTTAAGTAACTGAATAAATTTTGAGATTCAGAACAAATTATCCTGGGGTCCTGGAGTTCTGATTAGACCTTTCACCCTACTCAAGAACCTCCCCTGTACAGGGATCTGGTGCCTTTGGAGGGAAAATGGAGTCCATCTCTTTGAGAGAAAAATCTCACCCTGCCTCCCCAGCATCATTTCTTTCCCAGTGACAGACACGATCTTCCTTGGATATGTTCCAAGAGCATCCAGATGCCTAACTTCGGTAAAGGGCAGAATGAATGGGAGTCATCTTAGAGGTACAGTAAAAATCTATTGCAGAAGGAGGAGGGGAGAATTTTGCAGATGTAGGAAAGAGATGTAACACAAGAAGTAGCATTTTGAGCAAGGCTTAAAGGATGACCACATAGGTGGTCAAAAGGGATAGGGAAATTCCTAGCACAGAGAGCAACAAAATCAAAGACACAAAACTAAGCAAGCACAAGATGTAAGGAGCTTAAACCTATCCCTAATCTTCAGTAGCAGAGGCAAAGACAGACCCTGGCCATCAACAAGGTTTGTTCTGTGCAGTGTGGGATGGAGGGGTGGTGGGATATGTCTTCCAGATGTGCAGTTTGCAACAAGCTGAAAGGAAGGAAAAGAATGCAGCAACCCGCCCTCCCAGTCACACAACACCTCCAGGTCTCAGGATGAGGAATCTGTCCCAGTCTGTCTGACACACCAAATGGGATGTGCAAATTTCATTTCAGCTCAGACTTCTAACAACACATCTGAAGTTACTCATTCTGAACTGAAATAAGGTGCACTGACTACAGAGGCTTATATGGGGATATTTACCCACGAAGTGCATTGTGTGTTCGAGTGGGAGTATCAATTAAAGCTAAAATTCATTGGTCTGCACTGAGGTTTTGTCCCTTGTTGATTTCCTATTCATGAAAAGCGACATGTGTGAGCAAAATGGCACCATACTGAGTAGACCAGCACATGAGAGGGCCAGCTGGGGAGGGCTCAGATAAGAAACTGAAATGCTGAGGTCTCCCAACAACCTAAAGGAGGGACCACAACTACTGTGGTAGGAAGACAAAGAAGTAGAGAGCAGATGGAGGTCCTGAGTTGAACATATGGCAAACTCCTTTGGTCTCAGTTTCTCCTCTTGAAAGATGCAAGTGGTGATACTCTAGCTCATGGCTTCTGTTGAGTTTAAATGGAATCTTGTCAGGGAAAAATGGAAAGTGTTACAGAAGTACATCTCAGCAGCAATGGAATCATTATAAAACAGAATGAGTTCCAAGGGACATCCAAATTATGTTTTTGTAAAGAGTTGTGTTAAACTGAGCACCCAGCCAGAAGACACTTCTCAGTGAGGAAGTGTGATCTGAACCCATAAGAAGAGAGTGGAAAATATGCCCAAAAGACAGAAGCAGGCACTGTGAGCTGTCCAACTGATCATCAATTTTTCCTTCTCTTTCCCCACTAACAAAACCTACATTGTTCTGGACAGCAATGTGTTCATCTAAACAAGGGTCACTGGCACAGTTCTTCCTCCTTTCCCATTACCTGAAATGTAGGTATAAAGTCTGGATCTAGCCATCATGCAGTCATGAGGTAACAAGCATATGTAAGGAAGGCAAACTATAAGGGCACTGTTTAGCAACCGAACCAGCTCCAGAAAACAGCACTGCATTGCCTTCTGACTGGGTAAGAAAATCAATCTTTATTTGTTCAAGCCATAGTTGGTCAGTTTTCTGTTACTTCAAGTTGAACATGATCCCAAATAGTATAACTCGCGTCTCCTACTCTACTAGATAAAGGAGATTGTACGCGTGTACACATGTATGTGTGAGCAAGTCTGTGTATATACATACTTTTGTGTGCTTTCAATATGAAAATTTCCAGCAAAACACAAGAATTTCTCAGTAAGTTAAACTTAGCAAAACCCAAAAAGAACTTGGGAACAACAACCCACCAATAAACCTGCCAAGCCTAAAGTACAAATTACACATAAAGTTCTAGCTGAAAAAGTCTATAGATTACTTTCCAGTATGTGTCCTTAGTAGCAACAGAAATATAAGAAAAAATTTCCTTATAGTACAAAACTTGGATTTATTAGCCACTAAAGTTTTGCATTAATGAAATCTAAAACCCTACTTCATTTTCATTACACGTTCCTTCCCTCTTCTAACAACCTACAATACTAGATGGCCTCTATCCAATCCACAAATATGTACTGAGTTCATAAAGCTTGATGCTAGGATTATGTGTTCTGCTGACACTATTTTAATGTGTCTGGCTTATTGTTCGTAACTCAGATTCAAGAGAACAGAGAGAATCAACATATGCATACAATTATTCAGTGTGAGGCTTTAAACTTACTTGTAGCAGAGTAGCTGAGCTGTAATAGGGTAGGATGAATAAATAGAAAGGAAAACAGACCTTGAATGTGAAACTTAAGTCAAAGACTTGGATTTAATGCCTACTGTGTGACAGTGGACAAATTACTTCAATCTTCTCATCTCCAGAAAAGATCACCAATTAAAAGGAAATAATTATTTCTTAATAGAATTATACGACAAACTAATACAACTACAAAAATATATCTAAATATTTGCTTGTGCAGTGCACATAAATTAGTAAGTAGTAAGTAACAGTTGTTATTCATGTAGAGACACTTAAGAGAGTTCAATAACCTTGAGCAGCATCAGATTTTTTTTTCACTTATCAAACGAAAACATCTGAAGCTGCAGTTGATTGCTTGAATGTAACATGTGTCATTTCAGCCAACTGAAGTCACCTTGGATTTGTGTGTTACATTTTGATAACACTCTAAGATCAGAGATTTCAACAACATTTTCAAGTGCTTTTAAAATATGATTGGTTGTTGAAAGAAAAACAGATAACCCAAGTAGCCATACACCTATGAAAGAATCTCAACTTGTAGTCTTCCTATAAAACAATAAACAACAACCTTTTTGTTGGCTTCACTGATCAGTGCTACAAAACTTCTATAAAAGCAAGAGGATTTATTCTTCTTTATGGCTGAATAGAATGAAGTGTTGGGAATGAATTGCAGTCATTCATAGGAAAATTGATGCATCTTTAGACCATAATGCTAAGTGAAGTTAGTCAGATACATAATAAACATTGCATGGTTTCTCTTATAGGAGAAACCCAATGTTAAATAAATTAAAAAGTAAAATAAAAGCAGACTTTTAGGAGTAGGCAAAGGGGAACAGAGGAAAGAGGGAGGAGGTGGGCGGGGGGAAGAGGATGAAAAAATTTCAAGATAATTAATGTATAAATACAAACTCCCCAAATTGATTGCAAATATCATGTATTGCAAACATTTTCAATGAAAAAATAAGAGGGAACAATTCTCAACATACTGCATGATGTCAGCATTATTCTGATACAAACCATGACAAGAAAATAGAACAGATCGTATACTTTAGGAACAAAGACACAAAAATCTCAACAAAATTTTAGCAAATCAAATCTAATAATATATAAAAGTGATAAGATATTATGACCAAGTAGGTTTGTCTTAAGAATTGAAGGTCAGTACAATATTTGAAGCCACTACCAATATAAGAATTTACCATATTTTAAGACTGAAAGGAAAAACCATACAACACTTCCAAAAACAGAAAAGCATTTGACCCAATACAACATCCACTTCTTACCAAAACTCTCATTAAGCTGGCAATAGAAGGAAACTTTCTTGACTTGATAAAGGGAATCTCTGAAAAATGTAGAACTATCACAATATGGAGGACTACTTTTCCCCAAGGATTAGAATTATGGTCTGGATGTTGAACTCCCCCTAAAGGCTCTGGTGTTGAAGCCTAGTTCCTCATGCAACAGCATTCAAAGTGATTGGATTGAGAGGACTCTGACCTCACCAATGGTTTTATCCACTGATAGGTTCATAACTTGATGGGCTATTGGGAGGTGATGCAATGCAGGAGGACAGGCCTAGCTGAAGGGAGTGGGTCTTGGGGGAATGCTGTTGAGGACTATATTTTGCTCCTGATTCCATCCTTTCTAGGAGTCTCTCGCTCTCTCTCTCTCTCTCTCTCTCTCTCTCTCTCTCTGCTTCTCAGGTCCACGGAGGTGAGCAACCATACTCTACTACACACTCCCCACCATGACGTTCAGCCTCTCCTCAGGCCCACAGCAATGGTGCCAAGTGATTATGGACTAAATCCTCTGAAACTATGAGCCAAAATAAATATTTCCTCCTTTAAATTGATGTTTTCAGGTATTTGTCACAGTGACAAAAAGCTGACTAGCACAAGGAAAAACGTATTCACCACTTTGATTCAATATTATAGAGTAAGTCTTCACGAGTGAAACAAGGAAAAAGAAAGCAATAAAAAGCATCTGGATATGAAAACAAGAAGTAAAACTAGTTTTATTTGCAGATGACAACTGCATATGCAGAAAATCCTAACAAGTCTATGAAAAAGCTAATAAAATGAATAAGAGGAATTTATGAGTTAGCACGTTACAAGATCATTATATGAATTTAATTATATCTTTATATACTAGCAACAATCAGACATTGAAATGGCCAGTTGTTTTTAGAAGGTGAGTATAAATGTGGTTCAAGAGATACTCTCAATGTGCTCTTCCCTTCAAATAATCTTTTTGAACAAATCCTGGCATTTAAAAATCTCCATATTCTCTTTTCAATCGTCTTCTCTAACTTACTCCCCTTCTCTCTCCATGGGCATGCTGCTTCAAAAGGGTAGAGCTATTCCTTGTTCTATGAAGCCCAATATTTCTATCCCAATGGTTTTCCTTACTGGTTTCTCACTCCTATCACGCCAGTCCCTCCACAGCTTCCTAGTCATTCAAGGTCTATCCATTAAGGTCACTTGTCAGTATCTAATATGTCTCAGGTTGCCAATTTGGATCATTCTATCCTCTGGTACAGGGTTTAGTATGCAGCAGGCACTCAACATGGTCCCAAAGAATAAATGAACTTGCATTATACTTATATAAATGCCTATTTAACAATTCTTATCTGTACCCTTCAATACATACTTGTTCAGACATTGTTCTCTGACCGCTCTCTCCAAACACCTATGCAGCACCTTATTCCTAAGCTAAAAAATGAATAAATTCCTAAGCTAATAAAATAATGCATCAGTCAGTGCTTACTAGAGAAACATTTAATGCAAGATATACATATATAAGAATTTACAAGATTGGCTTACAGTGGCTGCCCAAAGTCAGTAGGGGAAGAGTACACAGGGGATCTGAAGGATCCAGTGGAAGACCTAGAGCTCACTCTAGTGTCCCATGCAAGTCTGTATCAGGAGGCCAAAGGATCTGTAATGGAAGGCTGAAGATTCTAAGCTGGAAGGCTCAAGGGTTCATGATGGACACTGAAGAGTTTATCTAGAAGGCTGGAGTCTGAAGCCAGGATACAACATTCAAGGTGAAGGTGAAGACTGGAGCTCCGCAAAAGAAACAGAAGCAGTCCTTTTTTCATTTCCCCTTAAAACCATTCTGACGACATTCTGATCCCTAGAATGGATTTCCCGCACCTAGGACTATGCTGATCCAATTCTTACTCAAGCTGACATAATCAATCAACCATCACAATGGACATTTTATGATTTAAGTCTTGTGCAGATTTTTGATTCTTGTTTAACTCTTTGTGTGCATACACCTTGCTAAATCCATTAGGCTATAAGTTCTCCATGGGCAGAGAAGCTCTTCATTTGTTCCATCCATTCACCCAGTGTTTTCCACAATGCCCAGAATACAGTGTGCCATCAATAAATGCAAAAGTTGGATGATGGATTAATGAATCACAATCTATCTGGAGTATATCTTAATCATACTCATGATATACCCAGGGGTTATTTCAAAATACAAGTTGCAAGGCGCTTAAGCAACACTTTATGTGGCAAACAGAAACAAATGCTACCAAGACATGTCTATTTCGTGGGTCCTATTTAAGAAAATACACATACATTTAAAAACATTTGCCCCTTCTTAGCGAATGACCAGGTTCCTAACACCCACCAGCAATTCTGAGTCACTCAGCCCACAGGCTGAAGTTGCTGGCCACCCTCACTAAATCCTCATTGCTCCCAAAGTCGTCACAAGCTTCTTTCACAGGAAAAGCTAAGGAGTCAGGTGTTTTCCCAGAGCAGACCCAAGAGCAAGAGCCCTCTAATGAAAACTGAAAATACAGGTCATTACCCTGACCTCATCTCTCTCTCTCTGTTTTTTGCTGTTCTTGGTTGTGGTAATCTTATGGCTGTGAATGAAAAATAATAGTTGGGTTGGAGACAGGGCCAGACCAAGCCAGTTGTAAGCCTTGTCCTACAAGCTCTTGAAACTACTGCAGGTACTGCCATGACAAGGTGTTTGACCTTGAACAAGTCAGTTGGCTTTTCTAAACTTCCTCTATAGGTGATAACAGAGAAAATGACTTTACTGACCACAAAGGATTCCCATCCAGTAGCCTCTTAGGGAGTGGGACCACATGGACCAAAGGAAACTACAGAACTACCTGTCTTGTAGGCCAGGAAAGGATGAGCCCCAGACATTTGTATATCTCTGATCCAAAATCCGCAATGATAATGCTAAGGGCTATCATTGAGTGCCCACCAACCATGTGCCAGGACAGGACCAGTGGCTTTATCTGAATTGCTTAGTATCCCCATAAGTCTCCACCAAAGAGATACCAGTCTCCTAACACAAAGAGAAAGCAAATAAAAGTCCAGAGGTGAAAGGACATCGTTGTTCAAAATAATATGAATCACCCACTGTCTCCATGATGGTGGTGCTGGTCACCCTGGAGCTGAAATGATGGGCTGGTGGAGTCTGGCTGTCCCTGAACTCTCACCTATGACCTGTCCAAATGCTTGAGGATGTGTGTTTGTGGCTGCACCTCAGGACAGTACCAAGCTGAAACCCTCAACTGCTCACCATGAGGACGTTTTGACAGAAAACAAAAGACTTTGCCATTTTAGCTTCTTTTCATGGAAATCATGAAGCTATTTTTCGGCCAAAGGGAAGCCCTGTCAAACCGCTATAACGTGGCCTAAAACCACACACCTATGTCTCCCATCTCCAAGCCATTTGGCTGGTGGTGTCTTCTTCCTGCTTCAGGTCCACCTTGCTGCCCTGGCAATCTCCTCAGAGGCGCCATTTCTTTTAATCTAACTCTTATGGAGAAAGAAATGCCACAGTTATTAAAGTGCAGGCTTATGTATTTCATACCAGATCTAAGCCATGGTGATAAATCCCTAAGCTAAATGCACACAAAGGGAAATATGAGGCTTGAATACAGATCAGAATGAAAAAGTAGGGGAGGTTGAGTGTGGGTCTTCACCCAGATATGGGCTGTCCACCCTCACTCCAGTCTTGTCCAGCAGAGACTCTTGCCACCTTGCAGATAGGTGGATGCAGCTGAGGCAAGGTTCACACTGACATGATTTCCAGCCAGTTCTGGAAAAACAAATGTTCTACTTTGAAAAAAAAACTTGCTTTTTTGCATCTTATAAAACTTCTGATGAATCTAAATCGATCACCTCCTCTTCATTCCACACATGTGGACTAGGACACAAGGTATGGGAGACTCCAGAGTTCCTGGCAATGAAGGTGAAAGAACCCAAAGGTAAACAGGAAGCAGCCTTCAATTTCAAGGAACTCACTCAGGGACAAAGAGGTGGGGATCACCAGAGAGACTTCACCATACGTGTTGGCTCTCCCACTGGGTAACACTTTATGGCCTCCATATCAGAATCAAAGGTAGAACAGGACATCTTCAGAACTCTCATACATTTCTCCAGCAGTGTCCAGTGGCCTTGTTACTAAATGATCGTGGTCCATTTAAAGATACGACCACTTGTATTTTCAGTGGGAAATGCAGATGGTAGCCTCGATGGCTCATTTCACCTGGTGGTGTTTTATACTGATGGCAACTGATAGAAAATATTATATAGTCCCCTTCTGGGCCACATGATGACATGGACTGCTACTTGTCCCCAACGAGTCATTCATCTCTAGTTGAAGAATTCCCACATTTTAATTGACCACAGGGCCACCCACAATGAAAACCTCATTCAAACTGGTTAATCTGAAGTTAAGTGGCAGTATATGCCAGATATAATCAAGTGTCCATAAAGACATGGGGTGTGATCTTCTTAATCCTTTCTCCCTCCTTCCTGATGCCTGAAATGCAGGCATAATGGCATCAACTTGGGCAGCTATCTTGGCCCATGTATGGGAACCATACAGGTAGGGAGCGAGGCCTGCTAGAAAGAAGGAGCCGGGCCCCTTACACTGTAGAGCCATACCATCCCTGTTCTTTTACACAGAGAGACAGGAAATTCTTTTTTGTATCACTAACGTTTTACTCTCTAATGTAATTAAATAAGGACAATTCATTCCATCATTCTTTTATTCAAGAAATCATTATTGATTCCTTAAGTGCCAAGATCTGTGCAAATGTACTGGGCATTGTGAGTACAGTGAGGAAAGAAGACAAGTCACTGTACTCAAGGCAAATATAATTGAATGTGTCATTGCTGGTTTGC
The DNA here is from genome assembly GCF_012274545.1 of Fukomys damarensis. NCBI lineage: Eukaryota > Metazoa > Chordata > Mammalia > Rodentia > Bathyergidae > Fukomys > Fukomys damarensis. Next base: position 6,676,376 of record NW_022900925.1, read on the forward strand.
TGGATGAGATGAGTGGTAAGATACACTCATGGCTGCAATCATGACTAGATCCCTGGGAGAAAGAAGTGTGCATGTGCAGAGTGAAACAGAAGACTCTTTGATTTCTCTGGAAACATTCACTGGAGAAAGGGAACCCCAGCTCACCTCACCTTCCAAACCTCAGACCTTTCATGGTTTTCTTTTGGGTCAGATTTCTCAGCTTTTGATGCCAAGTCCTTGCACTGATCTGGCCAATCTCATCAACTATGTTCTCTAACCAAAAATCTCTGGAGTCATATGACTATTATCTCCCCTGTATATCTTATGTACAATCCATGTGCAAACACTATTGTGTGTACCTTCAAAAATTCTGATCCATTAATTAGATACCAGTATTAGAACAATGATGGATTTCACAAATCCAGTCATCGTAGCATGGTTATGTAAAAGAACACCCTTGAACTGAGATGATACATGCTGAAGTAGTTTAAGAACTCAGAGTCATGATATAGACACTTTATTCTCACACAGTTCAGTAATTATGGTGATGATAGTGATGATAAAGATGATGATGACAGTGAGGACAATGAGGATGAAAAGAAAGAGGAAAAAGAGAGAGGAGGGTAATACAGAAGAACATTAACAACTGGTAAGGGCATACGGGTATTCTTTGTATCATTTTTGTGGTTTTTCTAAAACCTGGATGTTGTTCAAAGTAAAGTATTAAAAAATAAACTCTGAAGCCGAGTCTTGCTTATGTTCTCCATCACTAACATCCTACTTTAACTTTCCATCTCCCTCCCATCGCCCAGATGATCAATAGTGTCCACTCCACCCTTATCCTCTCTTTTCTACCATCAGTCTTCCAGAGAAATAGTAACCAGGGTTAAAGATGCAAGCCAGATAGCTATTTTCTTTCCTCTGCTGCAAACACTACAATGGCTTCCACAACAATCGAAATGAAACCCAAGATCCTCCCGGGACCCACAAAGACCCATTTCTCAGACCTTACCCACTACCATGTCTCTATTCCAGTCTTTTCTACCCTGGCCACATTGGTCTCTTGTTCCCCAAACATTCCAGACATGATCTCACGTCCACTCTGAACACTCCTTCTCCAGATGTCCACATGTGGCTTGCTCCTTTCATTCTCTGCTTCAGCACTTTGTTCTCAAGTAAGGCTCTCTCCTACCAGTTGCTGTCAGATTCTACTTCTTTTCCCTGTTCTATTTCTCTTCAAAAACTGTATTAGTACCTGATTCAAGACTGCCATGTTTATAAGTTTGCTTTCTGTCTCTTCTAATTGAATGAAAATGTCAGGACTCTGGAGACCTATGTTCATTCCTGTATCCTTGATGCCTGACACCCAGCAAATGACCAAAGTCACTTGTGCATGAAGGCAGGGGTCAGTGTACCTTAAGCCCAAACCTCACTTCCCCCTTCCCAGCTCTCAAAGTTCTGTGAATGGGCTATGGTTCTCTTCCTCTACAGACCGCTCACCTTAAGTTGTCACAGCCTCTTCTCCAAGACCCTTCAGCAAATCTAACTTTGCTCATCCCCATAGCATTGGCCCAAGTGAATCCTATGCTGCCAAGCCAGTAGACAACCCCACCCATCCCCACAGACTTCCCACTCCTGGGGACACAGCCCACATGTTGAATGAAAAGAAAAAAAATTCTGGTGCTCAGAGCAGCTTTCTCCAATAGTACACAGAGTCCCAGCTCCTTCCTGGCCTTTGTCCCAATTCTTTAATCACTGCTGTCTATTGATAGAACAGCAACAAGGAACCTTTCCAAAGGAATTGATCACTGCTCGCTCTTGTGAACCTTTGGTTCCTTAAGCATCTCTACCCTCTGGGCTCTTGTTGATTCCAGATTATCATCCTCCAGGGACAATTTCTACAGTCCTCCTCACTCATTCAGTCCCATCTGCCCTTCCAAAACCACTCTGAGACATTCATGCTGACCACAGTAGACTCCTGGACATTCTCAGCCTATCATTCCAGTGGAGTACCTGTGTGGCCAATTATTATTATTTTTTTAATGGTCTCACCTTTTTGCTCTTGAAGTGTCTGAGCCCAGACTGTGTCTTACCACTTTGTCATCCCTGTAGAGCTTAACAGGTGCTCAGCACCCAGTCAGTCCTTCATATCTCAATGAAAACAGCTAAGTGCTGCCTCCTCCCTCACTGTTGGTCCCTAAATGCGCTTCAGTCTGTAGGCAATGGATGCTGAGCTGCTGGAGAGAAAAACTTCTAAGAGCTACTTGCAGGGAGTCTGAGCTCTTGCTGCCCCCGACAGTTCTCTCTGTCTGCTATTGTGTATGCGTCTTCCAAAAGTTCATGTGTTGGAACCTGAATTCTCCCATGTGGCCATGTCAGGAAGTGGGGCCAAGTGCGAGGTGTTTGGGTCATGCAGGCTGAGTCCTCATGAATGAATGAGCGTCTTCCTTCAGGGTTGGATTAGCTATCGTGGAACTTCGACCTTCTTTTTTTTTGTCTCTCTTTCACACACCTGCTTATCCGTCCTCTCTCTACCATGAGTTGAGGCAGCACAAGGCCTCCACCAGACGACACGGAGATGTCAAAGTTATGCTCCTGGATTTCCTAGCCTCCAAAACTACGAGCTACATAAACCACTTTCCGTAATAATTACCCACTCTCAGATATTCTGTTGTAGCCACAGAAAATGGGCTAAGACTCCATGCACCACCCTAAAGGCCCCAGACTACAACCACTCTTCCCTCCATCCTGCTACTATCTGCTTCCCCGCCCAGCATCTCTTGTTCTTATCACCACAACATGCTCCGTCGGTTCCTCCATTTTGCCAACTCATGGCGGTAATAGAGAATTCTAACTCAGGGCTCAGTGCTTTGGCTCTCTCCCTCTCACCCACACATCATTTTGGGAACAGCCAGAAGGTATTCTAAATCCTCCCGCTCCCCAGGTGAGCACAGGGAGTAATTAGTGGAACAGTTTAGTGACTCCTTTTTCCCTTGACCATATGGCATGATGAGGTTCTGTCTGCCACCCATTCAGGTGGCCTCCTTGGTGGAAGGGGCAGGGGGCAGTGCTCTCTGGCCAAGCTGGTCAGGCCCTCGAGCAAACTAGGCAGGACAAGGCCCTGGGATGAGGAGGATGCAATGGGCATGGCCAGCCTGGCCAGGGCGAGGGAAGTTCCTCTGGCTTCCAAACTCTGCTTCTGGGCACGGTTGTTCTAAAGCAAACTTGTGCTGGGAAAAGCCATTTACTCCCCGGGATCAAATCGCAGGGACTTGGGACTCATTTCCTGAATGGCATGAAATTATGAAAATGAGATTTAACTCTTCCTTGCATCATAAGTCTGGTACTATGCATGGATGGCAATTTAAACATGGGCTTAGCTCAAGCTCTGACCCTCTGGTCACACAATCCCACAAGAAGTGTAGCTATGAGAGAAGGTCCTGGATCAGACTTCCCAGGTCAGACTCATGTCCTGCCATCCATGCACTGGTCACCAGTAGATGAGCTGCCCCATTACACTGTGCCCCTGTAGCCTCTCGTCTCCTGGGCAAGTGACAACATGTACGTGAGGCCTAACAAAATGTCCAGCACAGGACATGCACATAGTCAGTACTCAGCAAACACCAGCTACTGAGGAGAAGAGGTGGGGAGGGCTTAGAAGCTGTCAGGACAGCCTTCCCCTAAAACTAAAACACTCAAGCAACCTCCACTCTGCTCAGCCAGGAGCTCCCCCTGAAAGGTGCGCGGCTCTGCAGCAAGGGGCAATGTCACGAGAGTACCTGCCTTTTTACTGAGCAGTGACCTCTCTTGGAGTTCTCCCTGCACCCCGAGTCCAAACACCTACCAGCAGCAAGGATAGACCCCCAGCCACCAGATGGACTCCATGTAGCTGCAGAGGCCTGCTGATGGCCTGTCTGCTTCTCTGACTAGTCTGACTTCTGGACTTGAGCTCCACAGTAGGTCTCCCTGTGTTCTGAGCCCAGAACACAGCCTCATTAGACAGTGTGATCTTGGACAAGCCTCTGGGCCTCAGTTTCCTCATGTTTAAAGAGGGAATGATAAAACTGTCTGACACATAGCACCCTTATAAGACTCAAGGAAGTCAATCCATAAAAAAAGCACTATAAAAAGTTCTCACAGTTGTTAATATTCCTTAAAGAACAGGTTCTCAAGCTTCCCCGGAACCTTGTCACCCTCCCTTGGAGGCAGAGGCTCAAAAGTGTCTGCAACATGTCACAGTAACTTAGCTGTCACTTGCTAGCCCGGAGAAAAGCAGGCATGTCACCTTCCCAGATCTGGACCCAGAGTCTCCTTGTGCTGTCTAATGACATGATTGTTTCCAGAGCTACCAACACGCTCTATTTGTTCACAATGAACAAAGTTGAGAATCCCCTTGTGCCTCTCTTATCTGACTTGCTTGTCCCATCAGGATTCAGAGTCTTCTTGACTCAAATTCTGGATTTTTAATGTGTGGTTCACTTTTGGAATATTTAGTCGCCAGATCGTGTGAATCAGGCCCTGAGCCAGGCAGGAGAATTGCAGAGTGAACTGGGTTGACATTGGTCATGCTTAGACTAGACAGCACAGAGAAGGGAGGCCCTCATTATTATGCCCAGTCTACATACAGACCAGGAAACCGAGGCAGAGAGAGGCTGGGTAAAGTAAAAGGCAGAGCAAGAGTCTGAACTAGGGCCAGCACTCTTTCCCAGCATGTCCCACACATCCCTGTAATGACCAGAGAGCCCAGAAACTACAGGGGCCAGGGGCCAGGAGTGGGAGTTGAGAGATGGGCAGTCAGAGTGCTGAGCTGACACCTGAAGTTAAGGAAGAAGAGATGGAGGGGAGTGCATACAAAAAGAGAATGTTCCAGACAGAGCAAAGAGCAGCGTAGAGGTGGAAAGCCAAAGAAGCCAGAGAGAGAAAGCATGTGCTCTTGAGGAGCCAAACATGTTCAAGTGGTGCTAATGGAGGGAGAGGTGAATGAACCCTAAGGCTGTGGGATGGAGGCTGCGGAGCAGAGGAGTGGAGAGGACAGGTTAAGGGGCCCGTAGATGACAGAGTGGGGCACAGCAGCTCGGGGAGGAAAGAGGTGCAAGAGCAGGAGCTGAAGTGTGGGCTCATCCCTTTCTAGGAGGGTGCAGAGTCTGGTGCACGCTCACCCTGAAGGCACAGAGCAACAGAGGAGCATGAGGAGGGGAGGCGGCCAGTCAGGGGAGCAGGAGCGCTACAAGCCAGAAATAAATGGGAATGAGACTGAAACAGCAGAGAGGCCTTGTTCAGTGCAATCTTGGGGTTCACACCCTTAGAGGCATTTTGAATCCTGAGGTTGCCATCATATGGGAGTGGTGATAGCTATCCTTCTAACGATCTGTCCCAAGTACCTCTGAGAAGCATGCTTATTATTTCAACAAAATGTAATGGATAAAACCACCAGGATGTGGTTAGGGTGGAAGAAAACTGAGGCTCAGTGTATTGGCCTGTTTTCTGTTCCTGTAAGAAAATGCCTGAGGCTGGATACTTTATAAAGAAAATAAATGGATTTAGTTCATAATCTTAGAAGTTCAAGGACATGGTACCAGCATCAACTTGGTTCTGGTGAGGGTATCATGAAGGATGACATCACAACAGCAGAAGGACACCTGAGAGGGAGAGGTTGCTTGGCCAGAGGGGAAGTCAGAGAGGGAAAGGGCTAGTCTTGCTCTGGGTTCCCATGAGAACTACCTTTACCCTTTTAAGGGCATATGATAGTTAACTGATTGTGTCAATTTAAATAAGAAATGCCTAACTAAATTGGATCAGCATAGTTCTGGGTGTGGCATTGTGTCAATTTAAATAAGAAATGCCCAACTAAATTGGATCAGCATAGTTCTGGGTGTGGTTTAGGGGATTTACTGAGGATCTGCTGGGATTTACTGGGTGTGAGTGACAGCAATCAAAGGGCTTGCCTCCGGAATGGTATGAAGGGCAAACAAGAAGGAAGGCTCACTTCTGTTTCTTTGGAAGAGGTCCAGTCTTCACCCTCACCTTGGAGTCATCTCCTGGCTTCCTTTAGCCTCCTGATACACTCACACGGGACGCTACAGTGAGCTCCAGGCCTCTGAGTGGATTCTTCACATCTCTAGCGCAGACAACCCTTTTGTGCTCTTCTGCATCTGACTCTGCAGGCGGCCACTGCAAGCCAGTCTTGTAAATTCTTAAATATTTGCATATCCTGCATTAAATTTGTTTCTCTTGTAAGCACTGGCTGATACAGGGCACACGCCTAATGACCTAATCACTTCCCATGGGGGCCCATCTCTTAGAGATCCCATCACTTCTCATACCACCCCACTGGGGACTAAGCCCTTAACACATGAACTTCTGGGTGACAAGCCACATCCCAGTCAGTACTTCGACACCTCCTGCAGATCCTGATCCACGCCCATTTATCAGCCCTCATAAAGCTCAGCTGAATCAGCTATAAGGAACACCTTAGCCGGAGGAGGCTCAGGAAGGGTAGAAGGGGGAGTGGAACCTGACAGTGACAGAGCTCCACTTGAGGTCTCTGTTTGCTGTTGGCTCCCCCTTAGGATGCTGGTGAGGGGAAGGTGCCCCCTCTTATTTAGAATGGAAGGAAATGTCACATGGAAAGTGTCTGTGGCTTTCTGAGGATATAAAGAGCAGACAATGACAAACTAGAGTTCACTGACTAAACTGTGCCCACTGTCCATTTCTGCAAAGGAAGTCTTATGGGAACAAAGCCACATCCATTTGTTTCCCTATTACTTATGGCTGCTTTTGTGCTACCATGGTGAAGATGGGTAGCTGCCACAGTGCCCTTATGACCCAAAGAGCTTCTTACATTTATAAACAGGTCCTTTTCAGGAAGAGTTGACCAAACCTGTTAAGAGCCCTAATCTAATCATGCCCAAGTTGTTCAAGCTGAGCTGGGATATGCACCTTGGTTTGTCTGCTTCTGGACCTATAGGACATTACTGCATCACCTTATCTCCTTTATAGGGACGTATCCTCCTGTGGGGAAGAAGGCAGAGGAAGTTCTCTCGTTTGGCCCAGCTTGCTATGAGAACAGTGAAGTGGCTGACAGCACATTTCCACTCCTCCAGTCAGGGCACCTTATTAAAATATGAATCAGATTATCACACTAAATATAATCCACAGTTCTCACTGGCATCTCCAAGACCATGCACAACTGACCCATGCCTACCCTTCTATTCTCAACACACCAGTAGTTGCTCCTTTGCTGTACAATCACCCTGGATCCCTATTCCTTGAACACGTCAGCTTTGCTTCTGTCCTACGACCTTTACACTGGCTGCTTCTGCTGTAAGGAATGTACCCTCATCCCATCTCCTTGGGGCTGGGTTCTCCTAGTGAATCAAGTACCAGCTCAAATGCCATCTCAGGGCCACACTACCAAAGGCCCCACGGTTTCTTAAAGACATCACCTGCCTGAGTTCTGAAGTTGTTTACTCATTCACTTCACATCTCCTCCAATACAGGAGAAACTCTATGAAAGGAGAGGCTTTGTTTTTTTTCCATGACTAAAACTAGATGTGCCACTTAATCTGGATCACCAACTTGACTGGATTAAGAGATGCTTGGAGAGATGACTTGGTTCGAGGGCATCAACTTCACCAATGAGTTAGTGAATGCACTGATGAGTTCACAGCTGAATGGGCTACAGGGGGTGGGCCCTAGGAAGAAGTGGGTCATGGGGACATGAGGGTACTGTACCTGGTTCCTGGCACCTTCCTCTCTGGTTCTTTCCCTATCTCTGGTTTCTAGGTGCCTTGAATTAAGCAGTTTTTTTCCCCCATGATGTTTTTGCCTTGGAGCCAGTGGATCATGGTCTGAAACTTTCTGAAACTGTGAGCCAACAATAAAGCTCTCCCCTTTTAAATTAAAGGTATCAGGTATTTTGTTCAGCAAAAGAAAGCTAAACAATACACTTGAACTGAAGTGTACACTAGATACTACTAAAATTTAGACCAGCTCTGTCCAATTGAATATAATGTGAACTACATATTGAGCTACATATATACATTTCTTCAAAGTTGCATAAAAAAAGGAAACAGGTGTCAGGGATTTAGCTCAGTGGTTCGGTGGCCTGCCTTGCAAGCACAAGGACCGGAGTTCAATCTCCGGTACCAAAAAAAAAAGGAAACAGGTGAAACCGATTTTAATGTATAACCAATAGTGTAAATTTAAAGTAGTATTCTTGTGCCAGATGATGCCCTGACTGGCTTTACATTCGTATTTATGTTTAGTGTTTAATGTGTGTCATCTCCCACCTAGGTGACCCATGTGTCCCAACTTGCATGGAGGCCAAACATAGGCTTGGGCAGGGATCTCACCATACTCCGTGTTTGCTGAGGCTACTGTCTGTGGAACAAAAACAATTCTATTTGCTTTGTGATGACAAGAAAAGAAAGATCTCATTTCCTTTCTTTCTTTTTTTGGTATCAGGGATCAAACTCAGGTCCTTGTGCTTGGCAAAGAAGGCGGCAGGAAAGATTTCATTTTCCATGAGAAGATGAAGTTGTCCAGCTGTGTCCTGGAGTTCAGATACACAGCCCAGATTTTCGAGCTCCATGGGCAACTTTAAACTTATCCCTAGGAACAGGGACTCTGGCTAACTTGGACCTCCAGATCCTGCTCTAAGTAGTCATTCTGGGAAGGCAGGTTGAGCAAAGTGGGAACACTTATCCTGAGTGATGCCCTCTCTGAGGCCAGCCAAGGAAGCAAAGCTCCCAGCTGTTGGCTGTGCTGAGCCATGAGAGGAGCCATGGAGTTAGGTAAGAGGCCTAGCACTGGAACTAGGGCCTCCCAGCTTGGCTCCCCACCCAGTGACCAGTCTGACTCTATACCTATTTTATAGAGAGCACTACTGAATGGCCCAGAGCCTCCCTGGGCTCTTCAGCAAACAACTACATAACCAATACCTACGCTCTGGTTCCTGCATCTCCCTAAGTGCAGGACCATCCTGTCTTCCATTCATTCCCTGCACATACACAGTTACTGCACAGATAGAACCTTCCACACAATGTTCTTGTTCTAGGATGCCACAGTGATGAAAAGATAAAATCCTTACCCACACAGAGCCAATATTCTCGGAGGAACAGTGATGCTAAGTAAATGAGTCTCAAATATATGATGCTAGATGGGGTAAGTGCTCTGAAGAAAATAAAGCAAGAGATGCTGGGCTTGAATTTGCATGGTGGTACACACCTGTAATCCCAGCACTCTCAGAGGCAGAGGCAAGAGTTACAAATTCAAGCCCAGCTTGGGCAATTTGGTGAGGCCCTATCTATCTCAAAGAAGAAAAAAAGTGGGGAAGGGCTGGGGATGTAGCACAATGCACAACCCCTGGGTTCATTCCTCCATACTGGAAGAAAAGTTTGGAAGGGGCTCATGGGACAAATGAAGGCAAAAGACTCTTAGATGAAAGGACAAAACTTTTCTGTCCATGTGAAAGTAGGAATTCCCACATCTAACAGATGCTACATTCTCTGTTCTGGATACCTAGCTGAGTATTCAGTATATAGTAAGTGCTCAATAAGTGATACCTGTGATATGAGGTTGTCATTATTAATTGCTGCACAACACTCACTCCAATTCCCAGGCCAAACAAGTGTGTGCTTTCAGCTTCCAAAACTCTGACCCACCTCAGTCACAAGTCTATGGATCCTGTTAGTCTAAGGACACCAATGTATTATTTTGATCTTTCATGCATTCGATTCATTTTTTCAGAAGCTACAGATGTACTTTCATAGCCTGGTCATGGTTAACAGTGTTTGCTATGGATGGGGACCTGTTTAAATGTTCTGCTTTGTTTAACTCATTATATTCTTAATACAACTCTAGGCATTTGGGGGTAGTAGCCTGTATGTCCGAGATCAGATGCACAGTAGATGATGGTGCCAAGAAATTAACTGAGCCCATGATTTTCCAGTGCTTCTCAAATTCTAATTGCTAAGTGATTTCACTGAGATGCAAGTTCTCATTCAGCAGATGAGGTGAGCCTGAGATTCTGCATGTCTCACAAATCCCAGACAACAGTAATACAGCAGATCCAATGACAGCACTTCAAAGAGCAAAGCTACCCATATGTTTTAGTGCATCCTGGTGTTTCTGGACCTCTCCCTTAATATTTCCCTAAGTACTCTTACTGCTTTACTACAATTGATGGTTGGCTGATTTGATGAGTGGTGAAATCACAGTAAATTTCCACTTTGAACATTTACCCAAAGTTCTGTAAATTTCTGCTCAAATTGCAATATTTTGTGGCAAAAGATATCAGCTATTTGGAAAAACACTGGGTTTGTTGTAAGCTACAGAAGATGTAGCATGTTGTGAAATTGCTTTTACATTTTGGTTTCATGACAGAGACTGTTTTCTGGGCCAGGGAAACCATTTCCATTTCTAAAAGCAATATGAAGAGCTACAATTTGACAAATGCAGGGAGGGATCACTTGAAACACAGAAGTGAATCATGTTAACTGTAAAAGCTCCCTTCTCAGCTCGCTATAAGACAGGATATTATGGAAACCACAAGAAATGACAAAACTTACTGCCCAGAGAAGTATCCTTAAGAGCAAATGAGTCTGATTCAGTAGCTAAGAACTAGTTCAGTTGTGAATAAGACAGAGAAAACCTGAGCACAGAGGTGAAAATAAACAACCAGGGACACTTTTGAGACTTGAAGTTAGTGTCACGGGCCAAGCTCTGGAGGAGACCCACTTCAAATGATGAATCTCTGGGAAAAAACACCCTACTTAAAACTGGCAATTATATCAAGTTTAGACTAAAGAATGACCAATGGTAACAAATATTAGTTAGAATAATGTCTTTAAGCAATTTGATTCTTAGCACTTTCATACTTAAGGAAAATTTAAATACCTTACTCCATTCTCATGTCATACCCCCACATCAGTTAAATCATGATCTCTAGGTAAGGGTTCCAGGCATCTTAATTTTGAAAGCTTCCCAATGATCCTAATGTGCAGTCAAGTTGGAGGATTAATTACTGACACTCAAAGTTGTCACTTCTGCATGAAGGAATCCATCTGGACTGTTGATTTTTCACCCTGGCTGCATGTTAGAATCAAAATAAATTTAAAGCAGAGATGGTCATCCCCATTCCTAGAAGTCTAGTTAATCTGTGGAACTTGGGCATTTTAAAGAACTTTCCAATGTACAAGCAGGTAGTAGATGACCACTGCTGCAGATGTTTGTACCACGATTCCATCTGTTACTTCCATTTCAAGGATCCATCCAGGATGTTACAGCTGAAAATGCATCTTAAGACTCTTTGCAAAGGTAGATCCTTCATTTTACCTTTAAATCAGGAATTTCTAACTTGCAGGGGGTGACTCCCCTTAAATCCTACACAAACTGTTGGATGAATACATACATTTATCTGTGTATATGCATGTATATCTTCAAGGGAGGATGTCCCTTGCTTTTGTCAGCGTTCAAAAAGATTTAAAACTACAATATTAAAAGCTAACGTGGCTTCATTCATTTAAGAAAGTTAAAGAATGAATAGAAAATAAATTTTATCTCAGCAGCACCTCTGCTAGTTTTGGATCTAGACACCGCGATGCCATGCAGGGACAGTACATCTTTATTGCAAGTTTAGTTCAGACCCTATACCTCATCCTTTGAAAAACTATGGAGCACAAGACATGAATTCCCCAATATCTAAGCACTAAAGTACAGTAGAAACTTGGAAAGCAGGGCCAGTACTGGGTTTTCTGGTAAAGCTTACACTGAGATATGACTTATCAAAATGTAAAGACATTGTCTGATCAGATACTTTGCATTCATGTCCCGAACTGGGTAAGGATATTATGGTTTTTAGTCATGACTGTTGTTAACTATTTGCCTTGATTTAAGTCCTAGTTTTCTCTTGCTAATTATGTGACCTTGGGAAAGTTATTTAACCTTTTTATTCTTCTAAAATGTTGATAATATAGTAGTCCTAGTTTTCTCTTGCTAATTATGTGACCTTGGGAAAGTTATTTAACCTTTTTATTCTTCTTCTAAAATGTTGATAATATAAGTACTTTTAAGATTGTTGTGAAGACTAAATAAGAAAATAAGTGTAGTGCTCAGCATGATGTTTGGCAAAGAGTAAGCTCATTAAATATTTACATTATATTACTACTATTATTGATGGTTTTCTTATTATTTACACCTTTATGACCTTGTTCAAGTTACTAAATATCCTGGAGCTTAATTTAATGATCCATAAGACAAGAAAAATAAATCTAACCCAATTTCTTTCGTCGTGTTCTAGTGATGACCAAGTAAAAGGGTAGGAGGTACAGTCAGCTCTCCATATGTCCCAGGTTCTGCATCCAACTGCAAGATCCAACCGACTGCAGGATTCAATCCAACAGAATTCAACCATGAATCAAAATTATTCAAAAAATTACAAGTGCACTGAACCGGCACAGACTTTATTCTCTAAACAATACAGCATAAGAACTATTTAGAGAGCATTTGCATCGTATTAGATACTATAAAACCTAAAGATAATTTAAAGCATACAGAAGGATATGTGCAAGTTATAGGCCAACACTATGCCACTTCATAAAAGGAATTCAGCAGCTACATATTTTGGTTTCCTCAGGGGTCCTGGAACCACACGTTAAGCTCAACTGTATATCATCATTATATGGCAACTCATCATATATCCAGGGAATCTATAACCCACGGAAAAGGGAGGCCTTAAAATACAGACAACATTCCCACCCTCAGGAAGTACTCTAAAGTTCCAATAGCTGAGCGGACTCTGTACCTGAGTGCAGGGTTCTTTTGTCGCATATACAGCACTGCAGTCAGCCCAAACTTTCCCACCACACAGGCAAATGGACGCCTATGGCTGCTGCATGCCACCTCTCAAAGAAGAGAATTAAACCAGCCACTCAATAAAGCACAGGTGCCCCAAAGCATCAACAGCCCTCATCCAGCACAGACACTGATCAGCAGCGATCCCTCTCAGGCCACAACCTTTCCAGGAGAAGTCCTCAGTCCTTCCTTCCACCACGACACTTCACTACACAGGACTTCACAATCTGGCCCACCGGAGCAGAGCATCACTGAAACCTGTCAACAGTCTCAGCAAAGACTGGAGGTGATCAGCATTCACTTACCTGGAGTCTGCTTGCTTGTACGCACGGGGGTGTAGTGATTTTTGGAGGACGACCTGACCGGCGTGTTCTCTTTGGGAGAGGTATTGATAGCCGAGATAGTTTCTCTTTCACAGTGTGCTATGGGGATTGGTCCCTGTTGTCTTAAGATGTCAGCCAGAGCCCTAAGGAAGGAAGAGATCACACGGTGAGACTCTCATGTGCACAACCACAGAGCCAAGTGGCTCACTTTTGTACGTCCTTTGAGACCTGGACCCAGGGGAAGAGACAGAGACATAACCCTCAATTCTCAATAGTCACAGCCTCATCTAATGCTGGCTAGTGAGAGGTTACCATGCCTCGAGGTACAGATGCTAAAAGACTGCTGATAATTTTTCTGAAATTTATTCCACGTCAGCAAACTCTGAGCTCCTTCAAAATATTAGTTCCACAAATACCCACCTACATCAGCCAGAACTGCCAGCAACTAGGCAGTGGAGTGGTGCCACCTTGGAAAAGGGCCGACACCACTGGCCTCGCATGAGGTAGCAGGGTACTAACTACTGGGGGACCAGCCTCCCCTGTACATGCAGAGCAGCATGCAGTAGGTATTGGTAACCCAAATAAGTACAACACACCCCACCTGCTGTCAAAGAGAAGTGTGATTTAGCTGGAAAGGCTGGATGATCAGATAAAAAGATAAACATCAGAACACACGGATGGTGCAGTGAAGGCAAATGGAGTTTAGAAGAGGGAACAATTATAAACATAGAGGAAAAAAAATCCACAGGAAAAAATAAAGATGCACAGAGATTCTGCCTGAGCGGTGAGACGACCCCCCACCAAGACATTCAATGACCCAAAGAAAGGGTTTTATTTACTCGACACCTACCTTCAACAACTAAACATGTATTTCTTGAAGACGAGGCCTGCAAAGGTCCCTGCAGAGACAGAGGTAAATAGGTCCCCATTCCTGCCCTCTAGGAACCCACAATTTAGGAGGTATGGCTCCCCCACCTAGTTTCAAACAGGACTCCCTCAGAGGACGAAACGGGAGTTAGTAGTCATGGCAAAAGAGACAGCAGGAATGCCTTAAGGAGCATGGATGAGTGTGGACTAGCCACAAAGGCTAGCTGCCTCTGGATAACATCCCCGGGTCCTGCTGCACCCTTTTTGACCCAACAGGGCAAAGACACTCCATGTACTTGAGATATCCCCGAGGGGTGGTGGGTGAGGCAGCCTAACTCCAGGCCTCTCTGAGCCAGGCCTGCCCTGCTGAGATCATGCCCAGCCCGCCCCATGGCTCCCTTTACTTCCCAGTCCAGCTCTAGTACTCTGCCCCCTTGGAAAGTGACAGGCACAACAGTATCTGAGAGTGAATGATCTCCTTCTATTATGCCTCCTGTGACACTCTGAACCTTCCTAGAAGAGCATCAAGCTGGCAATCTTTTCATTTAGTGGCATTTATATAGCAATTTCAGATTTTCCAAGTGCTTTCCTTTCGCTGGCTTTCACTGCTCTCAGTCTGTCAAGAAAGGAACAGACACACACACACACACACACACACACACACACACACACACACACACCCCACACACTTCCATGGACAGGCAGAACACAGAACCACATGTTCAGAAGAAAGAAACAGGGAAGGCCTGGGTCCGGGGCCATGCATCAGCCATTTGGGTCCTAGGAATAAGGAAAAAGCATTGTCCTAAAGAGCAAGTTTTAGGTTCAAATCCCAGCTCTGCTGATTGGCCATGAAACTCTGGACAAACACCACTGAAGTGAAATGTAATCACTTCTTCCCCATTGGGAAAACAAAGGCTTTAAATTAACATCATTTTTTTTTTTTTAGATAGGATCTTGCTTTCTAGCCAAGGGTGGCCTTGAACTCATTGTGTTCCTCCTGCTTCAACCTCCTGAGCGCTGAGATTACAGGTGTGCACCACGACAGCTGACAAATTAACATGACTTCTAAGATCCCTTCTGATTCTGACACTTGATAACTTTATTTTATATACTTTTTAAAGCATTCATTCATGCAAAATACCTGTATTCTTTCATCCTTCTGATGATCAAAGACTCAGTTATAATAGATATATAGGCCCAAATAAATAGAAATGAAAGCCCCAGAATAAACTCATACATCTATGGTCAATTCATATTTGATAAGAGTGCCAAGAACTGGACAGAGAATACTTTTCTTTTCAAAAAATGGTCCTGGAACAAGTAGTTTTCCATAATAAAAGCATAAATTTAGGCCCTTATCTCACACTATACACAAAAATTAATTTAAAATGGGTCATATACCTAAATATTAGTCCTAAAGCTATCAACTCTTAGAAGAAAATATGGGAGTAAATCATTGTGACTTCTCATATTTAGCAGTGGTTTCTTAGATATAACATCAAAAGCACAAGAAACAAAAGAAAAATAGATAAGAACATTTGTGCATCAGAGGATATCATCAAGAAAATGAAAGACAATTCACAGAATAGGAGAAAACATTTGCAAAGCACCTATCTGATAACAGACTTGTATCCAGAATACATATAAAGAAATCTTACAACTCAAGAATTTTTAAAAACCAAATATCTCAATTTTAAAATGGGCAAAGGATGTAAAGAGCCATATCTCCAAAGAGAATAGTCATGAAAAGTAGTTTAGTACAGTTAAGCACTAGGGAAACACAAATCAAAATCCCACTGCATACCATGCCCATTCAGACACACTAAGATGGCTACACACAAAAGGCAGGGAACAGCAATTGTTGAGAACAATTTAGAGAACAGGAGTCTTCACTCTCTGCTAATGGGACTTTAAAATAGTGTAGCCCCTTTGGAAGACAGTTTAACAGTTCCTCAAAATATTGAACCTATAGTGAGTCTATGGCCCAGCCATTATACTCCCAAATACTCTCAAAAAAAATGAAAACATAACTACATAAAACTTGATATGAAGGTTCATTGCAGCAGCACTCGTAAGAGCCAAAGAGTAGAAGCAAGCCAAATGTTTATCAATTGATGAGTGGATAAAGAAAGTGTGAATGTATCCACAAAATAGAATTATTCAGTCATAAAAAAGGAAAGTAATGACACATGCTATGCAATGGAGAAATCTTGAAAGCATCACATTAAGCAAAAGAAGCCAGTCACAACAGACTATTTATATTAAATGTCCAGTTCACCAAATCTATAGAGATAGAAAGTAGATTTGTGGATACTCCAGGATTAGGAGAGGGCTGATGAGGGAAGACTATTAATGATTGTAGATAGTTAATCTTGATTGTTATTAGCAGCGGTTTCTTAGATATCTATCTAAGAAAGGTTCTATCCTTTCTCTTGCCTTCCAAGTTCTTATACAGATTCTTACTTCTTTTATGCCTATGAAGGGGAATGGAGTCATGTGATTAAGTCCATTCCCTTTGATCATCCAAGATCAAGTCTAATCTGTAATTCTCAACTAGGGTGATTTTACATCCCCTCCTGGAATATGTGGCTGTACCTGGAGACATTTTTGGTTGTCACAACTATGGAGGGAGGTGCTTCTGGCACCTGGTGGGTACAGGCTGGGAATGCTGTTGAGTTCCTACAATGTACGGGACACTCCCCATGGCAAAGAATTATCAAGTCCAAAATATCAATAGCAGTAAGGCTGACAAACCTTGACTGATGTCTACTCAGCAATCAAGGAAGTAGGTGCTTCATGTTCAAGACAGGGCCGTCTTCCTGAAGACTAGCAGGTTCAGTGCTTGCTGCTGAACAAGCAATATCTCTGGGTTACAGCAAGGCTGCGTCCTCCTGTTTCTGGGCCATAGGATGAAAGGAGATAACTTGGGAGAGGGGACTTTGGCTGCTCAGTAGTCAGGGATGTGCTGGGCAGCAGAGCCAAGGAGGAGGATGGTACCAAAAACTGTTTCTCAAGGTACCTGAGTCCTGGGGCCCCACCGTGTGTTGTCCCATTGAAGAGCGTGATAGCCAGGGAAATGCTCCTGGTCCTATACCTGCTCCTGGATCATTCACCAAGATCTAACCCTTCCAGTGCCCTCTGGCAATGAGAAAGTGGGTTCTTATCTCAGGCCACATGGCTTTAGGAGCAGGTTGCTTTGCCAGCTTCCCCTCCCAACTCCTCAGCTCAGTGACCTCCCTCTTTGCTCTGGTTCCTCTCCAGCTTCCATCCCCTGCTCTCCAGGGTGCTCAATAAATATTATTCTAATTCTGAAATGTGCAACCCTGGTCTCACCTAATTAATTTGAATCTGCCAGAGGAAATGGGTTAAGGTCTGAGCTACTTTCTAACCGCAGGAAAGAAAACTGGTCATTGAGGAACAGCCAAATGGATTTTTTGGAGTGGGTAGGGCAGCTTTCAGGGGCTGTCAGGATGGCGGGACGGACAGAGAATGGGGGACCGGGGGGAGTGAAGAGTGGACAGAGGAGAGAGGAGGAGAGGAAAGGGGAGTCAGGAGGGAAAAGGAGAAATAAGACATAGAGATAGAGAGAAGGAGAAAGACAAAATGAACTCCTAGGAATGAAGAACAGGAGAAAAGAGAAAAGAGAGACACCACAGACCAGAAGCCAGAGAGGGAAGGTGACAAAGTCACACAGATACAAACAAGTGGAAAGTGGAAAAGAAAAATGAGAAGCTGAAAATCAAAGGGAAAGTCGGCAGTAGAAAGCGGTTCAGAAGACAGAGACATTCAGAGATGGGAAAGGGGGCCAGAGAGAGACATTCCAAGGAAAAGTAATTCAGAGGGAGATAAACAGAGCCATTCACAGGAGGGAGAGAGAACAAGAAAGTCAGCCAAGGGCCCAAGAGGTGCCCCGCCCCAACACGATCACTATGGATTTCCTACAGGGAAGAACACGCTCTACCCCACGTCCCCTTCCCTGAAGGCCACTTTTGCTGCAATATTTGATCCATCAAACAAAAGAATTCTTTCACCTGAATTATCTGGATTATTGCCCAGGTTCACTGCTCCCTTCTGTGCATGTCTTCCTTGGCTTTTTCTGATGTGTGGTGAGTGGGGGAGAATAAATAAATTGGGAAGCAAATCAGAGAAGGAAAAATAGTCATTCTAATCATTCAGGTTAGGAAACTTTAGTCTTCTTTAGTCCTCAGTATCGTGTACCAGTCATTTGGATAATGAAAATGCTATCAACATCTGAACAACACTCAATAATCTCTAAATATGTTCACCTGTCTTGCCCCACACACTTCCTTCTAACCCTGTGACCTTTGCAGCTATTTTTACCCCAATTTCTACTAAGGAACTGAAGTTCAGACTAACTCCCATACTTGAACATGATGGAACAAAAACTTAAATTCAGAGCCCTGATTTGAGCTGGGGCACCCTTCTGCACATTATGACAGCCTCTTATATACCTCTCAATTTCCTACAAATCCTCAGCTTTAATGAATCTTCCTGGCCTCACCAGCTGGGCCTGCTAATTTAGCAAATGCCGGTTAATATCTGGGCATGGAGAAACAAAATGTACATGAGTGACTCGGGTCAAAATCAGTCATCTATTTGCTTAAAACCTTGGGTAATGTCAGTGGCCCCAAAGAAATGAAAGTATAGTTAAATTTCCCTAAAATCTTAGTTATCTCAAAACCATAAGAACTAAGCACAAGCAACATTCTGACGTGCTGCCACCTACATTCAAGATATGAAAAGCTTCTTAAAGTGGCAAATGACTTATCTTTAGCAATAGAAAAATAAAACCTTGTAACTTCTTCATGTCTTTCCTGCTGGAGAATTTGAGGACTATCATTTATTGAGTTATTACTATGTGTCACATACTGAGTTAAAATCTTACATGAATTATATCCTATAACTTTCAAAACAGCCTTATGTGTTATGGGCAGTGGTCCTATTTTGCAGATTAAAAAAACAGACTTTGTGGTTAGACAGCTTGCCAAAGATCACACAGCTAGTAAATGGTAAATGTGGATTTCAAAGTGTATAGGATAAACTATAGGAATTAACTATAATTGGATACCACTAGAATACTCATCTAGAAACACATCTACCCATGCACCTATCTAGTTCTCCATCCATGGTTCCATTCAACTGTATATTCACCATCCATCCATCCACCGATCCTTCTATTCATCTGTACAGCCATCCTTCCATCTTCCACCCATCCATCTTTCCACTGATCCTTTATCCACCCATCCATCTATGCATCTATCCACTCATCCATCCTTCCATCCACCCATCTTGCCACCGATCTACCCACCTATCCATTCATCTACTCGCCCATATACCCATCCACCCATCCACCCACCCTTTAATGCATTTAATCACATATGGTTTTTCACCTTCCATGCCCCTGCAATATTCTATGAACAATGAGATTTTTGGAGAGGTTCAAACTTCAGAAGTCACCCACCCTTTAATGCATTTAATCACATATGGTTTTTCACCTTCCATGCCCCTGCAATATTCTCTGAACAATGAGATTTTTGGAGAGGTTCAAACTTCAGAAGAAAAAAAAAAAAATCTATCCAGACCTAAGAACTCAGCTGCAGTTCAACTGCTCAATTTTATTCCTTTTTGTAAGTCATCAACATCAACAGCTTTGAAACTTTCTACACTACTTTAGCAGCCAACTGTTTGTCAGATGAAATCCCGAGGAGAACACCAGCATACTTCACTAGACCTCTGCTCTGCGTGAGACCAGAATAAGAAGCCAGAACCCTGCTCTCCAGAGCTGTGCCTCTGCACCCAGGATGTGTTGTCTTCAGTGAGTTTCCAAGTTTGCAAACAAAAGAGGCAAAAGTAAACCAAATTAAAAATATGGAATTTTTTGCCCTAATGTTACCTCATTGAGTACATAGTAAAACTTAGGTTCCCTCAAATTAAGTGAGGAACCTAGGGCCCGCTCTTTCATCTCGTAATTAATATATTCTCCATGAGAACTCTATGAATACCACTCCTCACTGAGATGGACAAATGGAAATCAGACTTTGGCCTCTGCCATGTACCTAGATTTCTGAGCCACATAAATGCTGCAGAAGGGAAAAGATAAGCTCAGCCATTGTTCGGTAAGTATTTCTGAGCCGAGAGCAAAACAAGCACGATAGTGTAGAGCCTTTTCTCTTTTCAGGGAGAGCAGGGAGGAATTCGTGTTGCTGGATATGATAAAAGGCCAAATAGATGAACTATTCCATAAAGAAGCTGCACTGGTTAATGTTCTTAGTACTAAGAACTAATGAGAACACTCTTGTTTTTGAAGAATTTTCTAAAAGCATTCCTGCCTAATTAAGTAGAGTACACTAAATATAATTAATTCTTTTTTTAATTATTCAAGGTTCTTTGTAAGAGGGCCATCAGTCTAATTTTTGGTTCTCATCACAGAGAAAGCTAAACACAACAGTCCTGGAAATGGAACTATACATACGAAATCTATAGGACAGATGAAGGAAGGTTTTAATATTTTACATAAATCTCTGATAGCTGCTTCTTTTGTGTTTCTCCTAGAAGTAATGTGTAGACATTTGATTCCTGTTAAATAAAGGATTCCAGTTATGTGAGTCCTGGGTAACTGATCCTTAACCTGACATTGAAGTTGAGGGACAGTTGGCATGCTCTCAACCTCGTCTTCACACTTGTCTACTGGACAGTTAAGAGTTCTTTCATCCTGTAAAATATTCACGCAGGACAATTTGAATGAATATATTTTTAATAAACCCAGACCAAGGAGAATGGCTTAATTTGGTTCTCCCTATTCCCAGTTCTCTCACAGTCCACTTGAAAAACACAGCTGCTGGCTTTGTGTGTGCACAAGACTGCTCTCCTCATGCAGAGAGGCTCAGAATGGATGTGGAGATCTCATTTGTTGTGTTAACAATGTCTGTGCATCTGCATTGAGCTGTTCTGCAGGTCTGAGTTGTCCCTAGCACAATTGGAATTCATCATAGCCAATAAACATTGCAGGAATCTGTGAGGGGAGGCATAGCATGCTGTTTTGTTTTTCAAGCAGGCAGGGCCCACTGCCCTATGGGTACCTATCCTGGAGTTGTTACTATATGACTAGCCACAAGCTAGAGAGAGAGTCAATGTACTTCTCCCGCCACCCCCATTCATTCCTAATAGTATCATCTTCATGTACTCCTCTTCTTGCCTCATGAATGAAAATGAAAATTTATCCAGGCCTAGTAAATTCAGAAGCATTAGTAACAAAGCTAGACTTTCTAGAAATGCTTGGAATGGTTGTCTGAGAATGAACCAAAGATCTGAAAGTGTCGAGTATAGCTACCATCTGAAATGTGGAAAATGAAAGTTCTTCCAATATTTGTTAGCAGATCCACATGGCCAGCCAGGTGATAGATGAATTACTAAATGCATCTGTGTACAAGTTACACATGGGCGGCTGCTGCTGCTGTACTGTTGCTTCTGTTTTGGTGCTTTGCGTTTTGCTATCAGCACAGACCTAAATCTATAGATGAGCAAATCACAGGCAGTATGGCCTGATGACTAAACACTGAATTGTGGAGCCGAGTGCCTAAGGTGGAACTCTGGTCACTTAGTACACTGGTGGGAATTAGCTAACTGCTTAAGTGCTCTGCGGCCCTGTTTCCTTATTGAAAAACTAAGCCCAAAATAATAAGGCAAAAAACAGTATCTATCTCTTAGTGTAATGATGAAGATTAAATGAATTAATATTTGTAAAGTTTATAGAACAGAGCCCGGGCACCGAGGAAGCACTATGTAAATATTTAACCAATAAATAAACCGAAATACAATTTCCCGATGTCTACACAGGCTCAGCCTACCACAACCAAACCACAGGTGGAAAAGAAAAATTCTGGAGGACTAACTTGATCACACTAAATTGGCAAAATTTTTGAGTCACATGGCCCAGCTGTGATTGGTTATCCCGGAAGGGACCACCCACAGTTCACATTGTCTATTGGGGTGAGGATGGAAACCCGTCTGGTCGGACACCAGTTTTTGCTGAACCCTGAACTTGGGCCTGGAGAGCTAAGTGCAAACAGAGTGTCTATGAGTTCTTCCCCACTAGGCCATCACAGATTGTGCTGTCACTTGCATGCAAGAAAGCATCAAGATGAAGCCCCGCTGAAAAGCAAACCATTTCCAAGCCCAGCAAAACAAATGCGGATTCTAAAGGGACAGCAGAAGGCAAACACATCAAGCTGGCCAGAGCAACATTTTCTGTAAAGGATTCAGTTATTTGTTTTCTTTTTCTCCCTTTTTCTTTCTTCTTGTTCTTTCCCTCTTTCTTCCCTTCACCTGCAGTCTCTGCTTTTCTTCTCTAAAATAATTATAAACATTATTGTCATTTCCATGCTCAAGAACATTTGAATTAATGCAATCATGGGAAGATGGGGTGCATTAAAA
Source organism: Fukomys damarensis (assembly GCF_012274545.1). Lineage (NCBI taxonomy): Eukaryota > Metazoa > Chordata > Mammalia > Rodentia > Bathyergidae > Fukomys > Fukomys damarensis. Next base: position 6,698,857 of record NW_022900925.1, read on the forward strand.
AGACCACCCCAAATCCCATCCACTTTAATTCATCCCTTCAGGCAGTTGTTTAGTCCTATGTATCTCAGCAGGCAATGCTCTGGGCACCAGAATACAGATGTGAATAAAACGGGCCAATAAAACTCCTGATATCTTTCCCTAGTGGTGCGAGAGAGGGATCCCTACCATTCAAGTAAACCTTGGACAGGACACCAAAAACTTTCCCAGAATAAATATTCAGATCTTTAAATTGAATGTGAATTTCTGAGCATCACATGTTGTTTCGGACAGCCCCGTTTCCAGGTAGACAGTCTCCACACCGGCAGAGAGGCTTGAAACCAGGTACTGTGAGGGCAGACTCTTATCTAGGAATGTTGATTCAGGAGAAGGGATGATTGAGGAGCTTTCTCTGCTAACCTGAAGATATGCTGCTGCCTTGAAGAAGAAAGACACATTACCTTTGGGTGACTCCCTTGAGTGGACCCTATGCCAAAGGAGTCAATTTTGGTTCCCTGTAAAAATCAACAAGAATTGCATCACAGTGATAGATGAGACCATCTCCAGGGTGACACACTTCAGCCAGGGCACATGGTGGACATTTGCTGTGCATGACAGGAGAGGAGCATTTCAGAGGGAGAGACACCAGAAGACCTCCTAACTGCCATCCCACCAGGACAGTCTATGATTTGAGCATGTTAAAACAAGCATCCTCATCAGGCCATTTGCAGAAAACACTATCATCTGAACACAGTGTACAAAAGAAGCGCATTTTCTCGCATGCCCACCCCTAGGGCTACTGCACCTATAAATGCAGATCCTGAAACTCCGGGTGTGCTGAGTTCAGAACAGGCCAAGGAAGAACATACCTCCACAGCATTTCGGCCCCATCCCACAGTGTGTCTAACAGACCAAAGAGGCTGAGGGGCTCACCCAAGATCGTGGGGACAGAAAGGACAGAAATTATCTCACCTTCCAAGAAGTGCTCTAAGGCAGAGAAATATGGATGGCAAAAAGCCCAAACATGGAACACAGCAAGGAGGTCAAAGTCCTTTCCTGACAGGGTCAAGGGGGCTGGCTAAGTACCTCCTTTCACATCCTACAGCAGGTCTAATGCTTGTTCCTCCATGCAAACAGTGGCGTTTGGGACAGTGATTTATGCACAAGCTCCTCAGGCCCTTGAGAAAGAGTCACAAAGAAAACAGAGACAAACTAGGGGTATGCTTATCACCAGGAAATGGGGCAAGTCACCCAAAGGCTTCCTCCAGACCCCTATCTTCTTAAGCTCAGCTGGGGATCCTTGTGGTAAGAGGAAGGAACCCCTGGAGGCCATGGCATAATTCACAACATTAATTCTCAATGCCAAAAGAGAAAGCTGTTGGATTCTAACAACACAGAGAAATAAAACAGGGAAAGAAACAAGAGAGAAAATTAGAAGGAACCCCCAGAGGGAATTAGAAAGAGAATCTAAAGCAGCCTTACAGTCAAGCATCACCACTTCTGTAGAAATGGGGGTAGGCTAATACCAATCAATGAAAAAGACATGGAAATTATACAATACTTCATAAAGGAAATGCATTTTTACTGCTTCCCAGGCCACTGCAAGATTTCAAATAGACTTTAAAAAGTAAAATAAAATTGATGTTTGGAGAGCTACTTTATGCACAGATACGAATGACTGGTAATAAGCACACTGACTGCGCGCCCACCTTGCTTGGAAGTAATCTGTCCTTCCCAGTGGAATATGTGCCCTGCACAATCTTTGCAGTCATATCTGAGCTATTAATCTGTTCATCGCAGCTTTTTATCAAACAGAGAAAAGAGAAACATTTTTACCCAGGTCCGATTGGGATAAATTTTGAATTAGTGGTATCTGAATCAATGTGGTTTAATGAAGTTCCAGCCATATAAGTTCAGGAAGGAAAGCCAGAAGGAGAGGGAAAAAAGAAGACCACTCAACAGAAGTGAACAGAAATCAAAAGGACAGATGGGGAAGAAGCAGCAGTGGATGAAACAATGCAAGTAACAAGAAGAAACATTTTAATGAGGTGGCTTAAAAGAGAGATGCGGCTGATCCTCTGCTCAAAGACTTGATATTCTTCTTTGCTAATGCTTAAGCATGAAAAGGAGATGCTGGGGAAGGAGGTGGGTAAGAAGCTGCTTGTGGCTTATCTGAGCCCAGAAAAGCTGTATTTCCTAATGCCGTCTTCCAAGCCTACAGGATATTGTCCCTGGGAAACACCAGGCATATTTCTCAGGATGCAAGAAAGTCAGAGAAAGCCAACTACATGTCCAACAGGGTGGCTAGAATCCAGATTGTTCACCAAGTTCTGGAACCATTTCAGTGTCTAAGTCACTCTCAAGCCCAGCATTTCAGGGAGGTGGGAAAACACGCACCATCCTAGCCCTCCAACAAAGCTGTTCAAACATCAATGACAGGTCAGAATTCACTACGGATTGGCTCCAAGCCTGACCCTAGGACAGAGGGACAGAAACTCTCCCAACAATCCCTCTGTCTGCTACTATAAATTTTGTCCCCAACCTGTTTGACCCCTAGCAAAGGTCCTTATTCCAAGGACCTCGGAAAAGAAGTCACTAATGGGCTCTGGAATGATTTCTCAAATGCCACTTAAAATTAATAGTCATTCTCCGGGTTCAAGTTCCTTCCCACAGTAGCAGCAAGCAGGAAGGATGAGGGAAGACATGACTGGGTGGAAAACACACTTCCCAGAACACATTTGGCTAAGAAAACATCGAATATGTCCAGAGGACAGGTGTCCTGAGTAATGAGACTTTAATGCAGAAGCTAATGGGAACAGTACATGAGACCAAATGCCAAAAAAGCAAGGAATAATGAGTGTTTTCGAGGCTGCAGAAAGCACTGACTCTTCTCCCAATCCTTGGGGCACACAGACAAGGTTCTGGCTACACAGAGCCTTGCTGGAACTCTAGCTCCCACAGGTCTGGAGATGGGGATAAAGGCTTTGGGCAAGGAGGATCCAAGGACTATTCTGGCCCTCTGGCTAGGAGCAAGCACATGGCAGGCAGGAGACAAGAGTGCTGGCAGGGTGCTCAGTAATTCTAGGCTCCATGCCACTCACACAGAGGTGAATCCCTGCTCAGGTAACCTGGCACGGACGTCCAGACCAGAGGTTGTGGCACAGCTGTAGCCAACAGCCTGCATTAACTAAAACTTGAGGTCTATAGTAGACTTTGGCTGCTGGAGAGAAAACATGGGGCTCTTTGACCGTCTCAGGATTCCTTCCTTTTTGTGCGCCCTTCAGGACAGAGGAATCAAGAACAAGAGAAACAGAGAGATGCAGAAAAAAGCAAGTAATTGGGCAACACAACTACAAGCACAGAATAAAATTAGAATGGACGAGGAATGAATTGGCCAGAGTTCAGTGTCTTGTATGCGCAGCGCTAGATGTTATAAATGGGGTGTGGGGGTTGATAAATGGAGTTGTTTGTGAGCTGTACACCTTAGTAATTAAAACAGGGAATGGCCAGAGGTCCAGCCTCTATTCCCAGACTTCATCTTTACTCCTTTCCCCTAGCACCTTACTACTCTCAGGAGCTAGCCCTCCTGTAGAACTGCCCAGGGGTTCTTACAATACTGTGCACAGTCATTTTTTCCTCTTAATTAATACCAAGGTTTTACTATGTTCTTTATATTTCTTTGTATGGCCTTCACGATCCTCAGAAATATAATCCATCCTAAAGAGGACCCTCACTGCAGTGGGCACCTCCCTGAGTTACATTCAATCTAAGTGGATACCTCTAGCCTAGTCTGCAGTACCCTGGGAGGAAGGTCATTTATCTGCTTAGCCCTTTACAATGGCAACCCGCCCTGAGGCTTGCGCAGGTGGACTTTGTTTTCTTAATCTGAGTATCACTGATACCTTTACATGCAGGAAGGTAAAAGCCAGCTGTCCTGTTGAACTATAAGGGATAAGGGAGACGGCCATGTACTAGGTGTATGACCTTGTGCAACTTACTAAGCCTCTCTGAGTCAGTTTCCTCAACTATAAAATAGGTCTCTCTACTCAGAGAGGTGATGATGGAAGAATGCAGTGAGGCTACAAAGACAAAGGCCTGAGCAGAGTGCCTGGTGCAGACTGGGCTCTAGAACAAGCATGCTTCTGAGTGTTCCCACTTCCTTGAGAGTCATCTAACAGACCCCCGGTGCCCTCAACTTTCTAGGATTGCAGAGATGATGGGGGGGAGAGAGCTCCCCCGCTCAACACAAGCGGAACAGCAAGGTGCTCCTCAGCCTCCTTGTCACCTGCCCTTACTACGTTCAGCCTTCCCCACTCTTCTCCATTTCTGGGGTCAGTCCCATCTCATGAATGTGCATTTGGAGCTGGGGGAGGAAGCAGGCGCCATACATGCACATTAGGAATCCACTGGCAGTGCTCATGACAGCCTAATCTTTCTGGGTTTGCACACGCCTCCACTTCATCTGTGGCTGTCTGGCCCAAGCGGCAACCCCAACTCCATGCAAAATTGCAGAGGCAACAGCCCTGCCATGGAGAGAGGGACAGGGTGCAGTGAACAGGGGCTGTGATCCCATGCCTCCTCTCTGCATGCAGCCCAAAGAAACTGGGTCCCTTTACCATCAGTATCAAAGCAGCAAGCTAAATTGAGCAATCTCTACTATTTTATGCAGAAATGTGGGACAGCCTCTTTTTTTTCCACCCTTTCTGGGCAGTGACTTCAAATGTTTGATGCATATTCAACTCCTTTCTTTTGTCCTCTCTCCCAACTACCCCACTGCTTGATATAACATGAAACTGGTTTTTCCAAAGGTCAGCAATTATCCTTCCATGTGAGAAACAGCCCCTTCGTGGATGCTAGGCCCTCTCTAAAACACCTCTTCTGTGCTCCTGCCTTCAGAGACAGCTGAACCCGCTCCCCAGAAAGCAGCTCTCATTACTGAAGGCACACTTGATCTCCGATCACCTTTTTCATTCATCAGCCTCAGCCTATGACTTATTACTGCTTACAAGAATCAAATCTACCCTAGGAGGATAAAAATATTCTACAATTAAAGAAAGTCAAAATGACATGCCGTGTACTCCTAGAGAATTTCCAGGAGAAATACCGGCACAACCATCTTCCGGAGAAGAATGAGCATGTGGCCTCCCAAGGTGACTGCTTGGAAAGACAGCATATTAGAATAAGGATGCCATGATTCTTCCCAAGGATCAGGAGTATCACAGGCAAGTTGCATAAGCTGCGTGCTACAGAGATTCATTTCATTAGCCTGTGGTTTCTCAGCCCAGAGCTGAGGAAGAAGACAACTGTCGCTAGGAATTGTGCTCCTATGACTCATAGAGTTCTTACATACATAGGGAGCCATCCTGGATGATAACCCGGGACCACACAAGAGACCACAAGGATAGTGAGAGTCCCCAGCCACTGGCAAAGCTCATTGATCTAGCAGGTCTCAGCGTTTCCACCCATCTCTGGGACAGACTGGAAGCATCCACAGCCTGGAGTTTTAATTACAGCACTCTACCCACGGTGTTCCTCAGCGATTCCTTGTCCTGGTGCACCTGCTTTTGGCTTCTACTGCATTTCCTTTTCACAATGGTCTGCATTACTCAGATCTTACCAAAGGATTATGCTTAGATCAGGTTATCACTTTTTAGAAAAGAATGTGGACAAAGTGTAAAGGGACTAGAGAAGAACAGAAATGATTCCAGAGGATGGAAGTAGTAACTGAGGCTGGGCTCAAGAAATGTAGGGAAGGAAGACAAAGAAGGCTGTCACTCACATTGCCAGGTATTGGGAAGTTATGTGGTGACTACGAATTGTGCATGATGTAAAGCAAAATAGGTTTTCAGTGGACAAGAGGAGGCTGAGCATGGGCCTTGGACATGGGAGTCTTGGCTTTTTAGTACAAGTTCAATCACCCAGGAGCTGGGGAACCGCGGCATGGTGACCTAACCTGTCTGGATTTCACTTGCCTCACTTATAAAATTACAGAATTAGACTAGACACATTGTCTGCAATGATCCTGGATAACAAAATAACACAATGCACCACTGTGCCTTTTCAGAAGATTTTGAGTTTACTTCTAGAAAAAAAAAAAGAATAGAAAGAGTTAACAATCTGTCCTTCTAAAATAAGCTGCTGAAGGCTCAAGGACAGGTGACTGAGACCCTCTGAGCATTTGCTGGTAAACCTCCCACCAGCCCGCTTCCCCATACATGATATGTGCTAAGAAAAACACTGTGAATGTAAGGTCATAACCGTGACTCAGGAAAAAGTAATGGGTTGCAGTTAGAGAAACGAAGAAGAAGAAGAAGAAAAAATAATGACAGAAGGTATGTGCAAAATGAATTTAGTCCAGGCCCTCATATATTTCCCATGTTTCCCTCTCCACCACCAACCTAAAACATCTCCTTGTCTTCACAAATTCAAGCTACAATTTTGTGGCTTCTCAAAATATAGATTGTTAAGGAACATGAGCAAGACTGTAAGACAAAGTGAATTTGTGATACCAGACACAGACTGCCCATGACTGAATGGGTGGAGAGAGACAGAAAGGATGTTAACTTCCCATATCCAGGAGCAGGGCACTGCGGTATGGATATGATAGAGGTCATCTCTGGCTATAGAAAAGAATCAGAAAGTTGAGACCTAAACATAATTCTAATAGGCCTTGGAAAAATCAGGTAACAGAACTGGAAGGATCAAGCTCCTTTTGGTATAGTTTGCTTTTATTCTGAATCTGTAGGCATGTCTGTCTGGAGCTAGAGAACTAACCTCTTTCGGTCAGCTTACTTTTTCAGCTGTCTTAACCACTGTTTCCTGCACAGTTGATTCGAATCAACAGCATGGTCAATTCAAGCTCTCATTTAAAATCAGCTGAAAACGATGAACTAGACTTCTTTCTCCATCCATGTCTCGGTGGCCTAAAATTGTGGGTAAGGTCTTGGTATCTTAGCAGCACATTCTTCAAAATGAGTGCGTTGAGCCTTGGATAGGGTTGAAGATTGGGGCTTAAGGGACAGATGTGCAGAGGTTGTGAGTTTGGGAGAAAGTAGAGAAGGAACATGAAGACTGTGAGCAACATCACCAGGGAGGAGTATCATGTTCAGGGATTCTCGAAAAATATTTATACAGTTGCACTGCTAAAACAAGAATGAATCCTGCTAGCCTCGTGTGTCAAAAGCAACATGATTCATAAGAGAGATTTTATAGCTAGAGACAGAGCTTGCCTACACAAGGTGAGCAGGGCTCATTTGATAAACCAATGCACCTGTGCACAAGGAAGAATTAGGGCAAAAAAATAGAGGGACAGCCAAGGCAGTCGTCCCTCTACCAGCTTCCCTCTATGCTTTCATATCCTTCCACAATTTCCCAGCTTTCCCTGCATGCGTTTTCTTTTTAAACTGAAAGAAAAAGGAAAAAAACAAGGCTAAGACCTTCAGACCAAGGCAATTTTTCCCTTTCCTTCCAACTATTATATTGAAGTAAATATAATAAGTATATATTGAAGTAAAAACCACGCTGACTCCATTGAGATCAACTCATTATGGTGGACCCACAGTACTTCAAAAAATAGAATGTTGGAGGGGATTTGATGACTCATTGCCCAGGAACCTAGAACGAGTTCCTCACTAAATCAGTCAGCAAAGTGGTCCTGTTGTGGCAGTTAGGTGGCCCAGAAGGAAAAGCAGAGCTCTCTGGGATTGTAATTAATTTCTGGAGGGAGAAAAAGTGGCTCAAAGTATTCCCTTGACTTACTTCAGAAATGAGTAGGAGAACTCAAACACAAAGGGCTCTGTTGGTGAGTTGCTTCCTAACACCTTTCCTTTTCCTGATGAGATCCACTCTGGCTTTGTTTCCCACAGCACCGACTGTCCCTCCCCCTGCCCACCTTACTTCATCCCTTCTGTGCCTCTGCAAGCAGTGGGAGGCCCCTGACTTCACCAACTGCATTTATAGCATCCTAATAGCTTCCTGACCCATCTGTTAATTGGCCATTAAAAAAAAGAAGAAGAAGCCACAGAATTCCTCCCTCAGAATGATTCTTATCTTCAAGACACTAATGAATCAACTCAGGGCAAGGAGGAAGGAACAGGTTTGACTGTGAGATAGCTCACAGGGAATAGAATGTCAAAAGGGGGCTGCTTCCTAGCCCTTTCCTGGGCACAGCCCACACCCCACCTCTTTACTGAAAACCCCAGAGAAGTGCTGCAGAGACACTGAACAAACACTAAAACTGGCAGGTGCCTGCAGTCAGTCAGTTTGAGCTTCAGCTTGAGCAGTTCGTAAAAAGGGGAAGATAAAGGTAGAGATCCTAATGGGAAAATGATTCTTATTAGGAGAATTTGGCTGTCCACGTCCAGTGGCATCTTCCTCTCCTCTATGGGGTCCCACTGGCAGGATCTGACTTGATGCTTATCTGCTAAAATCTGGAGAGTCGGTCATTTCCCCTTACAGACACTGACTTCTCACTCAGAACATAATGGCAAGGTCTAATCACTTCTGGAAAAAATGAAATCTGTTCTTCCCTGTAGGAGAGAGATGTAAGGAAGTCCTGCCCTAAGGAATGTGTGTTCATGATGGAGGGCAGAGGGCTGGGAACACAGAGGCAAAGCAGATGGCCCATCCATTCTTTCACTCTGTTTAAACTCCCACAAATATCCTTTCCCATGAGGCTGCTCTCACTGAAACTCCCTCAGACTCAGGTCTGCTTGTCCAAGTAGCATTTTCAGGGAGGATCATACACCAATATGGCTCTACTTTTCAGCAAGGAAAAGTCTTTGCTAAACTATTTCAAAAGAGCTGTAACTGAAAGTACATCCTACATCCCCTTTCGACCTCTGACAGTACCCTTTCTGCTCCCCTATTTCCCTAGGGTGAGAGCGTTTCTCTCCTCCCTGCTTCACCTACCCAACAAGGGGGCTAAACACCTCCCGGGAGTGGCAAGCAGCAACCTTGGAGATGTGAACGGACAGAGCAGCCCCATGTTCCCCACAAGGAATCACAGCGAATGCTCCTGTGATGTGCTTGGAAGGAAGAGGGTGGGATGGGCTGCTGCTGAGCCCAAGTCACCCAGACTGAAAATGAAGTTTCCTGCTCAAGGTCATTTGTGGAGCGTCCTCAGTGGCTCTCCCAGGCTCTGTCCTCTTGCCTCCCACCCTCCCCTGCACATGTACAGGCAGGCATCACCCCTACCAACCAGACCCAGGATGATGGTTTCCAAAACACTGACAGGCAAGACTGCAGTCGCCAGAAGAAGTGCTGTGAACTGAATAAAATCAAGAGGTAAACTTGAGGGAGAAACACCCCATACTTATATAATGATCTGGAGGCCCAAAAACCACTTCTCCCATGATTACCTTTCTTCCCCAGCCCCATAGCGAAACTGCTCCCAGGATACCACTGTAATGACCCTTATTTGGGGTAGGGGTATCTGAGCACTGAAGAGGGAAGAAATATCAAGAGGAACAGTGACTTATCCAAGGTCACATGCTAATGGCAGAATCCAGACATGTTTGCTTGCAGCAACTGAGACTCATAGCATCAGAAAAAATTGTGAACAAATTCTGTATGAGGCAGCAGGGTCAGGATAGCAGGCAGCTTTCTTTAAGAGGGCAGAGAACAATGGCTCAGGGAAGAGACTGAGCCGAAGAAAGGTTCGTGGACACCAACCAAGAAGAGGAAGAGGTTTGATAAGAGAAAGAGACAAGAGACAAACCTCCTGAGTCCCGAGGCAGAGGTGGATGGATGACAAGGATCAGCACATCTGCAACGGGAAGACACCTGCCCAAGAGCAATTCCTGATCTGTTTTCCAAGATAGAATTCTTTTCCAGAGAAGGCAAAGGAGGGAGTATCTTGCCCTTATTTTGCTCACTGTCCCACTTGTTCTCTGCATTTACGAGCCAGGACTGATGCAGACCATTGTTCAAAATTGTCCCACTACCACCCAGGGCCAGTCCAGGCACAAAGGAGATGTCAAGTTAAGCTGTGTTACCTGAGAGATGAGGTGGGGGAGGAAGAGAAATGGGTGACAACCTAGAGTGATGAGTTACAAATGGGTAATCCATTTGGAGTCACCCTAAGTCCAGCACTTGAGTTTAGAGTACCCACACTTCATGCACTTGACTCAATAAGACCTCCCAGGAAGTATCATCTTTTCTCAACACCCACAGTATCAATTAGGAAAAAAAAAATCCAGCTCTTTCAATATGGCTAGAAATTTCTATCTGCCTTCCTTTCTCTTCAGCAAGGTAGGAGTGATTAATGTCCACAGCAATGAAGAAAGTTTTTAAAGCCATGAGAATAACAAGGCCTGGAGACGAGCTAGAGGTAGATGAGTGAGAACAGGGTCCAGTGGGCCAACTCATAAGCAGAAATATTGGAGCGGGGGGTCCTGGATACTAGGGTAGTACCCACATCATGCACCAGAAAATGAGGCATTTCCTGTGGCAGAATTTTCAGGTTCCCAGAAAGGACCCTGGAACCACATCCAGCCATTCCACTCTATGAAAACACTAGCAATAGGGCCAACTTTGCATTCCTTGGGTTCTGGGTTTCTAAAGGAAAGGCAGAACTCTTGTTCCCTTGCTTTAAGGGCCCAATGGGTCCTGTGAAAGTCAGAGCACTGGGTGGGAGGTGGTCAGAGCAGAACCACGGAACCACAGCTACCATGTTTTGAGCTCTTGGTCTAAGTCTTGGCAGGAAGCAGCCCCCACTGTCTCTCCCAGATGTGAACTGAAAGATGCCCACCAAGTTGAACATGGCCAGAACTGTTAAAACGAGAGTTCTGAAGCCTCCCGGGCTTAAAAGAACAAGTCCTCCAGTCTCAGCAGGGAAGAGAAGCATCCCACTCGAAGACACACCATCTGTGCTTGGTCAACATGAAATGGAGAACCTTTATTTCTTCTTCCCAGCAGAGGCAGCCTTTCCCTAATACCCCACTTCTCAGGCCACAGACTCTCCCAGTGTACCCTAAAGGGCTTGATACTCTTTTCAGTAAGATTCCAGCATCGTTCAAACCACTGCTGAAGATGACACTCTGGTCTAACTCAAACAACCAAGTGCCCTGAGAGCCTAGATCAAAGTGCGCACATCATGAAAACCGAATCAGAATTAGTAAAATTCTTATACTTGAACTTCATGGTCTCCACTGATTCTTTCATTGCCTTTCAAATCCCACTACCACCAAAATATGCATTTCTGGTTCCTAGGAAATAGAGAAGAGGGTACAGGATTTATTGTATGTAAAAGAAGTGACAGTGAAAGTGAATCGGAAGGATCAGGGGGCGCCGGTGGAGAGGCCTAGGGAGGTATAGGGAGCGGGGTGAGGCCACGGGAGACAGGGGCCGGCACCAGGGGGACTCTCACCTGTGGATGTTCATCTCCCGTGGAGGACGGTGGGCCTTGTCATAGGAGACCTTGGCGAAGACACCGGCCACGATGACGAAGGCGATCACCCCGCAGGTGATGTAGACCGTGAAGTTGGTCTTGTCCTTCTCCGGATCGTACTTGTTCTCGGGTCCCGGCGACACCACCCTGGTGCTGGGCGTCTGTACCCACACGGGGCTCTGATAGTTGGTGCACTGGTGCTGGTCCAGCTTCTCGTGGCGCTTCTTGCAGCAGAAGCGATAGTAGCAGGTGCCGCAGCAGTACAGGTAGCCGCTCTCACTGTTGTTGCACTCGAACTCCTTGTCGTACTGGCCACTCACGTCGTAGTAGCCCCAGCACGTCTCATAGGTGACGGTCGCGCTGGCCGCAGCTGCCGCCG
>NW_022900925.1:6711852-6723438 GCF_012274545.1 Fukomys damarensis
CTCACCGCCGCCCACGTCCACAAGCCCGGGCGCCCGAGGGGGGGCGCGGTAGGACTCCTTTTCGCTCCCCTACCCCGCGCAGCCTCCCGGCACTTGAAGCTGCGAGTCACCGAAGCCCCGGACACCCGTTAAGCAATAAAGCGAATGAGGTGGGCAGAGAGGGGTCTCGGGAGAAACGCGAGAGTCCCGTTTGGAACCGGCCCGCGGCAGGGCCAGACCTCCCCGGCCGATTCCGCTGCGGGTCACACCCTAGCTAAGCCGGAGATTGTGCGCTTTCAGAAAAAGAGTTGGGGTTTCCGCAAGCCTTTGCCTCTCCCTAGTGGTGATGCTGGCAGCCGAGAAAAGAGGTCAAACCCATTGCTACAGGTTTCTCAACTGAGGCCAGGGGTAAAGTGGGGCTTGTCTGAAAAGATTGGGCCACTAAGTGTGAAGAACCTAGGCCCTGGTCCCCTTGAGCATTTTCCTCCAGAATGCACATAGACAGAAGACAGCCCCAGCTCTTCGTGGTATGTGGTCCCTCTCCCCAAATGAGTAAGAAAAACTGTCTGGGCTTCTGAGACTCAGCTCTAAAACCAATCCCTTTGCCTAGACTGAAATCAGTGTTGCAGCTGATTGGGAGGGAGGGGCCATTCCTGGGCTTGCCCCAGTCTGTAGAAAGACCTGAATCTAACTTTCAAAGTTAGAGGCCACCCCAAGAGGGAGTCACAAGTACAGCTTTTAGCATGTGTCCTTGGAGAAAGGGGTGGGAGTGGGGATGCTGAGGGAAAAAAAAGCAGTCACCAACACCCAAATCCCACAAGCCTGCCCAGCGTGTTTTGATTGGAGGCTGTCAGAGCGATGGCGACAGAGAATCTAGCCCTTCAGTCCTACTCATGTGTGACCCAAACTACACATCCCCATCCAAGAAAGGCTGAGTTCTTCTCTGGCAACCGTGGGATGGTAAAATGGAGCTGGAAGCCAGATTCCTGTCCTAGGGAGATCCTGACCCTAGGGTGGGGTGACCATTCCCTGCCCTGGCATTCTCTGCTAGCTGATTATCTCTTCATCCCTTCTCTTCCTCTGCACTTCCTCCTCTTCCCTCAGCTTTACCTCTTCTTAGTGGTTCTGTTCAACAAACGGTTGTTTAGTACCCATTCTCTGCCAGGGACTGTGGTTAAGTGCTAAGATAAAGAAAACATAAGGTGAGCCTGCCCAATGGTAAGAGAAGTGATGAGTGATTTTCACATAGCACACTTATGTTGCATGACAAAGGTGGGCCAAGTTTTCTGAAAGTAGACAGGCACCCAGCTCAGCTCTTGGCAGGGAGAAGGATGGATGTCAAAGGCAGCTTTCTCAGGAAAGTAACAAACAGCATCTTGGAGAATAATTAAGAGTTAATAAGGAACAGCAAGGGAAGAATATTTTCTGCAGAGGGAGCTTGAAAAGAGGAAGCTATGAAGTGGGGAAGGTATGTGATCTAGAGATACAGGTAAGCAAAAACCCTGAGGAAGTCTTCCAGGTAAGACCAGCCAAAGGGTGTTGAATCCCTTGCCAAAGAACTTGAATTTATGCAGCAATTAATGGGAAAATACTGACGGCTTTTGATTAGGCAAAGACACTGTCAGAATTACATGTTTGCTGAATTGCTAAGTAAAGAGTCAGGAGCTGCTTAGAGTGGTGTGTGCCTGTAATCCCAGCACTCTGGGGGCTGAGACGGAGAATTGAAAATTCAAATTTAGCCTGGGCAATTCAGTAAGACCATGTCTCAAAGAATAATAATAATTATTTTAGAAAAAGGCTTGGAATGTAGTTCAGTGTGAAGGCCCTGGGTTCAATCCCCATTACTGTAGGAGAGACAGAGACTTGGGGCAGAGAGCATGAAAATAAGAGAAGGAGGTAGATGACTGGTAGTTGGCGCTTACAGTGGAGGGGGAAGTCAGGGTCAAAGATTGGGTTCAGGATAGCAGCCTTAGCACAGGTCACGATGAAGCACCTGTGTCAGACTTGAGTGGAGCTGTCCAGCACAAATGTTGAAAATTTAGCAGAGAAGACAGGCATATACATTTTAAATCATGACATATTTGCAGACAGCATTCCTACACCTTTTGTTTGTTTGTTTGTTCATTAAGTTTGTTGGTCCACCCCACTCCAGAAAGAATGGCTGCTATCAAAAAAATCAGCCAATAACAAATGCTGGTGGGGCCATGGGGAGAAAGGAACCCTTCTCCATTGTTGGTGGGAGTGCAGACTGGTGTAACCACTGTGGAAATCAGTGTGGATATTCCTTAAAAAACTAGGATGAGAAGTACCATTTGTCCCAGCTATTCCCCTGCTGGGTATCTTCCCAAAAGAATTAAAAGCATCATACCACAGCGACATATGTGCACCTGTGTTTATAGTGGCACAGTTTGTAATAGCTAAATCTTGGAAACAGCCCAAATGCCCACCTTTTAAATCTTCATACAAAGGGCCAGGGATTTAGCTCAGTGATTCTGCCGCCTGCCTCACTAAGTGCAAGGACCTGAGCTCGTTCCCTGGTACCAAACAAACAAACAAAAAACAAATAAATCTTCATACTATGTACAGTTTCTAAGCCACTCCCATCCCATTCTCTCCCCTGAGTTTTCACTTCACTGGCATCATTCTGGAATTTGTTTTTCCATACCTGACAATAATAGAAGAAATAAGTCTTTCTTACATGGAACACTAATCAGATTTGATCTGTGGTTCTGAGTAACAGAAATTGATTTCTTAGATTGCCCATCCTGACATGTAAAAAAATGTGTTCTTAATTCTCCTGCTTATAAATGGTGGCATCTGGAGGCCCACAGAATAGTATCTCAGGATTATTTCTAATAACCCACACTGCACAGCACCATATTTTTATTAATTTTTCTGCCCTCCTGCTTTGCCTTTGAAGTTAACCAAGTCATACGCCTAGCACCATACCTTCTTCTCTTTTTCCTTTTTTGTTTCAAAATCTGAATTGTTGATAGTATTGAAGCATCTTTCCTTTGAGGGTTTGACTCATTACAAAGTACCAGGGGAGAATCATCTTTTCCAACATATACACTAATTTCGGACAGCCCTGAAATTCTGGAAACAGAGTCTCAACTCCTAGCTCTAAGAAGAAGATCCCCTGAATAAACCCTGATAATCCGTTACCCTTACCAAGGATTGGTTAAGAATGTCCATGTGATCTAGTTTTTACCAATACTAAATAAGAGAAGTCCATTTGGAAATTTTTAGGAAAATTTCCTTGCTCTAACAAATAGTGATACTTCCCCTTCTTCTTTTGAATATTTTTTTTCTCTGGGTGTTATGACCTGGGAGCATAGGCAGGGTGGAGGGAGGAGTGGCTGCAGATTAAAACTGATACTTTAATAGGCATTTACACTGTTTACTTAGAATCCCTGCCTTGCAAACAGGTAATAGAATTGTAATTTCTGGCCCACTTGTGAATAGGAAGAAAAAGCGACTAGTACTTTTCAATGAGTAGCAAAAATTAAGAGGAGAAACTGTGTTGTTTCTGAAGCAGAGCGGCTAATTACTGCTACCAGACACTCTAGAGTTCTCATTCCCTTCCAGCATGGTGGATTCAACAGTGTTCTGAATGGGAGGGCCTTGGTCCACATGAATCCTTAACTGACTACAATGAGGAATGATCTAGTATTCCACCACGGGCATGTAGTGTGGATGGAATGTACGTATACCTTGGTTTGTTTGTTTGTTTGTTTGTTTGTTTTTTGGGAGGAGTACCGGGGATTGAAGTCGGGTCCTTGTGCTTGCAAGGCAGGCCACTGAACCGCTGAGCTAAATCCCTGGCCCCAATATACCTTGTTTTTAAAACAAACTAACAAACACCTAGCCCATCCTGGTTGATACGGTGAAGTTTCAGGTAAAATGCTGGAGCCACTCACGGGTATGTGCTCAGGGCCCTCCCGACTCTGGTCTGCTAGTAATGTGAAGTGATTAGATTTCCTTTTGTTTTACCCTATCTGAGTTTCTTACTTATGCCCACGGCCTTCTTCATAGATGCATGATATATTGTCTCGGTTCTGACTTTCTCCGGTTTCTACCTAGCTATGCAACTTTGTAATCATTTTATCAGTTGTATGAGTTTCTGTGTTCTTCTCTTTAAAATGGGAACCCAGCTAGAGGGAGTTGTCTCTAAGTCATCTCTATCATTTCTTTCCCCCATGCATCTTTACCATGACCTCCAATTATGAACTTGGCCCCAAACCTAGGAAGGATCCTCGATATCCTTCTGAGCTCACCCCCCGCCCACTCTCTTTATTCCTTCCCTCCAGCTACACTGGTGCTCTTCCTCTTTCTTCTTTGTATTTGCTATGTTCTCTATCTGCATCCCTTTTCCCCAGATGCAGGCAGGAATCTTTCTCACACCTTCTAGTTTCTGTTAAAATATCACAAGTGGAAAGAATAAACCCATCATACCACTACCCAATACATCTTCATACATCATTTTTTATGAAGATAGAATCTCATGATCATTGGGATAAATTTTTTCATAACAACATTTATCGCTAACTTATCTGCATTCATTTAGGCATTTAAAAAAATTCTATTCTTACCTTCTACTAGAATGCCTGCTCTTGCTTGAACTTTGTTGACTACTGTACTCTTTTTTTTTTCTTCTTCTTCTTTTTGGTACCGGGAATCAAACTCGTGATCTTGCGCTTGGGAGACAGGAGGCAGAACCATTGAGCTAAATGCCCAGGCTGACTACTTACTGTATCCTTAAAGCCTACAGTCAAGTTCAGCACACAGTAGGTAGGCTACAGCGAACACTGTGGGATTCATCCCCACCTTTCATCTCTTTTAGGGTCTGTCTCAACTGCAGAAAATCATATCCCCTGAGAAGACTATCTATCATCCCCAAGAGTTGCACATCTAGCCACTCATGAAGTTGGAAGGGCCAAAACATGGCCATTTCAGCCCAGTACAAGAGCTCTTTCAGGCTATATTTACTCTAAAAGACCTAGAGTTGCATGAGGCCAACATTTTGGTGGGCCTTTGTTGCACATGCTCAGTACTGTTTCCTCCCCTTTTCCACTATTGCTGCCCTCTTAAAAATACCCTCCATGCCAATTTTTTTTCAGCATCTGTTTTGGAAGATCTGAGCCTGCACCATAGGCATTCAGTAAATGTGTTCAATGGATAGGTGAATGAATGAGTCCCAGTTTCTCCCAGGTGGTATCCCTAAAAATGATTATATGGCTTTTGCTTTATCCTATTTGGTGACAAGTTAGAAACTATTTCCTAAGGCCACCAATTCCAACGTTAAATAGTTCTAATACTTAGAAAATGAGAGTACATTAGCTTTTGTTAATGTTGCTGTTAGGCAAATCAATTTATTGGCTCATACTGTACTTACATCAACTACAGTGTTTTTCACGTAACAATGACATTTTACATCCATGTGAAACACTTCCTACATATTCTAGTTCATTTGAAACATTATTCCGGTCCTTTAAGTGTTTTAGGAACTTGCCATCCAATATGCTATTTCTCTCAGTGTAGTGGATATTTATTTATTCCTTACCTCCCACCATATTCTTGCCTTTCTTCTAGCCCTAGTCTCTAATCTTCACTTGGAGATTTTTTTCCCCATTATACTCCTAATTCCATGAGCTCTGCAGTGGTTCTATACGCCCAAATTGGAGCAACAACACATCAGAACTCCTCATCCTGAATATTCAGATAGAGAAAGCCAGTGGCAGAACTCTATCCAGTCAGATTAATCACAAGACTTGTGTAGGCAGGACTGGGAAGGAAACTCAGCCTTTGCTCTGGAAAGAGAAAACAGTGCCACTATGGCAGATATTTTTCCCTGTGATGGGAGAGCCTAGAGCTACTGGAATCCCCACAGGAAGTCCAAGAAGCAATCCAGCATGGTGCTAGGGTAGGACAACTGTTGGAGAGAAACACAGTGCTATTAGCACCATTTGACCCTTGACTATAACTTCACCTGGAATCTGCCTAAACATGCACTTTCATATTACCTGAGCTGAGAAAATACATCCTTTTATGTTTCATAGCAGGAGAGGTTAAGGGGCTAGGAATGAAAGTAGTAGCATTTGAGATGCAATAATGAGTGGCCATTCGCAGTTGATGTCTTCAGGATTGCCTTTAAATGTAGGATTTAGGCTACAGACTTCTAGCTCACTATAAGCAGCTGGGAGAAGGAACAGATACAATTAAAGTTTTATCATAAAAACCTACATCAGGATGTGACAAGGTCAAGGGAATAATGTCCAGTTGTTGAAGACTGTTGCAAAGGTATTCTACAAATGGAGTCAAGTTTACCAGACACAGTATCCAAGAAACACAGCAGTCTCGGATAAAGAAGATACGGTTTTTCTACAAAATGGAGTACTATTCAGCCATAAAGAATGAGAAACTAGAGACATTTATAGAGAAATGGATGCACATTGAGAGCATACTCAAGTGAAATAAACAGGACACGTGTAAATATCGAATAGTTTCTCTGGTGTGAAACATTAAAAGTGTAATAAGGCTCTAATTGTGTAAGTGATAATGTAAAATAGGAAGAAAATGTCTGAAAGAGCAGGGGAATTAGGAAGGGTAGGGGAAAGGAAAGAAGGAAAGAGAAAACTATGAGAAAAGGAAAAAATGGAAACAAAGTATTTATAAATAGGGAAGGGTGGAGGGGGTGAAAGTAGGGCAGGGGAATAGGAAAAAATAAGGAACAAGATACATTATGTAAAGGTACATGATCCCGATGATGAATGTAACTGTACTGTACATCTAAAAAGTACCAATAAACTTAATGAAAGAAAGAAAAGAAAAGAAACACACCAGTCTCAACCACAGTTTCAAAAATTGTCAGACACAGAGCATCCATTCAGGTAGAATATTATAGGTAAGATTGGGGGATCCACACAATTATCAGTAAATCCAGCACAACGCATTGGTTAGGGACAGGCAGTTGACGTTGTCGCCAAGCGTAACACAGTAGGGCCCAGGTTGTGATGGTGCCGTGCAATGCTGGCAGTGTGACTGTGAGACCCAGCTAAGAGCACTAGTCAAAAGTTAGCCACCTTCATCAGTATAGAGGAGGGGCATGGCATGGCTCAACTTGAACCCTTGTTCTCTGTGCAGCTGACAGCAGTGGAGACTGGAGCAGCACCACAGGAGCCAGAAACTACACAACTTCTGAGGCTGAGAGTAGGACAGCCCAAGCTATTGTTAAGCTTTTTATCTCAGACAGACCCTGTAGGGGCTCAAACAGACCTTGCAGATGGAAAAAACCCTGATGTGGGAAAAGCAGCTTTAAGTAGGATTGGAGCATACACAGGGGAGGACAAAGGACTGGCAGTATCCTGGTGGCTGTTCACTGGTAGCCACATGTTTTGTTCCAATCCTCTCAAAAGGAAGTAGTGTCTATTTGTCCTCTCTTTGAAACTTGGCCAGTCTCATATCTTCTCTGACTATCAGAACATGACAAAGGCGATGTTATACCAGCTCCAGGACTATCCTTGGAGAGGCCTGATAATACCCACTTCTGCCTCCTTGGAATCCAGCCACACTGTAAGAAGACTGGGTCACATACTGACTGATGAGAGGCCACATGAGAAGAGATCCTGGGATTTGAAACATTGCCTCCTATAATTTGAGCATTCCATTCCCAACCGAGTTTCCAAATAAGTGTAGCCCGTGACTGGGCCCAAATGAGACCAGAAGAAGAACCATCCAACTGAACCTCAGCCAACCCTCAATCACAAGATCGAATAGGTCATTGCTATTTTAGGTGTTTTCAATTACTAAGTGTTGTGGTGGTTTGGTATAGGACAATAGATAACTAAAACAAACATAGCAGAGCACATACTCTAAACAGGGCTGTATTAGTTGAAGCCATTTTTTATTTTAGCTGATGTATTCCTTTCCTAGGGCTATGTAACAAAGTACCACAAACTGGGGGGCCTAAACAACTGGAATTTATTTATTATCATGGTGTCTTCACAGAAATTAAAGGTCCAAATCAAGGTGCTGGCAGAGTTTCTTCCTTCTGAGGGCTGTGAGGGAAAGATGTGTTCCCAGCCTCTGTCCTTAATTTGTAGATGGCTGGCTTCATGTGCACATGGTGTTCTCCTTGTGTCTGTGTCTGTCTTCAATTTCCCCCTCTCTTTATAAGAACACAGTCATGTTGGATTAGGGTCCACCTTACTGGTTTCCTTTTAACTTGATTACTTCTGTGTATACCACATCTATAAATAATGTCATGTTCTGGGATACTAGGGGTTAGGACTTCAATATATTGATGAGGTGGGTGGTTAGAGACAAAATTCAACCCATGACAGCTGCTAAGTGTAGTGGTGATATGATTTATCCAAAATATTATGTAAATGAAGAGGAAAGGAGAAAGGATCACATTTATCACTGTCTCTTACTGGAGAGAAGTTAGAGAATGCCAACTTAGGTCATCTTAGAAGTGATTGTTCTTTTCCATAGCTTTTCCCAAGTCTCATACAGTTGCTGAAGTGAGACAAGCAAGATCCTAATTTAGACGTACAGAAAGAACGTTCCCTGGCATTCCCCACCTAGCAATTGGAATTATGGGATTATGCATCGTGAAAAATAAGAACTCTGGTGTTTCAGTTTTGTATGAGTGCACAAAAATTCACATTCTTTGCACTCTTTTTCTGCAAGCTTAGATTTCATCGGAAGGCAAAGATGACCTCCGATTATCTCTATGGCTAGGCTGGCCTGGATTGCATTCATTTATTCATTACTTATCATTATCCCATCAGTCACTCAGTAAATATTTAAGCAGCCCCTGCTATATGCTAGTCATTGTGTAGACCTCAAAATACAAATATAAATAAATTATGCTTTTTGATTTGCAATCTGGTATTCTATTTATCCTCATGGAAGAACCATCCTTCTATTATACACCAGAGAGTTGGAGGAAGAAGTATGTTTTTGAAGGCACTTCAGAAATGTCTTTTTCTTCCCAGGTCAAAGTCCAGCATCTCCATAGAACACAGATTCTTCCATTAGGTCATAAACTGGACTACCAAGAGGAAGCCTTTGAAGATTTCCATCTCCTCAGACATTGGAAACATAATCAAAGAGTTTAGTGTGGGGGTCATATATTAACTCAATGTCCTAGCAACTTGTTGAGAAATCTTTTTCCGTATTTGCTTTACAATTGTGATCACCTAGAACTACTGAATGTGATTTTCTTCACGTTTGGTACAACATCAATAGCTATAGTAGTTTCAACTTCAAAATTTAGAATTCTCCTAGTTAGAAGTAATCTAGTTATTTTGACTATCTTAAGAGTAAGATCGGATAACAGAACACAATGATTAAACATTTTGTGTTTTCTTCTAGTAGTTTATATTCAGCAGTTCTGCTTCTGAAAATTTGTATTGGGCCATAAAACAACTAATTTCAGTTCTATTTTTTCTGGATGAGCTTGTGCTGAAACGTTTTCAACAGACACATTTAGCTGGTACTATGGAATATGATTTCTCTGCCTAATATTGCCATTGCTCCTGTTGCATACTCTAACTCCCTCCTCCTGTGCCCATGGCAGACATCACTAATCAATTATGAAATCCTCTCCTGCTGAGACCAGTCATAGCCTCAGAAAGCCCTCCAACATGCAAGGCTCCAAATAGTCAGCAGGCATTAACTATGGTTGGAATTAACACAAGGAATAAATCGTATTTGCCTAACAGCTCAGTGAGAGGCGACAGTCAGAATAGTTCAAGCATGGTTCTTTTACTTGATGTAGACATGGTTTTTAGAATTCTGTTCCAATTATGTAGTTTTATGGCCCCCAAACTGAAACATTTATGAATTCATGAGGGTGAGTCTGAAGATGCACCAATATCATTGGTTATTGTACACTTTTTACTGAAGATGTCACTGATTCACAGTCAAAGGAATTGCACATTGTGATCAGCTCTTCCTCAGAAAAGTGAAGAGTGTGGCAATGAACACCAAAGATAATCACCGTGCAGCCACTCCCAAATATGCACTTG
This sequence comes from Fukomys damarensis, assembly GCF_012274545.1. NCBI lineage: Eukaryota > Metazoa > Chordata > Mammalia > Rodentia > Bathyergidae > Fukomys > Fukomys damarensis. The sequence continues at coordinate 6,721,866 of NW_022900925.1, forward strand.
TACACTCTGTGCCACCACTACTGCATTTTCTCTTTGGCTGGAATCTGTTGCTATTTTATTCAAAACCACCACGAATTAACTTACAAAAATGTATTTCCTTATAAAACTAGGAGGCCTGTTGTGAGCACATTACGCAGAGATGTGATATTTTCTTTGCTTAAGATTTATATCCACCACTGTTCTCTATCAGCACTAATTGAAAAATCTGTGTCCTACCTCCAAAATGTACCTTTAATGTCAATTGTCATTCTGGTCATCTTGAATTCTGTTTCTGGCTTTCTTGAAAAATACGACAGTGCTATCTTTAGGAGAAAAGGACATGTGAGTTTTTTAAATAATGTTTTCCTTTTTTTCCCCCCTTTGAAGGAAAAAATGAGTTGACTAATTGGATCTAACCTATTGATCTACTCTGACTGGGCACAAATTGGCCATTAATATAGTCAAATGAATCAACAGCAATTCTTGATTCTGTGTAAGGAAGTAGACACTATCTAGCTGGACCATCTGTTGGTTGAGTGCCAAGCTAAGAGTGAATCACTGAACAGACAAATGCCATCATTAAAATAACGGAGGTAACTGGACTGAAAAAGACCGATTTTGCTACCATTACCTATCATCAAATTTTAGAATTACTAATTCTATCTTGGAATTACTTCAGTGGACAGATGTCCATTCTGATATCCTGTACCTGGATCAAGATATTGAATATCAGCATCGTGGTGCTGAGGGAGGGTTTGTGGGAGCCAGGTACCAATTAAAAGATGTTTGGCACGGGAATTTCTGAAAGACTTGAGAACAATCTTTTGGCTCTTTTGGCTTTTGTTTGAGGGTCTACTCTTCTAATTTATTTTGCAAATCCCAACTCAGCATGAGGGTGCCTGATCATTTTGCACTCCTATTCATTCTCCAGTTCCCTGTGTCAACTTTATCCCTTAACACTCCAGTCTTGGGGAGAGAAAATGAAATCCTCCAAATCCTCTACCAAGAGGAGTCACCTACTGGCAAATGAATAAAAGGGGCTGAAGCACAAGGTCATGGCTATATTGGTATGGTGACAAGGGCAGCTACAGGGTTGTAGGCAGTCATAGGTCACAGAGAAAAACTGGGACTACAATAACCCTGAGATTCACAACACTGGAGCAGTATTCAGGCCATTAAAATGGGCACAAACTCTCTGAATGCACATGTGAACAATGAAGCAGAGGACTTATTTGGAACAAGACAGCCAGCCCAGACAGTTTACACAGGAGAAGGAGGTCAAAGCAGGGCAGTGAATTAAATTTGGCAGACAGGAAGACCTCAGAGCAGGAAAAATGATGATTCAATATCCAGCCAGCAGTTGGGAATAAGAACATCCATGAGAACTGACAGGCAGGGCAAGGCACTGTTACTGGGGCAAGTCATACTGACAAGGACCTTGGCTTTTTAAAAAAAAGGCATTTGAGTGCTCGGCATGAACATATACTACTGCTAAGCGTGGGTTCTCCTTGGAGATACAACTGCGCAGTGAGACAGATCCCACAGGGCCAAGCATGAGGAGCATATGTGCCCACGAGGCCTTTTTGATGTTGGA
>NW_022900925.1:6723891-6745333 GCF_012274545.1 Fukomys damarensis
CACGAGGCCTTTTCTTGATGTTGGATTCGCCAACCTTGTGAGATCATCCACATCATGTCCATCCCCACCTCGCTTTAGGCCGCCCATCTACCCTGAATGGACTTCCTAAATGCGCACGCTAAGCTGAAAGCACAGCGTCATAACTGAAGATGTCTAGCTGGCTGTCATTGATGTTCCCTTTCATTATACCCTTCCTCCTATGTTTGCAGTTTGGTATCTTCTCAGATTTATTTTTCCCAGCTACATGTTTCCATTTTTGGATACATCCCCCCAGGACATTTTTTAACACATTTAATTTCTGGATATGTCATTCCCTCTGAGAGATAATGTCTTCCAGGAGAGGAGAAAATTTAGCAAAGGAATAATGGAACTTGGTCTTAATGTTCATCTTCTAAGTTTTCAATATCCCAACTCAGAATTTCTTTCTTGCTCTATGACATTTGTAGAAATTACTCAGTGTAACGCAGTGGTTCTTAACCTGGGGTTGATAGTGACTCTCTTGAAATTAGAAGCAAGTTTGTGTGTGAGTGTGTACATGCTATGTTTAAGACATTAACAATCAAATGAATTCAGCACCCCAAAAAATAAATATTTGCACAGGATGCAAAAGCCAAAGAAATAAATTCAGTACTAATACTTTTGTTTAATAGTTTAACAACTAGCCCCTGGAAACCCATCACTCAGTGTCCTGTGCTGTATAATAGAGAAGGTAGTAGGGACTTTTCGTACAACACTGGGTTGTGAATTTGAAAGCGATTTAGAAACTTAAAAGTTCAGTGAAAGTGTTAATTTTTCTTATTCTGCCAGATCTTTCAATTACATCAAAACAGAAGGGCTGGATCAAAAGTTAAACCAAACCAGTTCTGGCAGCAAAGGACATGCTGTTTCAGAAACACAGTACATGTCTTCTATAGTATTAAAATCTTGGAAGGGTGAAGGGGATGAAGGGAGGACAGGGGTATGGGGAAAAAGCAAGAACCGAGACATATCATGTAAAGGTACAAGATCCCAATAATAAATGTAACTGTATTGTTGCTTTAAATGTACCAATAAACTTAATGGGAAAAAAATCCTACCCAATTTCTCATTAGCACAAAGGGGAAAGATGCATCACGGCAGTTATCCAATTTATTAAATCAATTATCCAGATACTTGGGCAAATGCAATTATAAATTTTTGCTTTCTGGTTTCTAGCTGGATACTATGCTCTCTTTCGGCATGTAAACATTACCTACGGTACAGCCCTTGTATGCACACTATCCTGTGGAGAACAAGTGTTCTAAGAGGTTTCTGCAATTAGCTCTGTATGGCATTGACTTTGTTACTAGCTCCAGTGACAGCCAGCTCCAAGTAAAGGAAGGAATGGTTCAATATTTTCTCTCCAACAGAAAAGAGCTTTGACCTACGTGGAGCCCTGGATGATTTTGGAATCTAAGACCAGTGTGATCCCAGCTAGCAAATCAAACAATGAGAGAGAAATCAGGTCACACTTTATTACCAAGAGAGTAACACCTTTTAATTGGTTAACACAACAAATAAAAGAGGTGACAGCCTTCTAGAGCTGGCTTCTGATTTGCTCACGCATTAAATGAGTTTGAGAAAATAAAATACTTTCCTCACTTAATTTAGAAGCTGTGATTTTGATTAGGAAACAAAGGACCACACAGGAATATATTAGAGAAAACACAAGACTCAGGAGGTGGCTTCGAACTTATAAGAACTGAATTTATTAGGCAGTCCCCTTAAAAGCATACAGAATTAAATAAAAATAACTTTATTGGTTTAACATTAAGAGGAAAACCTCAATCTTATGTAATGTCAAAGAAAGAAAAACACCATTCCTTAGGAGGCACATGACAGACAAGGGTTTGTGAAAATTGTTTAATTTTGAATAATACATATGTCAATTTCATGCGTTCTGCAACAAATTTGCTTCTTTGCTTCTTTGGCTCAGTTATCCTACTCTGTCAACAAAGCTGAAATTGGATAGTTGAAAATAATGTTTTTGCTTCTGAAAGAGACTACCTGAAATTACAGGCATTTAGCACAACATTAAAGTTTAAAAGTACAACTGTGCTCATTTCAATATTTTGCAAGGCAAACATGTCTGTCAAGGTGGCTGTGAAGTTCTCGACTCTGATGGCAAGTGAAAGAGTCTCTTGCAACCCAGACTCATTTTAATACGATAGCTGCCATGGTGGCAAGAAATGGTATGGATTCATGATTCTCAACTAAGTCCATACTTTAGGCTGATTTCTCAGATTTTTCCCTAATGTCTCTTTCTTTCCTGATTTACAATTCCACCCAGGATATCACATTAGGTTTAATTGCACTGTTTCCTTAAATTCCTTTAGACCGTGACACTCTCAGATTTTCCTTGTGTGTGTGTGTGTGTGTGTGTGTGTGTGTGTGTGTGGTGTGTGTATGATCTTGCTGTACTTGAGGAGTGCTAGTTCTATTAGACTGTACTTCAATTTTTTTTCTCCGTAATTTGTTCATGGTTATACTGATGATATGGAGTTTGAGGAAGAAGACCTTGGGTGAAGAACCATCTACACCAAATGTGCATGCTATTAACATGATTAATCAATAGCCATGTTAACCTGACCACCCCTACCCAGGCAATGTCTATCACCTTTCTCCATTGTCAAACTAGCCTTTTTCTCTGCTCCTTCACACTGCATTTTTTAGAAGTCATTACACACAGACAGCCTGCATACAAAGAGTGGGAGTTATACTGCACTTCCTCAAAGGAGTATACCTATGTAAATTATTTGGAATGCTTTTGAATCAAATTTGTCTCCTATCTTCCATTTATTTAAGTGTTCAATTATTTATTTATGCCAGTATGGACTCACAGATATTTACACTTTGGTTATAGCTCAGCACTGCATTATTCATCTTCTTGCTCAAATTCTTACAGTTTTTTCCGTTGGGAGCTTTGTAGTCACCCAGATCTCAGGTCCATTTGACATACCTAAGTGGGGTTTTTATTTTATTTACTTTGGTGTTTTGATTTTGTTTTTAGCACTTCCATACTTCTGAGAACTATTAGACCTCCAAAACTTATCTTATATATTCCTTTATATTCCTTGCTGTACCCTTTGATTCAGGCTTTTCTTTAAGGATCTTCAGTTTCCTTTTTCTTTTTTTTAATGGAGAATGATATTACTTCTCTTTATTTTTTTAAGTGTTCATTTTAACTGCATCATATTCTTCCAATCCCTGCATGTCACCTTAACCTTAGGAACCCAACCATTTCCTTTTGATTCTTTAATAATCTTTTTAGTACCTTCAAAACTGTCTTACAGACACCACTAAGATTGAAATTTTTTATGTTTTGGAGTCCCTTTTTTACTATATCTCACTTTTCTTACCTATTCCTACTGAAACTTACGTTATCCCCTCCACGGTACCTTTGTAGTTGAAAAGAAAGGAATATGGTGGATACTAAAAGTAGTGAGCTCAAACTACCTCTCAAGTGGCAAATTATTTTTAATTAATGCTGGTACCATTTTCTCACTTTCCCAGACACTTTAATGTAACAAGAACTATGTTGGCATCTGTGAAAACAAATGGAGAGGAACAGCAGTTTGAAGGGAGGGGCAGCCCCCCACCCCCAATCTGGGCACACTTTGGAGCAATTCACAATTCACACCAGATCGTCAGAGTGTGCAACACTAAGAGCTGGAACTTGATTGCTGTGGGAACATATTTCCTCCGTGACTGGCAGCAATTTTTATTTTTCATCATGCTGAGAGACTTTGAAGAAGATTCTTTCCTAATGTGTTCCCTGCAACCACACACAGGGCCAGATTATAGGGAGCACAGGGTAAAAAGTGAGCAGAACAATGGCCCACTCTCTGTACCTGCTGCTCATTTGCAGACACAACAAGCTTCGAAGGACAGAGCCCATTGTCTCTGTTTACACTTCGACTCACCAGGTCCTTCCTTACTCTCTACTGTTCCAATTAATCCTCCTCTGCTATCCCCAAGAGTCAGATGGGTTCCTTTAATGTGACTGAAACAGTAGTTCTTGAGGCTACATAACCTACCAGCACCTCTGGTTAATACTAGACATGCAAAAAGGAACAAGACGTGCTCTCAGGCCAGGGTGGGAATGATATCAGACTAGATATAATTCGTATTATAGAGACTAATATTTATGTATAATGCTATGTACATAGACTCCCTAGCTTTTATATTTTTAATGTGTTATTTCTAATTTTTATGCTATTTTGTTACCTCTTACTTTCACAAATAATATCTAAATGCATACTTTTTATAAAAATTAAAACATTAAAGATGAAATCATAGGTTCCCTTTACTGAGACCTTTAGTTATACAGTGCTCTTTCTGTGCTCTCTGTCATAAATCCTCCGGAAAATGCTGTTCTGGTTTTTTTTTTTTTTTTTTTTTTTTTTTTTTTTTTTGGTCTATCTTCCCAGATAAAAAGTATATTAAAAAATAGATGCTAAACTCCGTGGCTAATTCAAAACAGTATAGCTGACAATCTCCACGTCATTTCTTCCTTCTCTTTCCATTCTCATTCCCCTGTCACTTAGTCCAAGTTGGTGATAAAATTCCTGGCAGTGCTTGGAATGTGGATGAGACACGATGGCTCATATTAAAACAGAATAATCAGGGCTGGAGAGAGAGGCTAGGGCTGGCAAAAGCATGCAGTTGTCCTCGTTATTTAATTCAGGCTGGACCAGGTCAAGGGAGCAGAGCCTGGGAAATGAGCAAGGAAGCCATTATCACCAAGAGAAACTCTGGGAAGGGCAATGCACAACCAGAGACAGATTTTCTAGCTGGGGTGGAGACATGGACAAGGAGGCCAGTGCTTCTCAGCCCAGTGAGAACCCTAAAAGCAAGGCCAGGCAGCCATGGCCAGGTCTGCAAGCCCGCAATGGAGCAGTCATGATCAAGGGCAAAAAATAACATTATTCTCAAAGCAGTGGATTGTTACAAGCAAGACTTCCTACCATAGCTACTGTACTCTCAATCAGTGTCCAGTTTGAGAAATGTAACACCCACCAGCAGCTCAGAAGCTGCCTGATTATACTTAAAGACTCCAGGTTTTCATCTGCAACCTTACTCAATGTCCTAGTCTAAAAGATCCCTGAGGGCTCAGCAGATTGGCAAAAGGGGCAGATTTGTATATGTGTGTCAGCCAGAGGAAGCTCTACTTTTCCTGGAAAATGGAAATTATAAAACTCATTTGTGTGCTTTTTAAAATTTTTCCTTTATGTACATGATCTTCTCCCTCATAAAGTCAGGGTGTCAATCCACCTGAAGAAGAGAAGGGACTGGTTGATTAGGAAATGAGTGAATAAAGCCTGTTTTGGAAGGGAAGCACAGAGAAACTTTTGACCTTCAAAATCGTCTGCTGTACAAAGTAAACAGTGAAGAGAGCCAAGCATCACTGGGAAAGGAGCAATGGTCTAATTCCCTGGCTCCCACTTCACACATTCAGGGAAAGCCTATCCATAGCTCAGGAAGCTTTAAGTACAGGTCTAAGCAGAAAGGAAAGAAGTAGAATAAAATCCCTTTCTGATGTGCTTATGAAGGTAAAAAGCAAATTAGAAATGGAGGATGAGGAGACAGACTAGAGACTATAACCCTATTTCCCTTTTTTTAATAGTATTAATATCCATTTATCTATTGTTTTAAAAATTAAACTGAAGTGCAGTAAAACTTTGGAAAGTTTGAGTAATCGCAACTACAAGCTGGAGAAAGCCATACTGACAGCAGTTTAGCATTTCAGTGGCAAAACATCAGTTGCAAGCATTTATGCAGAAGTGAAAGCACAGTGAAGACATTGTTTTATTGGTAGCAGTTGTATAGTTGCTGTATTTGGTCTCCTTGGGTGGAAAGTCCCTTGTTATATGATATTAAATTAATTGAATGTTTCTAATTGGTTGAGCTAAAGTTCTGTTTTGCTTAAATCTTGGTATTTTGGAGGAAAAGCTCAAGTTAAGTTTTGCTTATTGGATATGAGGGTGATCTGGCTGTAACATCTGTCATGCCGTCAATCACCAGGGTTGATTAGGCTGATCTGGCTAGCTAGGTGGGTGTCTCCGTCCTCGCTCACCACTCTGTGTGCATCCCTCTCGAAGATGTGCACTCAGTCCAAGATGATGACTATCCCTGATAGAGGAGGACCATTTCCTCGGTCAAGAGTATATAAATAGCTGTGCTGCCCTGCTAGACCTCCAATCAAGCTCTCATGTTTTGCTTATGCTTGCAAATCAAACAAGGTTTAGGTCACTTAAGAAGTCTAGCTGTTTTTGTATGCTGAGGGACTCTTCAGGCCTGGTGTCTATTCTATTAACTTTAATGCTATCTATCTACATACAACTGCATACACACACAAACACTATACATATTCATGTGGTCATAGGTGAAACTTTTTAGAGGTTGTTCGATATAGGGTGTGTGATGCTGGGAGGGAGGATATGATGCTGGGATTGATTAATGGTGCAATGCCAGGATTAAGGCTGCCTCACCCTGGGTGTGAGTGCTATCTACCCTAAGGGTGGATAGCCTGGATAGGATATTAGGGACAGAAAGTGGGTCGCTTCTTGTCACTTGCTGCTTGCTCTTTTGCTTCTTCACTACTTTGATGCCTTCTGCCTATCATGAACAGTTTTTACTCTGCAATGCCACTTTTCCTGGTAGCCAGCCAACTATGAACTTAAACCTCTATGAACCATGAGCTCAATAAATCATTATTTTTAGATCATCAGATAACCTTTTAAATTTTATCTGGGGCTGAGAGCATAGTTTAGAGGCAGAACACTTTCTTAGTGTACGCACAAGGCCCTGGGGTTCAATGTCCAGCACCACTTACACACACACACACACGTATATACACACCCAGATATAATATAAATTTATTATAATAAGGTGAACCAAGAAGCATCTCTGCAAAGTTAGGATGGGAAGATTCAGGTGATCACACAGCAGTGGCACTGGGGGGTGGGGGAAGCGGGCAGATGAGGGAGGCTGGAGGCCAGAAAGAAGAAATAGTGAAGACAGAGTGGGACAGATGACACCAGTGAGGGGAGAAGGAAGGCCAAACCAGTGCTGATGGATTGGATCCTGGCTTTGCCAAGAAGGAAAAGACCACAGAGTTACAGCCATAGGCATCATAGTCAAATACCCATAGGGCACCCAGTGACAGGATGACGCCTGCTAAACCATGCTAGGTTCCCCTTATTGATACCTGAGAGGCAGCCTGAGATGGAGGTTCCCTGACCCTCATTCAGATGCCCCCCTAAATCTCTAAGGCACTATCTAGAGGACAAAGAAGACAAGGGAAGGACTTAGAAGACTAAGAGAAACTCTGAAATCTAAAGAAACTATAAATGAAACATACTTGAACAAATGCATAGCTCCAAGAGTCCTCCAAATATACCAAAGGTAGCTCAGGAGGGAAAATACATTAGTTGTAGAAAATAAAAGTACTACATTTTCTCTGAAAAACCTGAGTTGTGATATGGAGAGAAGGTGTTTTATTCAGCTTAAGAACACTGCCAAACTCTGCCAAAGCTAAGGGGAATTGATCTTCAAAACGCAGGAATTGCTGGATGATTTGATCTCCTGTGGTCATCCTAAAGTGCAGCATTTGGAGGGACACATGATACTCTTCACCCTAATTCTCCATGGCCTTTTCCACACATTGTGCAGGTAATGTGTCAGCTTCAGAGCAGCAGGGGTGGGTAGAACATTTAGAGTTAAGAACCATCACTTCCTTCCATCCCTAATCTTTGGGTACCATGGGACCTCCTGGCACTCAGGACTCACAGTGTGGGTTCCCTGTGGCAAAAGGGAGTGCCTCCAGTGCTTGGATCTTTCCCTTTATCAGAAGAGTTTTTTTTTTTGCATGTTTCTCTATATTGCAGCCTTGTAAAGACCCTGTTTTGCATGTTTCTCTATATTGCAGCCTTGTAAAGACCCTGGGCCTCACTACCTCGCCTCACCCATCCTCCTCCTGGAACAAGGAGCAGCAAACATATCTGGCTCTGTTTCCCAGTGCACTGCTCCCTGTGTGTCTTCCACATGACAGGCATTTTGGTGTCTTATTATGCTGATTGCTGGGTACCCCACCTCTCTAGGGTGGCTCTGCCAATATCCAGGTCTTCAAAGTCTTTACTTGGTATTTTAGGAAGAGGAAAGAGAGAGCACCAGTTTCTTCATAAGCTTCATAAGACTCCCGCAAAGCTGCTGCTGATAATGGAGAGGAAGCAGCCTGAAATGGCTCACCAGGGGAAGCTGCCGCCCTCTGGCCTGCCTTTCAGGGTCTGCCAAAGAGGTAGGATGCTTCTGCTTGAGCTAACTTGATAATCACAGAGTGGGATGATAGGGAACACTCCTCTCTGAGAGCTTGTTCCTTCACATTCCTCCCCAGCACGAAAGGGAGGGGTACCAGAAGCTCAGCTTCTTAAGAGCCAGCTCTGCTAGCAACATATAAGCACTCCTGGGCTTAGACCACAGGTTCCCAGTTCTTCTAGAGAACAAGAGAGAACAATGGACAAGCTCAGACCTTGGTTGGGTGCTCTAAGCAGCATAAAAAGTTTAAGACCATCCTGATTTCCTAGAATATTCTCTCTTCAATAATGACTTTTCTTTTAGTATATAACCAAATGCCTTCTATCTCAATTCAAAAAGCTACATGTCCAGTTGGGTATCTCAGAACATGGTCCCTTTCAGTATCTGTAGCAGTTAAAGCTGGTGTAGGTCACCAGGATGCCTTCACTGTCCACAGTTTCCACATTATATCATAAAAACTTTAGTGGGAGATTTGGGGTTCCATTAAAAAAGAGGTTAAAAGTGGCATATGAATTAAAAATAGGGAAAGATGCCATTGAATAAGGAACTAAGAAAATCTTCCACATATCTTCTAACTCAACCAGAAGAGTTGTATTCTGCCAGATTGTAGCATGGTACCTAAATGCACAAAGAGAAAATCATTCAGTCTGGACAGTAGAAAAGTTCTTGAACTAGAAGCCAAGGGATTATCATTTGGATTCTTCACTTTATTTAACTACAGCACTGAATATTCCTGGTACACATTTTAGAATTCTTTTTTTTTTTGGTACCAGGGATTGAATTCGGGTCCTTGCGCTTGCAAGGCAGGCCACTGAAACACTGAGCTAAATCCCCAGCCCTTTTCTTTAAAAAACAATTGCACATTTATTTTGGTTCTTTTTGGGGGGCAGTACCAGGGATTGTAGAATTCTTAATATGTAAAATGAGAAGAAAAGCCTAGTCCTGGCATTTCTCTTCCATTAGCAACTTTTTCTGTGGAATATATTAAGGGTATACATTTTCAACTACTACACTTGAGTACTACATATATTATAAATTATTCAAACTATTATATTATAAACAATTATAGGATATTATGAACAATTTAAAAACTTTGATAAATTTGACCTCATAAAAAACTATTGTTCTGTGTAACTGACTATTAAGAAACTGAGATGAAAACCTTCAGATTAGAATATATTTGCAAACTACATGTGTCATAGATGACTGGTATCTAGAATATATAAATAACTCAAAATTCAAGAGTAAAAAAACAAATAGCCCAATTAAAAAGTGGACAGCAGACAAATAGGAATTTCAGTAAAGAGAATATACAGGCAGCAAATAAGCACATGAAAATATGTTCAATATCATCAGCAGTTAGGGAAATGCAGTGTTACATCCATATCATAAAATATTGCTCAGCAATAAAAAGGAACAAACTACTGATATGCAATAACATAGATGAATGTCAAGGGAATTATGCTAAATAAAAAAGACAATTCCAAAAGGTCACATCCTGTATAAGTCAGCTTCATACGACTACAGGTACTTACCCTGTAAAGAAAAAGGTTTGGCTAGCTCACAGGTTGGAGGTTCAGACTGAAGACTATGGAGTCCATTCATTTGCCCTCTGATGAGGGCAGCAAATCTAGTGATAGAAGTGCACGTCACAGTGAATGATCCCATCACAAAGCAGGAAGCAGAGAGAGAGAAAAAGGAAGAGACCATGGTTTTACCTTCGTTTCGAGGGCTCGCCCCCATGACCTGAAAATCTCCCATCAGGCCCCACTTCTTAAAGGTGCACTGCATCTTCCAGCATCTCCACCTTGAGCACCAAGACTTGGCATATGGACCTTTGGGGGACACTCATCCAAAATATAGTACTCATTATATAATGTCTTTGTAATGACAAAATTATAGAATGAAAGAGATTTATGGTTGCCACAGGTTCAGGACTGAGGTTAATTTGGTTATAAAAGGCAAATAGAGAGAACCTTCCAATGATGGAAAAGTTCTTTATCTTCATTGTGGTGATGGATATACAAACCCACACCTGATAAAAATTCATAGAACTAAACACATATACAGAATACATGATGGAGGATGAAATCTGACTAATGTTGATAGTTTGTACCAATGTCAGTTTCCTGCTGGTGATATTATACTCTAGTTTTGCAAGATGTTATCATTTGAGGAAAATGAGTGAATGGTATACAAGATTATACTGTCATAAAGTATAACAAAAGACCCAAATTTCCTAAAAGAAAAATGATAAGTTTAACTGAATAATAATAATAACAAAAACACTATGTGGGGGAAAATACCAGTGGATAAAAACAAAGGGAAAATGCTGGTGGGGGGGATATTTGCAATTTGATTGTAGACAATGGGTTAATTTTTCCAGTATATGAAGAAAAATAAAAGATATGAATAGTTCATTCATAGCAAAGGATAAAAAGACAAATATTTTAGATTAGGATAGGAATATCAATTATAATAATACAAATGAGAATTAAAACCACATCACTTGAATTTTTATTCTTTTCCTTTTTTCATTTGAGTGGTTGGTTATTGCAGTGCTGCGGTTCAAACCCAAGGCTTGGTACATGCTAGTCAAGCCCTCTACCACTGAGCAGTACCCCCAAGACCATGACATCTTCCTAAGTATTCAGACTGACAATGACCTAAAGTTTGAGACATCACACACACTGGTGAAGGTGTAGATGAAGGCAGTCTATAGGTTGCTGGATGAAATCTAAGTAGTATTAACCTATATGGAGGACAACTAGCAATCTCTCAAAATTACAAATGTGCAATTTCCATTGACTCAACAGTTGCACTTTTGGGAACTTATTTAACACATAAGGTTGTCTTTGTGCAAACGGAGATACAGAAAAGATCTTTTACAGCAGCACTTGCTTGAACAGCAAGATAATGCAAACAACCCTTACACAAATTTGTTGGGGAGCAAAGAAACAACCATACATCTATGCAATGGAATACCATTAAGTCATAAAAATATAAAGAAGCACATTATGAATATGAATAAACAGGGAGTTAGAAAAGCAAATTAGTGCAATGTACGTAATAAACTACCATTTGTGTAACAGTGGAACCATGTTTGCCCTCATCCCTGCTTCCAAATGCTTAAAGAACCACAGTAAGAATGTAGGAAACATGAATAACATCAGTATGCTTCTGGAAGGGAACTTTTTTGAGGGACAATGATGGAAATGAGATTAGTTTTTCTGTGTGTATCATATGCTGACTTTTGGATGTTAATCCAGATGCCTGAATTGTACATTCAAAAATGAGTGACCAGGTTAGAAATGTAGCTCAGCCATATATTGCTCTTGCCCAGCATGTATGAGGCCCTGGATTTGATTCCCAGCACTGCCTAAATAAATAAATGAATAAATAACTTAAACTTGTTTAAAAATGACAGATAATTTAAAAAATCCTTTCTTAAGTATGAATGCTCACATTTATAGGGCCCCTTGATTTTTGGGACCCCTATAGCCACTCTGCCTTCACAGGAATGAGAAGCAGTTGAGCCTTTGTGTGTGGCAGGTTGTAGGGATGAGAGGCGATGGTGGCCTCAGTGAGAGCTGCATGGTAATGAGGGGAGAGTTCCTTTCGCCTAACGTGATGCAATTAGGATGGCTGGTGACTTGTGAAGATTCCTCAGTCAGTAGGCCTTCCACCAGAACCATGCTGGGAAGAAAACAAGAAATGTCTAAGTGTCCCTGTCTTATTTCTTTCTTCCTGCAATTACTCCTGTATGACCCAATTTCATTAAGTGTGTTTGTGAGGCCTCTACTGTTAATTTCTTCTTTAACAATGGAGTATCCAAACAAGTGGAGCCTCTCCAGTAGTAATGCATTTAGACTTCCAGGGCCACTTTGGGTAGCCGTGTAATTCCTCTGTGGCTGGAGCAGAGGTTGCAGCAAATCCAGAAGAAAACCCATGTCTAGCATGTGAAACTTGACCAGGCATTCTCGTTACTAAGGTGAGCAAGGGCAAGTCCAAGCCAGTAGCTTACCTTTGAATAACTGCCTATTCATTTCTTTGATGTCTTCCTTCCTTCCTTCTGTACAGGACTCTGAAGCTACTTGCCTAGATGTGACTCCTTCCTGGATTGCATTCTATTTTCTGCTCTGATCTGCAAATGCAGTTCTTTTTTGTTTGTCTTTTTTCCTCATTGAGTTTATTGGTACATTTTAGGTACATAGTACAGTTGCATTCATTATTGGGATCTTATAACTTTACATGAAAAGCCTTGGTTCTCATTTTTTCCCCTTGTCCCTGCCCTCCCTTCACCCCCTCCTCCCCTCTCCCTTTACAAACATTTAATTTCCATTTTTCCATTTTCTCATATTTTTTCTTTTCCCGTATTACATTTCCCCTACCCATCCCACCTTCCCTACACCTTTAGCCCCTTTCATTCTATTTCACATTGTCCATTATGTCATTAGGATCTTATGTACTGTTATTGTTTATTCACACCAGAGAAACTATTTGGTATTTACACATGTGTGACTTATTTATTTCACTTAGGAGTATATCCTGAATATGTATCCATTTTCCTATGAATTAATCTAATTTCTCATTCTTTATAGTTGAGTAATATTCCATTTATAGAAAAACCACATCTTCTTTATTCAGTTTCCAACTGATGGGCAAATGGGCTATTTCCAAGTTTTAGCTATTACAAACTGTGCCGCTATAAACACGGGTGCACATATATTACTGTGATATGATTCTAGAATGGCTGCTATCAAAAAATCAAACAGTAACAAATGTTGGCAGGGTTGTGGGAAGAAACGAAACCTTCTCCATTGTTGGTGGGAGTGCAGACTGGTGCAGCCACTATGGAAATCAATATGGAGATACCTCAAAGAGCTGGGACTAGAGGTTCCATTTGACCCAGCCATCCCTCTGCTGGGAATCTTTCCAAAAGAATGCAAATACAGTTCTTAAGAATGATGCAAATGGAAGGTATTGTACCCACTTCCAGTGCTGCCAGAAAATTAGATGGGTAGAAAACTTTTTGTATTTCCTTCATAAATATAAACTTGTGATTCCCTCTCTTCATCCTATTTTATTCTTTGAGGAGTTATATGTTACTATGTCAGAAACAAGAAGCTACTATATTCACAGACGATAGAATAAAATCTGGCCTAGGAGGTCCATGGAAAGTTATGTGTTCATGGGCAATAGGATCAGATATACAAATCATACTAGAATTTCAGCTCATTTGCCTAATATATTTGAAAATGACTCAATTTATTGCAAACTAAGATTTAGGAAGCTTGGTTTTCAGGTTGACAAATTAGCATTTATCTGCACATATTTTACTATTTTACATAATGAATTCCTCCCCTAGTACAAGAGCATTTCTATCTACAACAAAACCAGTCCATCTCTTTCCCCTCCTGTTAGCATCAAGTAAATGGCATTGATTCAGGAGATTCATATTCTTTTCCAAAGTATCTCCTGGAACATGGCTGAGATTTTCATTCCAGCAATTATCAACTGCTTATTACCCTGCTTCCAAAATTCTCATTCATAAAAGAAAATTAGGAAAGGAAAAGTTGAGTCACAGGAAAGAAGTAAAGGGCTGATGAAATGGATTCTCCCCATTCTAATTAATTAAGTATATCAGCTAGTGTTATGAAGTAGAGGAAAAATAATTAAAATAGGGTTTAACAATGGAGAAAATACTGACTTATTTGCCTGAAAAGTCCACAGGTAGTCTTGGCTTTAGATTTTTTGACTGTATTGTACAGTTGAATAATGTCACTAAAAGTTTTCTTTTCTCTGATCTTTGCTGTCCTCTTTATTCAAAAATGGTTTTCAGAAATTTCAAGTGCAAAACAGTGCTAGCACAAAAGACAGGCCAGGCATATTTTCCTCAACAAAAATCCTAAGTATTACTTGAACTGGATTGGCTAAATTCATATGTGCAACACTAAACCGATCAGTGGCCAAGCAAACGGATTACAGATTGGTTTGGTGCTATACCTCTAGAACTGGGATGTAATTAGTTTTCCTAGAACAATTTGTCTCTTCAGCAAGATTTGGCACTGTTAGGAAGAAAAAAAATATCCCTTGAGGATATAGGTAGAAGGTGGACAAGAAATCTACCAAATATTTCCTACAGTCAAGAAAGATGAAGCTGAGCTGAAGAAAAATATGGATTGTGTAAGAGTTTCAAGCTACATATTTAAAAATATATATCCTACCCTGCAGCTTTATTTATTTCACTTATGTGCAGTAACTCAAATTAGTCCACACAGTACTGACAGGCACCCGCTTGAATGAACACATATGATTGATTGGCAATTAGTCTTTCAATTATATGTACTCACGCTGATTTTTTTAAACTAGGGATTTTGAAAGAGTTTATTCTTTGAAGGCAGGGACACCCAACCACTTGTGAAGTGTAGCTTATTTTGTGCGTCCAAAGCTTGAGGTCACAGAGGTGGGAGTGGAAATGCCTGCTATTTAGAACCTTGAGTGGAAGAACAAAGAGGTGCACTGTGCACAATCTTTCTTTCTTATAAAATTGAGCAAAGCAAGGAGCACTGCTTGGAAAGTTGAACAATGCAAGGCCTGGCTAAGAGAGTCTGGGATGGAGAGTGGTGTGGACAACAGGGCTGGGTTTCTATGAGGCAAATATCTGAGATTTTTCTGAGCATGAAAAACCATCTTCAGCTATCAACATAATCTAATGAGGAGTTTGTACTGGTGTTCACATGGAAAAATCTTTCCTTGGAAATAGCAACAAAGAGTTGAAAGTTCTCAGAAATGACTGAATCTTCTTGCCAGAGTGAAATTGCAAGGGTGCATCTGATTCTCCTCCTTGCCCATAGCAGACCTAGCTAATCAATCAATGGTCACTTTTCTGCTGATCCTGGAACTGACTTCACAATCTCTTTTTTTTTTAAATTCCATTTTTTATAAATACGTGTTTTTAAAAATTAATTTTATTGTTACATTTCAAATATACAGAACAATTGCATTCATCATAGGGAATTTGTACATGATTTATTTTGATTCCTCTTTGTGTCCCATTGGCCTCTGCTCCCTTCAACAATCTTCCCCTTCTTATTTAAAAAGCTTCGTTTCTATTTTTTCCTTCTACTCTCTTTTTTTCTTTTCCCTTCCTTCCTTTCCTCCTCCTTACCTCCTGGTTCCCCTTCCCATGTGGATATTTTCTTCCCATTTCACAATATCTATTACACATTTTGGTCCTCATTTACCCTTTTGGTTTCTCAAAACAAAGAAATAATGTGATATTTAAACATGTTCCTGATTTATTTCACTTAAGAGTATGATCTCAAGGTGCATCCATTTATCCAGAAATGTCTCAAGTTTATCCTTCTTTTCAGGAGAGCAGTATTCCATTGTATTTTTTTTAAAAAAGCATGTCTTCTTTATCCATCCATTGGTTGATGGGCATTTGGGCTATTTCTAAGATTTAGCTATTATAAACTGTGCTGCTACAACCATGCTTGTGTGTAAATCACTGTAGTTTGATGTTTTTAATTCTTTTGGGACAATATCAAGAAGGGGAACGGCTGGGTCAAATGGAACCTGTACTTCTAGTTTGTTGAGGAATTGCCACACTGATTTCCATAGGGGTTGCACCATAATGGCTATTATCAAGAAATCAACCAATATTGGTATATGTTTGTAACCCATGTTTACATTCCTTGTGGAGAAGTGGTACATGTACATAATACATCTTAATTCCTTTTTATCTCTTTTCCCTTCCCTCCTTCCATCCATCTCTTGATACCCTTCCTTTTTTGTATGTTTGCAATGCACAATACTTAAACTCCTTATGTAGCTTTCATTTACATACATAAAACATCTAAATTCCCTTTCTTCATCCACTTTTCTTCTCCTCTCTCCATCTTTTGATTCCCTTCCTCTTTGAGAATGATCTCCTTACATCCTATTGTTTATCTTTCACTTTTCTCCTTATTTTTATTTTAGGTTTCTTGTACAGGAGAAATCATGTGATATTTAAGCTTGTGTGTCTGACTTATTTCATTTAATATTATGGTCTCAAAGTATATTCAGTTTTCTACAAATGACTAGTGCTATCTTTCTTTATGGCAGAGTAGTGATTCATTGTGTATAAACACTACATTTTCTTTATCCATTAACCTACTGATGGACACACAGGCTTATTCCAAGATTATAAACCATGCTGCTATTAAATATGGATATGCATATATTACTGTTTCAGGAAGAAATGAAGGGGAAATAACTTGTTTGAATGCAACTCCTAGTTTTAGTTTTTTGGCAGAATCTCTATACTGACATCCATGGTGGTTGTACTAGTTTACATTCCCCTCAACAATGTAGAAGGGTTTCTTTTCTCTCACAGCCTCACCAGCATTTGTTATTATTTGACTTCTTGGTGATGGCCATTCTTTCTGGGGTTAGATGGGATCTTAGTGTTTTAATTCGCATTTCTGTAATGTCCAGTGATGTTGAACATTTCTTCATGCATGTGTTTATTGGACATCTGTACTTCTGTGAAGTATCTGTTCACTTCACTTGCCCCTTTTTTAAAAAATTTAATTCATTGGTACATTCTAGGTAGACAGTACAGTTACATTCATTACTGGGATCCTGTACCTTTACATACCAGGTCTTGGTTCTCATTTTTGCCCCTTGTCGCCACCCTCCCTTCACCCTCCCCTCCCCTCCCCCCCTGCAAACACTTTAATTCCATTTTTCACTTGCCATATTTTTAACTAGATCTTTTATTGTGTAGGGGATCTAATTTTTTGAGTTCTTCATATATGTACTAGACAATCTCTTTTGACAAAATTTACCAAGTGATCAGACTTGGAAACAGAGATAAAACCATTTTAACAACATAACACATTTTAGCTGATCTTTCCCCCATTTTCCTTCTCTGGGATGTTTTCCCCATGGACCGAATACATTGGGGGTTTATTCATTCTCTAGGCTGGACTAAGGCTCCTTGTGAATTTTCTTCTTCCTTGGGTAATTTTCTCTCTGCTTATGGATCTCAGGTGCTTCTCCAGGATAATTTTTAAGCACACCTACACATCCTCATGTCTGTCTTTATTTTGTTATCTGGGACTGCCAGAGATGTGTTACTTTGCCCTCCTTTTTGGTGTCAGTTATTTATTCCTCTCTTGGAGGTCTTCTTCATAATCCAATACAATACAGATGTACAATCTCTTATTTTTTTATTTTTAGTTCTTCATCTTAAATAAATATATCCAGTTTTCCAATTTATATGATGTTTATTTTGATATGTGCCATTATTTGTTAGACTAGAGTTACCGTTCTATCTGCACGAACATTTACTAAAGTGGGGTCCTTATTAAAAATGCTGTTCCCAGTCTTCACTCTGAAGCTACTGAATCAGAATTACTGATCTTATTTTTAACTGATTTTTCAAGGTGATTCATAAACTTTGAAAAGTTTGAAAATTACTACTATAGGAAACTGATAGAGGATTGAAAGAAAGTCATGGTGAACCTACCCAGACAAAAGGAATCTTAAAAGTTTTTAACAAGGCTATCTACTGAGCTCCGTTGATATTTTGGTGGGGCTATGTCTGATACCTCTTAAGACATCACTGACTCATATCTGTGATTCTTCCCTTCAAAAGTCAGACAAGAACATGGCCAGATTAAGAAGTGGACCAATGGGATCTTAGTGTGGGACACCAGCCCAAAAGGGCCACTCAGGCATCACTGAAAATAAAACAAGGTGGGGAATATTGTACTTATCACAATGCTTTCAGCAAGAGACATGATATGATTTATAAGGAATAATAATAATATATGGTCTTTCAAGAAGATTGGACATCCTAAACTGAAAGTCTTCAGGTTTTAGGCATGTAATGTTTTAGGCTCAGGTCACAGCTGAATGTTTTAAGCAATAGACAAGGCTAGGAATGCCCAGGACCTTTCCTGCATACCTAATCACCTGTATGTTCAGTAGTTCTTATACATAAATGGATCATACTCAAATTACATCAGAACCAGCAAAATTTGTTGTTTAGTTTTGTGAATTAAACCTGAAGAGTTCATGCTGTTACATGCCCAGCCTATTATATTTTTATTTTGAAACAGGTTTCACTAAGTTACCAGGCAGGACTTGGACTTCTTTCAAGCCCTGAAATTACAGGAGTGTAACGCCACATTTGGCTAGGGTACCACATTTTTAATCTGTCCAGGAATTCTGAATATTCCCATCTAAGCTGTCAGAACTGTTCAATTGTATGATTTTACGTTTTCTGTTGAATATTTTTCTATTGGGTCTCTTTCCCTCAAAAGTTATCACCATAGACTTTAGAGACCACAGAATTCATGTATTAAAATTAGAAAGGGAAGCCAGTTAAGCCTCTAAATTCTCAAATAAGAGCTATTTGCATCTTTGAGAAAACTTCTGACATCCATGACAAGCAGCCAGAGCTAATAAAAGTCTCTTGTTTCACACAGAAAGTCATCCCAGGCCATTTACTGGTATCTCTCTCATCTCTGGTGACTTTGAACCGTGTACAGCTTGGAGAGGGCATTTGTCTAATTTCTTTCACCTTTGAAAATCTATCTTTTCTCTTCAACCTATTCATACAAAATGACACCTAATAATTGGCACTTTCTTCCTCCCACCCAATAGACTGCAGTGTGAAATATAAACTCGTCAAATTTGTAGAAAGTTTGAGAATTTCTTCTAAAGTTTTCATGCTGTGTCATTAGTTTTCCTACTCTCTGATGTTGGCCATGGTGTCACTCAAACAAAAATATGAGATGTGAAGCCAGCTTTTGACAACACTAGAAAATTTACCACTCTCCTTTGGCAGTATTCACTATAATGTGTGTGTTTGCATGAATTTTCTACAGATAATTATTTTATAAAATATTAGTAGCTGACACATTGTTCTTTGCCAAGTACTGCTAAAACTATTTAAAACACAGGATGAGCCCTATTATCATTGTGTTTTATTTAGGAACTTAGTAGGTTTCTGGTTCAAGACAGTATTCTAAGTACTTATGACTACTTCTATTTCCTCCCACATTTATTCTGAAATCACACATACCACCACCATCACCACTACCATATGACAGAGCAGAGAAAAGAAATAGTGGTAATACTTAAGCTTTGAAGATGGAGACTAGTAGATTTTACCTAATTATCAGAGAAAATGTAGCAGAAATCACAGCCCAAGGTCAATATGGGTCCTAACAGAGCAAATGAGAGAGGTCCAAGTTAGAATGCTCAGTGCAAAAAACAAGCTTAGAAGTCTTCTTCTAGGTTTTTACTAAAGGACAGTATATTAAAAACCCTATCAGCAGGTTCTTATCTCTTAACCAGAGTTGCTCACAGCTGCAGATTTATACATGAGAAAGTAGCTGGAGAATCACTTTATAAATTAGTTGACCTGCTGCTACACAAAAACATGGGTGATAAAATTTTGTTTTGAAGTATATCTAAACCATAACTGGCTTAAGATGATTATTTATTCTTTTTTGTGGGACTGCTTGGGTTAGCTGGATGGTTTTCTTATTCATCTCTGTGCAGTAGATGAGATTGAGGCAGGTGGAATCATCTGAACTTTTTCTCATTCACACACCTGGTGACTGGCTATGTAAGTGGTTAACACATCTGGGTCTCTTCAGGCAGCTGTTTCTCCATTCATACATACTCTTCATGTAGTTGTCTAGGGTTCCTCACACTATGCTAGTCTCAGAATGGTTAGGCTTTTTACACGCCATCTGACTTCCGTCAGATCAAATGTTGTTCAGAGGAGTGAGAGCTGACCCATCTATATTCTAGGGGTCAGAGCAGTCACAGAGTCCCCTTCCCCACTCAAAGAAGGGAGATCAAACCCCACCTCTTATGGGAAAAAATAAACAAATAGTCTGTGTGGTCTTTCATGTACCCTAAGGGAGTTTCTTGTGAGGGTATTGGGGATTGCAAGAGAAACAGCAATGTCCATTCCAAAAGTGTTTTGCACTGAAGTATGAGGATACCCAGGCTGTTTCCCTGTTCCTTGTCCCCAACTCAATTTAGTCCTTCCATTTAAGGGCTGAATTGTAAAAGAGCCATTGTAGAAGACACACAAGGGCTAAGGAAATGCACATCAGTTACTTGTACATATCAAAGTAATTCATTGTTTAAAAATGTACTTACAAAGAAAGATTCAAGGCATTAAAAAAAGCAGCATGTAATACAAACAGAAGGATCAATATAAAAATGATACACAATCCTAGAAAGAAAGAAAAGATAATCTTCAGGAGATAAGAAGGACTTAAATATTTGTATTTCTGTCTATAGGTTTGAGAAGATATTGTAACCACAAATTAAGAACAATGTCTTTTGAAAAGATATCAAGCAAAAAATAAGAAAGAGCTTTTAATTAAGCTAATGCAAGACAAAAGATTTTACTGGATAGGCTGAATGCTAAACTGGACAAATAAGATGATCAAGTTATTGATCTGGAAAATAAGGTCAAAGAAATCTCTCAGAACATAGGGCAAAAAGATAAGTGGAACACGTGAGTGAAAAGTAGAATGACACAATAACAAATCCAATAGATACACAGCAAAAATCTAATAGACTTTCTTGGTAAGAACAGAGAATAAATATTTTAAATAATAAATTTAAAATAATGGGAAGTCTTAAAGATAAAAATGCTTTAAAGATAAAAATTTTCAATATAAAATTGCAAATAATAAATTTAAATGAATAAAATAATAAATTTTAAGGAGAAAAAACCAAAATTACCTGAGCTGACGGTACACATGACTCTTGAGTGTCTGATGAGTATGGAGAAGAATTAATGAGAAAACACCACACCTAGATACATCCTGCTGCCACTTCCTAATTTACAGGATAAAGAAAATATATTTCAATCCTGGAAATAAAAAGAGGGAGTAATTCACAGGGAAAGATAAGCAGACTGGCATCTACTTCTTGTCAGCAGCACTAAGCTCTAGTTAGAATAACAATATATCCAAACTTCTAAGTGGGAACTATTTTGAATCTAAAACTCTATACTCAAAGGAGCTACTTACAGAATACAGGGAAGAGGAAGGGAAGGAGGAAGGAGGAAGGAAGGGAG
>NW_022900925.1:6745674-6796414 GCF_012274545.1 Fukomys damarensis
GGGAAGCTTTTTAAAAACAGATACATACAGATAAGAAAATACATATTTTATACCATAAATAATATATAAAACTATATAACCAAAATGTCAAATTCAAATTAAATGTAAATCAGAAAATTAGTTCAGCCTGATAAATCCCAGCATACTGTGAGATGGACAAAGTAGGAAGACTGCAAATTCAAGTCCAGCCCAGGCAATTTAGCAAGACCCTGTCTCAAAATAAAACAAAACCAAAGAACTAAAAATGTAGCTCAATGTGAAGGACATGGGTTCAATCCCCAGTACAGGGAGGAAGGAGGAAGGAAGGGAGGGAGGGGGAGGGCAGGGGCAGGGGGAAGGGGAAAGAGAAGGAGAAGAGGAGAGGAGGGAGGGTGAGGCCGGAGCTGCCATGCATGTCAGACTTTGTGGGGAAAAAAGTTTGATGATAGAGAATTAGTAGGACTTAGATTTGGCTAAGCATGTGTGTGTGCGTTTACTAGTGGTCTCATTTGTTCCTCACATCCCAGTACATAATTATCATGACTTCTGAACACATAGTTTGTTAAGCAGTTGGAACTCTGTCTGCTTGGATTGTTCACTGGGACCTTCCGCCACACTAGGTTCAATCTTATTCCTACCTTCTTAGGCATGACTTGGGAAAACCGCATGCCTTTCTTTCAATTTTAATTATGAGAAATCCAAACAAGGTTCAAAGTTTTAGTCAAATATTACACCGAAATCCTCAGTGTTCTTCATCATCAGTGTTGGATGCTGTGTTAGTCAGCCTTCTGTTCTGTGACAACATAATTGAGATAATAAACTTATAAAGAGAAAAGGTGCATTTTGTTTCCCGGTTTCAGAGGTTTCACTGCTTCATCACTTGACCTTGTTGCTCTGGACTGGAGTCGAGGCAGAACGTCATGGTGGGCAGTGTGTGGTGGATCAAAGCTGCTCACTTCATGGTGGCCGGGCAGGGGGAGGAGACCCCAGCACCTGATTCAAGGGCACGCTCCTAAGGACCTCATTGTCTTCCGCTAGGCTTCACTTCCCAAGGTCTCACCATCTCCTGATAGTGCCATGAGTCGTGGAGCAAGCATTTAGCACATGGTCTATGGGGGACATTTCAGAGCCCCAAATAATGGATCTCCTACTTACCTAAAGTGAAAAAGTCTACTCTTTCACTTCCCGCTTGCAGGATAAGCCGGGGACACGGTCTCATTCTGGCTTTCTTCTCCTTACTGTATTTCCAGGCTTCACTATTCTATGTGAACAAGGAGTAGTGAGAAGGACGATGGAGACGATGTCATCTGTCAGCCTTCTGAAACATCCTAGTCTCTTGGGATCCTTTTCCTGAAATCCATTTCTGTCAGTCTCTGGAAATGCAATGGCACCCACAGGGATGAGCTAATGGCTTTCCTGAGATAATGTGAAGCTGCACTATCTTCTTCTTGTCTCCCTTTGGACCTTCCTATCATACATATCCACCCAACTCCTGACAGGTACTGCCCTTCACACCTGGCTAAGCCATGAGCACATCCCTGGCTCCTGGCCACTCTTCTTCTTTGGTAATCCTCCATGTGACACTCTGGGGATGGCCAGTCCTGGGGACCTGAGATGCAGCTCTCTTCATCCACTATCTGGCACTTTCTTCTCACCTGCTGAAGACTTCTCATGAAAGTTCCTTACCTTCAGAAATATCCAGGGAAGGGGTATTTTTCACTGTGCTCAGGTCATTCCAAGGATGTGGTCAGATGCTCCTAAGAATTATCACATGGTACCTTGTTCTGAGTGTAGTTCTAGGGTCTGCAGACTAAGTATCCAGCTCCAGAGAGGAAGCCTGTATCTCCTTCTAGCAGGGGCTTGAAATCTCTCCTACTTATGCTCTTGAACCTCTCCCCTGCCTCTCACTTGAGCTTTTTTTTTGGTTTTGAAGGGTAGAGGAATCAGCTTTCAATGCATGCCTGATGAAGACCCTGTCCCACAAACCCTGTGCAGACCTTGATGTACAATGGCTCAACCTGAGATTTTTTTTTAACTTTAAAATGGTGCAAAAGCAATATGCCTTCAGTAGAAACTGCACTTCAAAATTTGAATTTTGTCTTTTCCCAGGCTAGTAACATGTGGTATGGTACTCTCTCACAATGCTGGGCAGCAGCAAGCTACAGCTCCTGGTCTGGCACAGAACCACGAGGAAAACAACAGTCCCTCTACAATGCACTGTTTGGTCAAGTTGTGAGGGTTGCTAGATTAGGTGTGTACAATGCATTTTGTATTTACCCGTGTTTTCAGTTTACGGTAGGTTTATCGAGACACAGCCCCACTGCACACCAAGGATCATCTCTGGGCTTCCAACATTCCTACCCATCCTCCTCGGCTCCCTGTACACATGCGCACATCAGCAGAGCAGAGAGCATCCCAGCTTCTGCCTTTGCCTGCATATTTCCAAACCAAAGAACCTCAGACTATTCCCTGAATGGCTGTCTCCATCCACAGCCATCCCCTGGCTTGTGGGTGATTTCTAAGACAGGCTGTGATACTGAGAAAAAGAAAAGCCAAACACCAGCATTGTGAAATGCCAGAATATTTTCTTGACAACAGCCATTCATACATCAAAAACAGTTCCATTCATATATATTTTTGCTTCTCTTCACATTTGCAAAAACAAGAGCATTAATTAACATATGACTTGATGCAAATAACATAAATAGAATTCATAACAAAAGTTTAACCTTTGAAGAGTGTGAATTTAAAAGCTCTGAGAAAGCAAGTGATTATTTTATTGATGCACTTTCTGTACTGACTCACAATACCTGCAGGTGTTAAATTAGCTGCACAAGAATTTCTCTGAGCTTCGTAGTCTGCAGTAGAAACATGCTAATGAGAATTAAAGGAAATTAATGGGAGAGCGTCCAGGAGGCCAGGAAAGAAGTTCAACACAGCTTCCTGTGTGGAAATGCTCAGAAAAGATGCTTTAATTTACCACAGCACAGGAGCTCCTAAGTAAAGCAAAAACAAACAAACAAACAAACAAAATCCATGCAAATCTATACCCTTAACCATTCCCTCCTTCTAATAAAGGTGTAAAACTTGCTGAAGGTAACACCACTGCCAAAAGGAGTTATTGCCCAAAAAAAGGAGAAGTCTCCCAAAATGAAATCAACAGTGAAACACCATCATTCCTATGTCCTCAAGAAAGACTGAACAACAAGAAGACTAATACTGATACTAATGCTGATCATGACACTGTTATTATATAAACTCTGATTTCAGCAGGAAAGATGGGTATAACATTGACATTTTTAACAAGAAGAAGGATCTGGTTTATCTGGTTTAAATGTCTCATTTCACATATAGGGCATCTGAGGCACAGAAAGATTAAGATGTGTGAAAACAAGCTCCAAGGTTTGTAACAGTGTTGGGACTTGAATTTATGCCTAAATACCAGTTTGCTAAGCCATATTGCTGGTGATAGATATTGACAAAGATATAAATATTAACACTGATCCTGGGTCCAGGAAGGTTACCGTTGTATTGAGGCTGACAAGATACTCACAACTTATGCCTTTACTTGCATTCCACTCAATTGGGTATGAAACACATTTATTGAGCACCTATTGTGCTGGGCACAGTTAGGGACAGTCACTAACATCAAAGAATTCATAGTTTAGCAAAAGAGACAAGCAAGATTAGTGTGCAAATAAATAAATCATTAGCTAAGGTAAGGAGTGTTGATCAAAGTGATGGGAAAAAGGACAGAGGAACAATTAATCTTGGGTCAGGCACAAGAGAGTGGGGTGGCATTCAGGAACCACTGAAGAAGAAAGACTAGCTGTTCATCAAGAAAGAAAGTGGGAAACCCTAAACACAGACAGTGTCCTGAAAGTGCCCAATGAATGTGGGGGCTGTCAGGTGAGCCTGACTGACAGCAGGGCTGGAAACATGGGCTAGAATTAAGCTAGGTTTATAAACCTTGTGCCCCTCACAGAAGATTTTGTTCTTTATCTTGCCCATCATGAAGGATAGAAGATTTCTATGATAAGCAAGACTGGATCAGATTTCTATTTTTCCAAATGATTCTGCTCCTATTCTAGAGGATGGATGTGTAAGGGAGGGCAGAGTCTGAAAGTAGGAAGATCAACAAAACATTCACTATGACAATGAGGCAAACATTACCCTTCCTTTTTACCTGTCAGTCTGTCAACCAGCGGAGTTCGCTGGAATATCAAAGTTGTTTCTACTTCTGCTTTGTTCTCAGCCTCCTGTTATTATATAAATGGATCCTCGTCCTCTAGAGCTTGTCCTCTAGAGCTTGTCCTTTAGATTTTCTTCAGGGTTGAATTGTGACCCTTCCCACCAAAATTCATAAATTGAAGTTCTAACCCCCAGTACATAAGAATGTGGCTTTGTTCAAACATAGGGTCTCCCCATCTCAATCCTGAGGATTAAACCTAGAGCCTTGAAGTTGTTAAGCAACCACTCTTGCACTGAGAGATCTCCAGCCCATTATGTAATTTATTTTGAGATAGATCCTACTAAGTTACCTAGGATGGAAATAAACATCCATACAAGGCAATTGCCAGGTGACAATGATGGCAGAAATTAGGGTGAGGTATCTTCAAGCCAAGAAGCCTCAAAGATCACCAGCAAATACTAGAAGCAAGGAGAAAGTCATGGAAGAGATTCTCCCTTGGAAGAAACCAACACTGCTGCTGCCAGGTTGATATTTGACTCCCTGCCTCCAGATCCCTGAGATAAAACATTTCTGTTGTTTAAGCCAACCAGGTTGTGGTGGTTTATTATGGGAACCCTGGAAAAAGAAGCCAGGTCTGTGAGAGGCTGTCACTTAATCTGTGGCACATTTTTTCCCACAATATTTAATATTCCTTAAATTATGTTGTCAATGAATTCCTTTCTTTTTTTCCTCTGTCCCCCAAATCACTGCATATTCCATGACACTGGGGGATTTGTCTTGGTCTTTAATGTTTCCTTAGATTTTTAGAACAATCCATCAATATCACATTGTTTGACATGTTTATGGTATGAATGAAAAAAATAAATGATCATCAGTCTTAACAGTAAGGCCAACTCTACTCTCAACAATAACTCAAATGTCACTGTTTATTCTCATTGGATGGAGTGAACTTAGGAGGCCTCCTCTCTGCAGCAGAATCACCTGGGCTGCAATTTCTTAAAGAGCAAGAATGTTCACCAAGATGCCTGTGTCCTGTCCATGTGGCATGGTCTCCACACAGCTATGGAGTCCCTGCAGAGCTAAACTTAGACACTGGCTCAGGACTCCGAGTAGGAATATTTCAGAGAACAAGGTAGTAACATTGCCTCCTAGGAACAAGCTTCATAGTCACATAAAGTCACTTCCACCATTCTCTATTGGTGGAACCAACCACAAACCTACCCAGATTCAAAGACTAGACCCAACTTCTTGATGGTGCTGCAGCAAGCCCATATGGCAGAAGAGGACTTGGGATGGGAAATATTTTGTTACCGCTATCTTAGAAAGTAGAGTTGCTCTGTTCTTTTACAAAACCTGATTCTTTTACCTCATTCCAAGTGAATCTGATTCACAGGCCTCAGTTCAAGATTAGAAGGACTTTTGGGGACCCCGGGAGTGGGATGTTAATTTAGCAAGCATCGCCAATGTTTTCAGTTCTGAGATGCAAACTGCACTGTCTAAGAACTCTGCTTTAAAACCTGTTTAATGCTTCCTAGAAGCTGCTATTGCATATCAGTCACAAATTCTTTTACTCAATTTAGATGAAACTCATGTAGTTGACATTCTACCAGGAGGTGTCTGAGGTGATCCCCCAGAGGGAATGAAGACTCTGACCCGCCCCCTGCCGCCCCCTGCCCCACTCGCCAAGCAGGTCCATCAACTTTATCATTTAAAAGACGGATTTCAAGACAGGTCATAGAGAGACATAGACAGGCAGTTTTATTAGACAGAGTTAAAATGTAAGAAAAAATAGAGAAGGGGCTCTAGCTTGAAGAGCTACAGGAGACACAGCTCTGATCAGACTGTCCCATGAAGAAAAGAACAGGATAAACTGTTATGCCTTCACTGGAGTGGGTAGGGGATGGTATCTCCCCATTGAGTCAGGTGTATGGTCTCATGTTTTAGGGAATTGCCTCCTAGTGTAAGACAGGGATTCAAAATCATTTTCACCCTTGGGCATATCCTGGATTTCCCCTGCTTTTCGGCATACCTTATCCTTAGCATAGCAAGAGGGGATAAGAGAAGGGCTTATTCCATACACTGTTAGGAAGGGTGGAGAGAGAAAAAGTCACAGCCTTATCGTTAATGGATAGAGGTCATGAATTAAGGCTTCAAATTCCCTGTATCCTGCTCTTTGAAAATATCTGTTCTGTTTCACTACCACTCTGCAACTTAAACACACTAATCAGTTTGCTTTTGCACTCTTCCAAAGAATGGAAAATGTAGAGATGCAATAAGCCAAAAACTCCAGAGCTCCTTAATCTATAAAAATGAGCTATTGTCAATGAAACAATGTAGGGAGACAAAAAATAACCACATTTCCATATAGTGTTTTAAAATAGTATTGGAGAAATTTCACAGAATACAGAATCCTTAGCCAACTTCCATGATCCTACTAATGCAGCTATTCTCAATACCTGCCCAATGAAATTGCTAGTATCCTCCTGTTCCTAAATTATGAATTTACTATAAATCCCTTCCTGATTTATAGACTTTGTTAGGGCATACGTGTGCTCTCTGTAATCTATGGTGAATGCTTTTGAAAAATGTCTCCAATTGGTATCTTTAAGAGGTAGCAATCTCATCTCTCACCTTAGCTTTTGAATTGGCATTAGTTTTTCTTCTTTATTGTTCATTGATCCTTCGGTGGATAAGGATTCTTGCTCTCAGGCAATTTCATTTCTTTCTGACAATACCAAAATACCACAAACAGATGCAACCTCATTCATTACTGTTACTCAGATTATCTTTCTCTGAATTTGGATTTTCTTTCAACACTTTTGTAAACTAATCCCAAATCTCTTGCAGGCCTTTGTGAAAAACTATGATAGCTTTCATCACTTAATATTTTTAAAAATCCTGTCAATTCCCTGAAAAGATTTGAACCTTATTTCTTTCCAGAAATTGTCATGGAGTGTATTGTGCGATCACCCCACCACCACCATTCTCTATCTTGCAAAGATAATCTAAATTCAGCAGTAAATGATGACCTAGAGACGTTTCCTCAGTTTGAGGGGGAGGGTGTTCTGGCCCAGGTACAAACAGTTAAAGGAACTGCTTGACCAGGTATAGTAATGAACACTCAGAATTCCAGCACTCTGGGAAGCTGAGGCAAGAGGATTACAAGATGGAGCCCAGCCTGGGCAATTTAACACGACTCCATCTGAAAGTATCAAAAAGAAAAAAGAAAAAAGCTGGTGTTGTAGCTAAGTGCAAAGGTCCTAGATTCAATTCCAAGTTTCACCAAAAATAGAAAGAAGGAAGGAGAAAAGGAGGACAGAAAGAAGGAAGCTAGGTTAGGGTTATATTTCAGTGGTAGAGTGCTTGCCTAGCATTCATGAGGCTCAGTTTAATCTCCAGCACCACGAAAGGAAACAGTAGACCAACCAACCAACAAATAAGGAAACAAACTGGTAAAGCACCGAGAGACCAGTGTCAGGGAACAAAGGGGGCCAGGGTTAGTTCTGAGAGATGCAAAAGATCAGAGATCGCCACACACCTAGGAGGTCAGGTGAGAAGGAGCTAAGATGACTATGAGGAAAGCAGAAGCCACGCCAGATGAGACTGAGGACAGAACACACTAGCTGGGAGCGTCACACAGTTTTCCCTTGAATGAGAGGACTGTAAGCTCGTGGCTCACCTCCCTAGGGTAGGGGCTCTGAGTTTCCGGAGATGATGCAGAGTGAAGAACACTGATGCTGATGGCTGCCAACCTCGGCTCCAGAGAGAGACCTCAGCCTGTGTTCCTCGGCTGCCCCGGCTCCTCAGCACCACCTGGTCAGGTTCCTAAGCCAGTGCTGCCCCGTCCTTTCCTTTGGCTCCCCAGAGTAAAGGTCACAGCAAAGGGACGCAGCCACGCACTCGCCAGGAGGGATCCTCTTGGATTCCGGAGAGGAGAGTGGATCTTCAGGAGACAGAGAGTTCCTGAATCATCTGCAGGATGCTGCCCTTTACAGAGTTAATGAGGACTTCCCTTGTTTATGATAATGATTGTAATCATGATTACTTTAGAGATACTGACAGCTCTGTGAGGAACACTTTTCAGATCTGTGTTGTTTTCCTCTTTATTGTTGCAGCCCTTCCTCTTCTTTCCTCCCCCTCTTCTTGAACAAAGTCTCCCCCACCTGCTTTCCACCTTCTTCTTTTCTTCCATTTCCTCCTTTGCATCCCCATTTTGCATTTAGAAAATATGAGTCATGGAGAGTTAGAGATGCAGAAGCCAGAGCTGACTCAAGACCACCTTGTCTACTCTTTCACACCTGCATAAACCACAACTGGAGAGCGGAAGTGACAGTTATGGTCACATACAAGGCTTGTGACAGATCCGAGACAAATACTTAGTACCCATGGGGCCATCTGATGTTGTATTTGTTTCTTCACATAGCTGCATCTTCCTTTTTCTCCCCCCTTTTCATTGCCTGCCATCCTCCTTCCTCTAAGTCTAGGAACAATGAGTAGACGCTTGAGAGCACCCCAAACAACAAAAGCTATTTGTTTGTGGTGTGAAGAGCTTGCAAGTGGCAAGAACTGCAGGCCAGAAACAGCCGTCTGAAGCCCCTGTGGATATCCTGCCCAAACTTGTCCCAACAGAGACCCACACCTCCCTTCCCTTCTAGCACGGAGCACCAGAGGGTCATTCTGACTTCCAAAGTGAAAATTGCTTGTTGGTGGTGGCTCAAGCCAGAAACCACTGAATCCCAGCTGTCAGTTACTGACATTATTACAAATAGCAACTTTTTTCCTGCAAAAGAAGCTGCAAATGAAATGCCGGTTTCCAGCAGAACGCCCCCGCCTGTGTGTGAATTGTTTGCAGGCATGTACCCTGCAATGCTAGCCCTTTCCAAAGCATTTATTTATTTATTTGTTTGTTTGTCTTTGCATAGGTCACGGCCATGCTGGGTGGGCTTTCTGAAACACCCCGGCAGAACAGAGTCACAGAAATCCCAGTTTCTGTTGCATCTTCTCTGTGTGATGCATCTGTCATGATAATGGAATCCTAAAATGCTCGAACTAAAATGAATCCCACTGATTGCCTCCTGGTCTGCTTCTTATGTGCAGATGAAAAAAAAAAATCAGATCCATAAATTAGGATACTGCATTTAGTGAGCGAATAAGCCAAGAAGCGATCTAGCTTGGGGAACAGGGGATAGGTGGGAAGGAGGACGTAATACTTGTTGAATTCCTACTGTGTGCCAGCCATAAAACTTGTGATCCTGTTCAGTTTTCAGGTGGCTTCTTTTTAAAAGGAAGAGAACAGGAATTACGCGATCCACTGGCATGATAGTGGAGAAAAGATTGGAGGGTCGGCCTTGGATGGTTCTTTCTTTAACAGGCTGTTGAAGCCTTGAAAGTACACTCTCGCAGAGCTGAATGCACGAAGACATTGAAGAGAAAGTCACCTCCTTGCCTTGCCCAGCAAACTGCTTCAGTTCTCTGACTCTGAATTGCCCTGTGCAACCTGTGAAGGTCTGTTTCCTTCGAATACTACATGGACTGTAGGACGAGGCTTCCTGTGACCCTCACATCCATAACCACTCTCTCCATGGTGAAATTCAACTCAGGGTTACCCTTAGAAATGCCTGTTTGTTTCGTCACCGATAGCTGTGCAGCTAAAATAGGGGAGTGATTAACCCGTGTTTAATACACGGAGAAGTAGTTCGGGAGCATTGTTGTAGGGTGTGTCGACTCTTGAGCCCTTTCCAAACACATAAAGGTTATCTATCTCTACGTTTCTAGCAAATGAGATTCCCAGGCCATAAAAAAATAATCCCCTATTTTAGGTTCCTTGACTCTTTCTTTTATTAGTACATTTTAACTATACAAAATGATGGGTTTCATTGTGGAATATCCATATATCCATATATTACACTGTGATCCTATCCATTGCCCAGTTACTTTCCCTTAGCCTCCAGTGTTTCCTCCATCAATACCCCTTTTCTCCTTTAATCGTCTGCCTTCTAATTTCATGTCATTTTTGTTCCTCTAGATTTCACATATGAAGGAAAACATGCAATACTTGCCTTCCTGAGTTTATCCTTTTTCTCTTAATATGATGATCTTCAGTTCCATTCATTTTTCTGCCAGTGACATTTTGTTATTCTTTGTGACT
This sequence comes from Fukomys damarensis, assembly GCF_012274545.1. Classification (NCBI taxonomy): domain Eukaryota; kingdom Metazoa; phylum Chordata; class Mammalia; order Rodentia; family Bathyergidae; genus Fukomys; species Fukomys damarensis. Next base: position 6,755,994 of record NW_022900925.1, read on the forward strand.
GAATAATACTCCATTCTGTATATATACTGCATTTACTTTTTCCTCCCATCTTTTGAAGGGTACCTTGACTGCTTCCATGACATGGCTATTTAATAAACTTGGGAGTACAGGTATTTCTTTTCTTTTTTTTTCCAGGTGTTTCTATAGTATGCTGGCTTTGACAGTTTGGGGTTTGTACCAAGTAGTGGTATAACTAGAACACATACTAGTTTAATTTTTAGATTTTTTTAAAAGAAATCATTATGCATATTTAATGGCTGGTTTGACTTATATTCCCACCAACAGTATATAAAGGTTCTCTTTTTCCCACATTCCTTAGCCTCCATTGAATCTGCACTTATGGTTTGGTATTAGTTTTGTATATCCTAGCCAGTATTACTCTTCAGCTTTCTATGTGTCTGCATGTGTCTCATACTTGTACAGTTTGCCAGTATCAACTCAGCAACAGTTATGTGATTATTTTGATAGTGTCGGTCTCCTCCATCAAAATATGAGCTGAGATGGTACTAAATTTTTAAACATTTTGCTCCAGTTCCCCAATACTGTGCCTGATACATAGTAAATTCTCAGTGAGTACTTTTTGAAAGATTGAGTGAAATAATTCTTTATATTTTTATCTGCCAGCATGAGAAAACTGTAAAACTTTAAATTTTGCAATTTTTTTTACAATAGTAACCCATTTAGAATAAAGTGCTCATTTGGCTGTGTGGTCTTTGTTATGGTTTGAATATGGCCTTGTTCTTTCTGAAGCTTACATTAAATTTTAATTATTATTTTGAGATAATAAAATGTTTGACAGGGTAAGATCTTCAAGAGGTGACTAGGGCTCTGCATTGAAGAATAGATAACTCCATTTATGCAATAAATAAATTAATGGCCTAATGAGTTTCCACTAGAATAGGTCCACTATAAAAGCCAGTTTTGCTAGGTCTCTGGCATATCCTGCTTTCTACCATATGTTGTTCTGCACCTTGTTAGGATTCTGCCAATAAGAAAGCCATCTCCAGATGTGGCCCCTTGACCTGAACCAGAACAGTGAGGCAAAATAAACCCCTTTCCCTAATTTACCCAGTCTATGGTATTGTGCTATTAGCAACACAAAATGGCCGAAGGTGGTCCTTAGCTCCGCATGTGTAGTCTTTAAAGTTAAATAATAGGCCTTGTGGTCTCTCATCAGGAGCCTAAGAGACCTGGGTTCCACCCTCAGTGCTGCTATTCTGGATGCCCTATAATAAGCTGCTGCACCACTCCAGCCTTCTGTTTCTCCACTTGTAAATCAAATGTATTGGAGTCATTGAGCTTTTTGCTCCCTTCTGGTCTCATGTTCTTGGAACTTTATAGGGAACTAAGATCTCTACCAAATCAAGGCAGGCTCCATATGATATAACTTTCTCAGACATAATACTGAATTACTTCTAGGTTGTCTCAGTGCATGTACATAAAAATTAAAAAGGACTCGGGGCTCAACTTCTTGGTCTTAACTATTTATTATCAAATGTGTTTCTCCCTTCAGTCTTCATTCTTTCCATAGATGACAGGAACACTCATGTCCTAAATTATGTTCATTCATTCTGGCTAACCCTTTCTTGAGATGCTCCCAGGTTTTCCTAGGGAGTCCCATTGAGTTGGTATGATATAATGAGCTTGCACTGTTGATCCCTTTACCTTATTTGTCCAGGCAGAGAAAGGCTCAGATGAATGCAAATGGCAGCTGTACAAAAGTTATAACAATGCTTCTCCAAAAATGTCTTCTTTGAAGATTTATCACTGTCTGTGAAATCTGGGAATGCTGTCTGATAAAGCCAGGCATTCCTAAAAGTTCACAGTGCATCCAACATAGTTCAGTGATTACTGCCACAATAAATAAAATTCTTCAATTTTATTTAGTCCTGTTTCCTAATTATATTTGATCACAGAAGCTTATTTTTCCTTATTACTCAACCCAAATCACAAAATTCTTCTCTATCACACATATATGGAGAACACTGTGCGATCATGTAGGAAAAGCAAGTGCAAATGATAGTCTAGAGCAAATTAGCAAAAAATGAGGCAGTGTATTTAAAATGAACTCCTGTTTCACTATTTTTACCCCTTTCAATTCTCAAGGTCCAGGGTCCTTCTTTGTTACACTCTTTAAACATCAAAGCACTGGATTTTGCTCCCTACTGACTTACTACTTTGTGTTCATTTTCACTGAAAAAGGTATATAAATTGCCATAGTATTCTTCAGTCAACCACATGCTGAAGAAAATAGATTTAAACAGGGGTTTTATCACTACTCATGTAAACCGAATATTGCACATCAAGGAAAATTCTTATGGTGAAATATACTGCTGGAGAAGAGAAAGGCAATATCAAACTGAACACATGTGAAAATTTACATCTGGAAGTGATATACTTCTGAATCAAGGATGAATTTTTAGGCAATGATTTGACATTTTTAATTAAATACAAGTAATTTTTCTCTGACAAATAGTACGAAGTACTTATTAAGGGAATGGGCTAAATAAAAGACAGCAGAAAACAATGAAAGAGGAGACCGAAGAACATAGCAATGAAGCTAATATTTTAACAATGGTTGAAGAATAGAACCTGTCCTGCAGGAAAGAAAAAAAATCATGTAAGTGACATATAGAACAAATTGGAGAAATTTTCTAAAAACACAGAGGAAAATTGGAGAAATTCCTATTAAGAAAATAATAGATAATGAGAATAGAAAATGTAAAACCAACACACAATTATTTTTCTTGAAGTAGAAAATAGAACAATTTAGCTAGAAGCAAAACTCACAGATATATTAAAAGACAATATTCTGAGCTGAAGAAAGATATATACATAATGAAATACTGGTTGCACAGCAAAAATGTATGTGCTTTATTTTTAAGAAGGTAAAGCAGTCAAATTACAATGCATCATAACAATTGCTAAAATTTTGATGTATCCTCTTAAGTCTTTACTTTTTTCATAGCTTATATGGCTATGCTTTTATATAGGAAAGAATTCTTGAAAATGTTACTGTTTGTCAAGGGATAAAAAGAAAGGATTTTATTTATGCTCAGGCTACTTGAAAAGGATTGGTATTTTATTTGTGCCAGGATGGTGGTGGCAGTGGGCATGAGAATGGGAAATTTTTGGAAGATTAACATCTTCAGGGCTGGGAACCTTTGTCAACTACCCCTCTTTAAATATTTCACCAAAGATTTATTCCGATGTTTAGGTTTTGGTTTTAGAAACTACTAACTCACAATCATTGATTAGTTTTGCTTATAAAAGAAAAGAAAACCAGAAGGTAGTGGCTTTCTTGAGCAGTCATGGGATTAAATTAATTGTAGGTCGCAGTCGGAAGTCAGTATACAGATGGTGAGTTCTGTTGATTATTTTCAGGAAAGACACTGATAACTCTATGTATGTAATGCTTCAAACATCTTATCTTAAGGTAGGATGGGGGACAAAATGAAGTAAAAATGCTTTTCTGTTAACTTAGGTTTCCCTGGTACCACTGGATCTACTTTTAGCCATTCATTCCAGGGCTTTTTCACAATAATTAATGTTGCTACATGGAATAACAAGCATGTAAGAAGCCAGGGGTGGGAAAACTTAGGTACTAATGAGCACATCACATATAATAATGATAAAACTACTGTCATTCCAACCATTGATCTTCACATCATTCAGCTGTTAATTGCAAATGAGCAGAAGGAAGAAAAAAAATCTATAATCCTACCACCCATTTAATTACCATGAACTTTTAGGTGCATGTCTTTTGGAGCGGTATGCTGTGCATATTTTATAAATGACTTTGACCGTGTTACAATTTAAATTACATATAATTATTTTAAATTTTGCCTATTTTTCTGATTAGAAAAGGAAAATATACTCATGGGAGATTATTTTGGAAAACACAAAAAGCAGAAAAATTTAAAACCATTCAAATTCCCCACAGTTGGATATAACCTTACCACATGAGAAACGTATTCTGAAGTATTAAAACTCTTCATTATCTTTCCTGATTGTAGTGGTTTTAGAAACATATTGAAAAAATTCAAATAATATAAAAATGTATAAAGGAAAATGTAACATCCCACTATATTGGTGTTCTGTATATTGTGAAAAATATAGACAATTGTGTGTATAATTTGTTTGCTTTTTTTTTTACAAAAAAATGGATTGTTATATGTTCTCTGATCTATTTGCATTTGACAACTTGATATAGAAGTACTATTATTTATTTTAAAGTTTCTCCATCGATTAATTTTTAGGTTTCTTCTCATTTTTCTATTACAAATAAACCTACAAGGAATATTATTTTATCTGTGTCTTTTCACAATTGCATCAGTATCCCTACATGAACCACAAGATCAAAAGCTTACAATTTTCAAATGTTGATAAAATGTACATTTAAATATTACAAATATTGTCTCATAAAGGAGATGGTCCTGTTCTAATTTCTTCAATAATGTATGAAATTGCCTGTTTGATCAATAGTTAATATTTTCAATATTTTTGAGATGTAAAAATACTTATTCGAACTGACTCCAACATTCATTACTATTGATTATTCTGATAGTCATGAAACCTTTTCTCTTGGCTTTAGTGATACCATTTTTTCCTATTTTTTTCTTCCATCTTTGATCACTTCCTAGTACATTTTTTTCTGTGGCTTTATTGAGGTATAACAACTGATGTGGAAATGGCTGCATGTTTATTGTGTGAAATTTGATGAGTTTGGGCTCATTCATACTACAGTGGTACAATCACTGTAATTATGGTAATGAACCTCCAGAACTTTCTTCATGCTGCTTTGATTTTAAAAAATCATTTATTTATTTATTTGCATATTGTACTTCTGGGGGTTGAACCCAGAGCCTTTGCACTAAGCTGCATTTCCCATCCCTTTAAATTTTTTAAAATTTTGAGACGGGGGCTGGGGATTTGACTCAGGGGTTCGGTGGCCTGCCTTGTAAGCGCAAGGACCCGAGTTCAATCCCCGGTACCAAAAAATAAATTAAAAAAATTTTTTTTGAGACAGGGTCTTTCTAAATGGATAAGTTGCCCAGGCTGGGCTGAAAATTGTGATTTTTTTTTTCTTGTTCCTTCAGCCTCAGAATGCTGGGATTACAGATGTGCACTACCACACCTGGCTTATTTGGTATTCTTTTCTTTGCTTTTTTTTTTAATGATGATAATGATGATGATAAGAACACCCAACATGAAATATAACCTCTCAACACAATTTTAAATTCATAATACCACATTGTTAACTATAAACACTATGTTGTACACTAGATTTCTAGAACTTATTTTCCTTGAAATTTGCCTTGTATACTTGTACAACTTTGTACCTTTTAGAACTCATTTTTCAATTAGGTTTTTATATTTGGGGGTCTGGTTTTTTATTTAGTTCTTTATAAATTTTAGATAGTAGACCTTTGTCTGAGGAACAGCTGGTAAAATTTTTTCCCACATTGTAGGTTGTCTCTTAGCTCTGTTGGTGGTTTCTCTTGCAGTGCAGAAGCTCTTTAAAAAGATGAGATCACAGTTGTTGATTCTTCGTGCTAGTTCCCGTACTACTGAGGATTTGTTCACAAAGTCTTTTCCTATGCCAATGTCTTCAAGAGTTCTACCTAATTTATCTTCTAATTTCTTAAAGAGCAGCTTCTGTAAACACCCGCTAGTGTCCTCAGCTCATATGAAGTGATTCGTAAACTGTCTTAAAAGAACAGGCAGATATTGGACCCAGGAGGTCAAGATAACAGTTTTATTTTGAAGGGGAAGGAAAGGAGCCCAAAATGACCCACTAGAAGGAAGCAGCACACTCTGAAGTAGACCCTTTCCATAGCCCAGATATTCTGTTCATAGTCTCCCATTTCCCATAAGAGCCTTTTGCAATCATGAGTACAGGAAGATAGTGATTTGAGATAGCACAGTCTGCTCTGTCTTCAGGGCTGGGTTTGAATAAAGCTTTCCTCCTTCCACTAATTTCTGTCTGCTGAATATTTAGGTTGACTGGTAAGCAGTATGAACCTTGAAGTCCAGTAATACCAGCAGCTATTTTAGTTTCTGCTTCTGTAAATTTCATTTGCTTTAGGTACTTCATATAGGAGGAGAAAGCAGTATTTTTCCCGGAGTTATTGATGAAGTTTATTTAGCTTAATTCCTTCCAGGTTCATCCATACCATCACACATGACATGATTTGCTTCTTTATTTTTTAGAGGCTAAAGAGTATTCTATTGTTTGCCTATCCCTCCTTTTTTGTCCATTCATGTGTCCATGCTCTGATTGTCTCCACATCTTGACTACTGCAAATAAAGCTGATATCAACCTGAGAATGCAGCTACTTCTTTGTAGCTTAACTTCTATTCTTTTGGATAAATATCCAAAAGTAGAGTTGTTGGGTCAAAAATATAGCAACTGAAGAACTCTTATTGTTTCAACTTATGCTTATTTCATTAATGCTAAAACTGTGTATCTTTTTATATGTATTGCAATTTCACTTATTTTATACATTGCTGTTGATACCCTTTCTCCATTTTGAGGGACCATTTGTTATTCGGTTTTTGTTACTGTTTGTTTTCTTACTTTAGTAATGATATAAATTAAAGCTAAAGTGCCAGGGCTGGGGATTTGGCACAGTGGTTCCACTGCCTGGCTCGCAATTGCAAGGACCAGAGTTTGATCCCCGCTACCCCACAAAAATGAAAACAAAACTAAAGTGACAACTTGGATTTATAGGCAAAGTCTTTAATTTGAAAGTAAGAGAGAAGATAGGGAAAGGATTCCAGCTTGAGAAGCAGGAGGGACACACCCTGATAAAGAGCATCCGACCACCCATGACCAAGGAAAGGGGATCTGTTGTATGCTAGCGGGTTAGAGTTTCATGGATCGTTGTCTGTGTCCTAATGTCATAGGCCAGGAGGAATCTTCATGGCTTGAGGGGTAGTTCCAGTTCAGTGGAAAGATTGCTCCTTTTGCAGAGGTTTCAGTCATGTGAGGCTCTGTTTTTCTTGAGACCCAGGTGACTACTAGTTGAGGACAATGGTTGGAGACTTCTATTCTGGTCCAGAAAGGAGAAACTGGTCCTGGGCACTATAAAGGCTGGTACAGTAGACCCCTGACTTACGAACTCAATTCATTCACAAAAGTTGTTTATAGCTCAAGTTGATCAACTGAAACCTCTGGCTCCTCTACACAGCCTTTCAAATCTCTCTTCTTTATAAAGGCAGATTTCCGTGTCCTTAGACTTTGGCCCAGGATTTCCCAACCCTACATAGGAAAGGATGTTGCAATGTTCCTTCCAGAACTCCGTAAGAGTTAAATCTGTATCTGAGACCATCTGGAAGCACAAACAGCCAGCATTCGAGTTGTAACTGAAGACTTCCATGTACCCAAGTTGTTCATATGTCAGGCCAGTCATAACGTGAGAGTCCACTGTAATTCGATGTTCCTTTTAATCCTGAACATTTCTTAGTTACTCTTACCTTACTGTTCTCCATTTTGTGGGGGATGAGATAGGCTAGGTAAATTTAGGGATATATAAACTTTGTTATGCTAACTTTTAGACAGACACTCCCTCAGTGACTGACAGAGCTGAGAGTAATCTGACTTGGACTTTTAGAAAATCAAAGTCAAGCTCTGTACTACTTTTAAGTCACTCTTTAAGTGTTTGTAGGCCTGAGTGAAGAGTTAAGGGTTTTAGAAAAAACTACTTGTGAGTCTGACTGTCTCAAAGGCAAACACAAATTATACTTTTAATGAAAATTCTTTTGGGGTTCAGGAGTTTGACCTTTGTTTTTGTGTTGCTCTCTAGGTCATGACTATTTCACTTTACACTTTATAAATATGAACTGTGATATAAGTTTTAAATAAACAGAAAATCTCCTTTTAAGTTCCTTGACAGGGAATATACTAGCATATTGCTTTAGGGAGTGCTTTGTTTTTGTTTTGTTTTGTTTTTTGTAGTAGGGGATTTAGTTCTCCTGGTGCAGTGGCAAATATGTAAATAATTTAATTGCTGCTAACAAATGGCAAACAAAAACAATGCCAGATATTATTTTAAATGATCAACAAACTTGAAAAGAATTGTGAGGTGGCAGGAGAAAGTATCCTTCCTGGAAAAATACATTTCCAGGGATGAACAGACTTTCTTAAAGAAAGTTCTGCAGAGTAAAAGTGCCCCCATGGCTACTCAAGCCATGGAACACAGATAAAGAAGTAAATTCCTAACTCAGGGACCACACTGACTAAGAAGATATTTTCAAAGACCTTTACACTGCAGCAAGATTAGGAAAGGAAGGAACAGGATGCACCCCTTCCCTTCATGCCCCTGTGTTGAAATGATGATGTGAAATCTTGTGTTGGGGGAAGAATTTGAGTTTCTAGTTTCAAGTTATTGGAAAAGGGGGTGGGATGTGTATCTCAGTGGTAGAGCACGTGCTTAGCACATATTAGGTCATGCATTTGAAAGAAAAAATAAAGATATTAGAAAAAGAAGGAATGCTTTTCTATTTTTAGATGGGCAAATTCACCTATGGTATCATGCATAGTTGGTCTGTCAAGAGTGTTGTAATCCTGTATCAATAGCTTTGAAGCCCACAGAAAACTTCCTTGAGTGCTGTCAGACTTAGTATGCTGCAAGTTTTCATCCTTTTACTTTGTCTTAATAAGCCCTCCAATAAGGAATTGAGATTCGTCAAAGATTGCTATACAGAGCCCATTAAATTCTCTGAGTAAAAGAGACAATAAAGCCTATGCCTGTGTGTGTGTGTGTGTGTGTGTGTGTGTGTGTGTGTTTGTGTGTATATACATGCCTAGACTTTTAAATACAGTTTAAAACATATTCAGGAAAGTACCCAAATATGCAAAGCAATTAATTTTTCACAAACTGCATTTATTTAAGCTGCCCTCAGCTCAAGAAATAAAACATTGCTTGCACCTCAAAAGTCTACCTTGTAGTCCACATTCTGAGTTTTAACACCACAAATTAAATTTTCCTGATTTTGATCTTTATGTAAGTAAAATCATAGATGTTCTTTTTTGTGGTTTAACTTCTTTTGTTCAACATTGAGCTCAAGTGATTTACCTTTGTTTGTTTCACTTCTGTACAGTATTCCATTGTGTGACTAAGCAACAATTTGTTTATTCATTCTCCAATTGGTAAGTAGGGACCACGACGAAGAGTACTACTATCAGCATAATTAGTACATATCTGTTGATGAGCTTAGATATCTTGGTGTGAAATTACTTTGTTATAATAGGCACACTGTTAGTTACAAAGAAAATAATTTCAACGTAGTTGTACTATTTTACCTTCCCACTGGTGCTACCAGAGTTCTAGAATGCTTTGGACTCTTTCAGGTGCACTTATCAAGTTCTTGTTGTCCTGTTCAAAGAACTGGACAAGACAAATGAAAAGTACAAAGGCTTTATATTAAAGATATTTAAAAAGAAGAAAAAGAAGTATGCTCTGCAGAGGGAATTGGACCAATTAAAGTTAGAAAAGAAATATAAGATAATTTCACTCTGCAAAGTACAGAGTGGGCTGGCAAAAAAAGGATCATAATAGTCATTAATGACCATAAGGAGATTAATGGCCATTATTTTTTATACTCCCACTCTAATGTCAGATCTAGGCTGTCCTATGAAAAACCTGCTTGATCTTGTGCTAGAAGAATTTAAGATAGCATTCTCTGGTTGGGGTCAGGTGCAGTGCTTGGAAGCTGTAATGCCCAAGTCCTGAATCTCTGTGATGGACAGGTCATTCCCAATTGCCTAGCCACTTTGCTGTGCCCTAATCTCCTGCCTCACTAGCAGTGTTTGAGAATTCCAGTTGCTCTATATCTTGTTATTGTTTTGTCTTTTTATGCTAGCAATTGTGGCAAGTATGTAAGAGGGTTTCCATGTGGCTTCAATGTCCATTTCCCTCATAATTAATGAAATGAAGAAATTCACTTGATTATTTTGTTAATGGAGATCTTCTTTATGAACTATTTGTTCAAATGTTTTGCCCTGAAAACTGTATTACTAGGCCGATGTTTTTCCATATTCACTTACCCTTCACAATTTACACTGGTTCCCTAAACCAACCTCATAACAATCAAGGCATAGAGGATAGGGATAAGGCTTATTTTACAAAGGAAAAAAGTGAAGTACAGAAAATGCACATATATATGACTTTTCCAGGTATTTATTTTTAGTAGGTGAATTTAGGTCTTCTGGCTTTCATCAACTGACTTACATATTCCACCATATTGCTAGTTGCGATTATTATCATTATAGAATACCAACTATGATTACTGAGGTCTGGGCTAAACAAAGAGGATTCAGTGACAATAAGCTATGATCCATGATGAGGGTAATGTCTTTGCAAATACTACTTACTATTGATATATGTTGATAAATTCATAATGACATCATGCAATAAAATAGGCAGAGTACCCAGGCATCAATTTGTCATATCTGGAGAGAGCCAGCTCAGAAAAATTAGGAAGTGGCTTAAGACAAAAACAGACATCTACATCATCTTAGCTCTGCTGATTGAATACAAAGTCCAGACATACCACAAAGTACCATGTGATCTTACATTAGTTGGCTAAACTTGCTATGCTTTCTCTTTCTTTCCTTTTCCTTTTTCTCCTCTTCTTCCTCCTCATCTTCCTCTTCTTCTTCTCTTCTTTTCTTCTGCCTCTCCTCCTCCTTTTCTCTCACTGGCTTTTCTTTTCCTTGTTTTTTTGTAAAGTGGGATAATTAGCATTCACAATTCATGAGGTTACCATAATGATTCAATAAGTTAAAACATTAAATGATCAATAGAATGTCTGACATATGGGTGAGGCTTCCATATTCTGTACATCAACAGATTTTTGTTTGTTTGTTTGTTTGTTTTTTTGAGTTCAGACTACTCTGGAACTCACTGGGTAGCCTAGGCTGGTCTCGAACTTGCAGCGATCCTCCTGCCTCAGAGCCTCCAGAGCACTGGGATTATAGGCATGCACCACCAGGCCCAGCATCAACAGATTTTTAAGTAGAAGCATCTTATTATTATACTCTGGGCCATTATTATACTATGGTCAACAAAATGACCATATGATTCTTGGACAAACTGTCCCAGCAGCAGGATATCTCTTTAATATTTTCTCTATTTACTTATCCTCATCTTTCTACTATTTCTTCTTATCCTCTATATACCTTTTCTTTTCAGGTCAACTTTTAGCTTTGTCCATCACCCCCTACTAAACAAAGGGACAGGCACATTTTAACAAGACATTGTCAATAATCATTATGCAGTGCAAACATGTACTAATAAAAATAAAAATTAAAAAAACAAAAACCCCAAAGACATTATCAGAGATGTGAGACTGCCTCAGCATTTCCAAAACCTATATCACTATTAGCTTAATGGAGATGATTTAAAGTAATAAATGGACAAGGCATTGCCATATTGAATCCTCTCATGAAAAAGTTATAATACTTTTATTTTCATTTCAAACTCCTGAAGATTCTAAAGAGGACACCGCAGTGTAATACTAGCCAGTATCTCTACTATTTGCTAGTTCCACATTTTTAAACAAAGAGATACCAGAAACAACTTCAGAGCCTGTTCCAAGAAATATTTCAATGATCTGTTTTATAATCCAATTGCTGTTGCTATAATGCAATATCACAAACCAGGTAAGTTCGATCCCTGGTACCAAAAAAAAAAAAAAAAAGATAGAATATAGAATATTCTCTTAGTTCATGGTACTGTGGGCTGGAACATCCAAGTGAGGGGCTTGGGCTGCTTCATAGCATTATGGAAATAAGAAAGGCAAGTGGGCACGGAAGGAAGAGGCAAAACCTTGCTTTAAACAACCTAATCTTGGCGTAAATAAGCCAGTACTGAGAGAATAAACGCAGTCTCCCAAGTCAGGGACTAATACTTCTTCGTGACCTAATGACCACTTGAAGGCTCTACTTCCCAACACTGGCACAATGACAATCACATTTCAACAAATGTTTCAAGGGGACAAAACCTATTTCAAACCACAACAATGTCTAATAACGTCCTCTTGTTTCTTATCTAGTTTTGGTAAAAAAAACAAGAGACCATTTTTAGATGATAAAAGCTTCACTCTTTTATATAAATAAAAAACCTGAGCTGGTTAAAATGAAACTAGAGAACATGTTATGGCATGTTCAGAAATGATGAGCATGTGAAAAACAACTGTGCTTACCACACTCATGTTTGTAACGGTGACTCATGGACCAATGGATAACTTCATTGCCCACAGAAGGAGGATTCTGCCTTCAAGAAACAAAGACTTGGGTTTCAGAATTAAATAAACTTGTTTTTGAGAATTTTCTCTATTTTCTTGCAATGTAAATTGAAAGAAATTATTAACCACTTCAACTTCTAATTTATTACCTACTGGCCAAGAGTAATTCCTCTCCTCTGATTAGATAATGCATGTGAAGAATATAATTTAACACTTCATGCACAGTAGGTACTAAGTAAATGCAACCAGTGTATTATTATATCATGCCATACAGCTGACCATCTTTTCTGCCTATTGTTTCTTCTTTTTCAAATGCTAATTTTTGTTTCTAGAAATCCTACCTGTGGGCTCTAGCTCAGCCCAAAGCACCTTATCATAACACCACTGAGCTTGGAGTACCTTCCTATAGAACAGATAGTAGGTGAATTCTGACTGTTTAATTGATTAATTGGTCAGGAAACTTCAAGTGAAGTTGTGACACATGTTCCCAGTGAGAGCACATCTGCTAATTGTTCTATTCCAGAGATTCCTTTATTTAAAATTGTGATAAAAGACACATTTCATACTACTCCAGATTAGAGCACATTTGGAGAGGTTGAAAGGCAAGGATATGTCAAGAGAACCGTATAATTAAGTTATTAGGGACTCTATGTTTGGAATTTGACAAATACAGGCTATTCCAGTGGCTGTCTTTACGACCCTGAATAAGTTATTAGCTTCCCTATCCCTCAATTCTTCATTTGCACAATAGGAAAATAAACCCAGAATGGAGTTGTTCTGAAACTCAATGAGATGATGCCTATAAAGGGCTTAGAAAAATCTCTGCCACAGAAGTCATAAATATGTTAGTAATTATTTTGAAGAGTCACAGCACATTTTAAGCCCAAACTATCATCACTGATTTCATTGAAGTTGTATGGGTTTCTTTTCTAGAAAGCCAGAATTTCCAACCATCAGACTGTGTGGATTTCTTTCAGAGGCTGAGAGAAAATAGGGAGTGGCGAGCTGTTGGAAGATTGCCTTATGAGTCAGAATTTCAACATACAAGTCCAGGCTCCTCGCTTAAAGAGCACAGCAAGTTTGGACCACGGCTGATGGGCTGTGGCCAGAAGCAGTCATCACTGCCATGGAACTACCACCATTTTGGAAAACCTACCAGATGAGGCAGCTTAGTACACCAAGAACTCTGGCACTTGACTGGGAAGAGATCAGTGACCTGTGGCCAAGAGGGAGCTTCTGGCAGGCAGCTGAATACAGAAATAACTTGAATCATTTCAGGCTCATTAACACCATCTGCTGCACCTATGTAGGTTTGGTCAGCTGGAGAGGACTCCTAGGTTATTGACACCAGAGGGACCTTTTAGGAAGTCATTTTCCTGCTGTACTGCCATCACTGTCTGTGGAAAGGACCTCCAAGAAGTGATGCTTATTATCCACCTTGATTAGGAGTAGCTGTAATTTATGCATTGTAATTTGGGGGCACATCAGAAGGATTCCTCATTCCCAAAGCCCACAATTTTCGCAAGTACATTACCACCATCTACTATACCTGCTCTTACATGTCCAGGTTTTGTCACAATTTTGTCCCTACTCTGAGGGGAAGGACAAAAATAGAGGCATCATCCTCAGAGGTCACCACTGAGTAAGCTTCCTACTATTTCCTTGCCTAGAGTAGCATTCTTTTTTCATGCACATTTGCCCCTCCCAAATGTTTGCCTGTGTATGCATTCAAAAATGTTGTCAAGGCTTTGTACGAAGTGCTGAGGACATAGTTGCAAACAAGACTACCAAGAACCTTGGCCTCACGGAAAGTCTATTCAGATGTAGAGTCTGAATGTGTCCATGAGATTTGTTCTGATTGTGAGATTGATGGTGTGGGACAAGGGGTACGAGCTAAGCCAAAACTACCTGGTCCAATTCTTGGTAATTTCCCTTGTTCTTTGTGTGGCATTGGATAAATTATTGAATCGTTACAGAATGGCTCTCTTTGTTTGTGACATGAGGATTATAATAGCACCCTTTCCTGTGATACATTTAAGCTAAGGTTTAAATTCTGGTATTATGAAAATCATAACTTGAAGTGAAACATTTTAATCAGAAGCAACAGCCACTGCAAATATACTGCACTAAAGATAAGCTGAAAAGACTCTAGAAACCAAAAGGAGTCTGTCTGTACCAAGTGACAAAGGATGGACTAAGTAACTGGGTAGGCAACAGATCATGGTGATCTCATAGGACACACTGAGAAACCTCTGGATAAGGTTTTAATTCTGCATGGAGCGATTTCTCTGCATCTGTTCCTTCCCTTTGCGCTTTCTAAAATCCTACACATATTTCAAACACAGTTTGTCATTTAGATTAAAAAATATCTCCAAAAAATATCAGTGGAGGGGCTTTTGGATTGCCGTTTTGGAGTTGCTAACTTTATCAATGCATCAATCCCTGATGAGTTCATAGCTGAATGTACTCTCTCTTCTCAGGTGCCCTGAGGAGAACAGTTTTCCTTGGCCATGTTCTTCCACCGTGATGTTTCTTCCTTGAAGTCAGCCAGCTATGAACTGAAATCCCTTAAATCATGAGTCAAAATAAATTTTTTCTCTTTAAGTTGTGTACATAGGGTACTTGTCACAGTAACAAAAAATCTGACTAATACACAATTTTAATATCACTTTCTCTATGAAGCATTTATCCTCACATTCACCAGAAAATTTGGTTCCTGCTTCTTTAGGTCTCTAGGGATACATTAGTTGGGTTCTTATTTGTCTTCTTCATTCATTGTAAGTACAAAGTCAGGGATTAAGCCCTGTTCATTATAGAAGCATCTAGCAAGGTGTGTCGCACAAGAATACAATAAATATTCTTTAGAAGATAGATGGATGGTTAATTTATTATTCAGATATTAGCTTGAGTTCTATAATCAGATTTGCTGATGAAAATCAATGGATTTCACTTGGAGCAAAAAGGCACCTTGAGAGTACCAGGGAAAACGGGAAGACATTCAAGGGAAGATAATTGAATGGAATTCTGTGTTCTTTGATAGATGCCACACTTCTTTCCTCATTCTGGCCATAGCTAATTATAATGTAAACTGGGGAAAATTACACAAAAATTACTCAGTAAAAATCACAGAGTTCCATTGATCTAGATGTTTGAAGGCTTGGAATCCCTTGGACAAAACAAAGAAATTAGAAATTTTTCTAAAAAATCTTCAAAACAAGCAAGAAAAACTGAAAAGCATATAAGTTAAATGCAAGCAGCTTTAGCATAAAGAAGTGATAATAAAACCTATAGAACTCAGAGCAAAATCATAGCTTATTATGTCCTGCCTGCCTGTCACTTGACTACCTTCATTGCTTGCTTGCTTGTTTATTTTCATCCTTCTTTCTTTCCTCCCTCCCATCCTTCCACTCTTCCCCTTCCTTTCATACCTCCTCCTCCCCCCTCCTCCCCCTCCTCCTCTACCTCCTCCTTCTTCTATTTGTTGAATATCTACTATGTATCAAACACAGAGCTGATGTTAGGGATAAAGAGCAAAGAGAATAAATATGTCCCATTTTTTAAGAAGCATTGGTTTCCCTTTGTTCCTGCCTTCTTCGTGATCTGTCACCCTCTCCCTCCCTATTGTAGTAGGAAAAGTCCTTAGATTCCGAAATCAGAGTTTCAGACTTCAAATCCTGTCTTTCCCAATTAATACTTTCTCTTTTCTCAACTTGTGAAAGTTCTAAGAAATACCTTCTGCAGGAATCACATATCGTTATAAAAGCTTAGGAGAGAACGGCACAGGAAGATGGGATGAAGCCTTGAATCTGGAGCTTGATCCCTGTCTGTCTTCTCTGACTTTGGGCCTCTTCATCTGTAAAGTACGGACACTGACCTGCTGAACATTCTATGGCTCTCCATGACACTTTCATTGTGATAACTCAGCAAACCATTCCCGCTCAAGGGATGTGCTATTTGATACATCAGACAGATATTGCACCTGCCAGCATGTTACAACACTTGTGAGGAAAGCGCTTTAAAGATTTTAACACACACACACACACACTCACACTCACACACACACACACACATTCACACACATCAAGACTTTTTAATTTTTCCAGTGAAGAGATTAACTTTGAAGCAAGGAAGAGAGAATGATTTGCCAGTTGATGGGGTTCAAAGCATCCAAAGCAGGTGTGTTGGTATTCAAAACAATCTCTCAGGTCAAATCTAATTCCATCTTATGTTTCCAATCTCTTGTTAGTGCTCCCAGCATAACCACTAATTCCTTGTTATAAATTTGTAAGGCAAATGCTGCAGAGGTCTCCAGCAGAGGATCCAGCCGATGGCTTCTGTCTTTGTTGCTGTTGTGGGGTGGGGCTGGGCCGCTGAGCCAGATTTAAATCTTTAAGGCTAAGGCTGTAGGCTGATGCAACAAAAGGGACACAAAATGCAGAATGAGGGCCTCTTTCTTCACATCTCAGTTTTTTCAAAGCTGCCTGGGCCTTCCCAGGAACTTGAAAATATGTTTACTGGCTTCCAGAAAAACTTATTACCAAAAATGGATGGAAAGAAGTTTGGGTTGTGGACAGTGGGGAGCTAGTCCAGCTTGTGGAAATAAAAGAAACATTGTAAGCAAACAACACAGAAATAGCTTTTCAAAATAGAGTAGGGAGGCCAGGCGTGGTGGCACACACCCAACACTCGGGAGGCTGAGGCAGGAGGATCACTGTGAGTTCGAGACCAACCTGGGCTACATAGTGAGTTCCAGTAAAAAAAAAAAAAAAAAAAAAAAAAAAAAAAAAAAAAAAAAAAAAAAAAAAAAAAAAAAGAATAAGGATGACTTCAAGAGAGGAAGACTTTTGCACATTTCTAGCTTCTGCCTGGAGTGGGAACGTTGGTCACCTTTATCCTTTGACTGAAGGACAACTGGAGCAAGAATGGCAAACCTGGAAGTTACACTGTGTGCAGAGGCTATTGAGCTCCCATTTTAGGGACGTTTCCGTTTCATTTATGCATTATTTTTTTCCCTTCAATTAGTCCATGTACACCTGTGTCTTAACATTCTGCTACCTGAACCTGTGTCTCCTGAATTGCAATTCATAGGACCCCCAAAATAAAGTTAAAGTCCTTAAATTTTTTTTTTTTTTTTTTTTTTTTTTTTTTTTTGCAATTATTGAGTTTGACCAACAGGCTCTAGGGAAGGCAAATGTGATACGTGGAAGCAAAGTATTGCACAAGGACTCTGGACACAACTGTTTTCCTGGCTTGGAGAAAGGGATCCGCCTGCGAGTTAGGAGTCACTGAGAACTGCGGGAAGGGCGTTGTGATGGGACAGGCTCTCTTGCGTTCAACAAGGAAAGTTGAATAAAGAAGTACAAAGTAAGACCACAGCCAGAGTTCCGGGAACCCTTACTTGAAAAACTGTTTTGTATCTGGAAGACTCTATCCCTCAATCCTTTGCCGGGCACCCAAAAGTGTAGATCTACTATCACCCAAGCACAGCGGAAAGGCTTCTAAATCTTAGGTTTTCCAATATTTTTCTATGCCTTTGCCATATATGGTAGTGGTGGTTTTTGTGTTTCTTATCAGTATGCCCAGAGCACTGTCCTAGCACAGAATCAAATACGCCAGAAACTTCTCCCTACATCTTCTCCCGTTGTGCACATTCCAGATTCCACCCGAAGAACTCTGTGGACCTCATTTGGTCCCTGGTTTGTTGAAGGAGAGCACCATAAAATGTGCAGGACACCAGGGGAATATTTTCAGGAACAAACCCCGAATTACTATACAAGAAGAACATGTGTGGAGAAATGCATTCTTGGTGAGTAAAATATCGATATTAATGCTGCGATTTAGTTCTATTTCCAACGCCTTCTACCATTCCTTTTGTCATTGAAGAAAAGGCTTTTTAAGTGCATTGTTCATAGTGTACAGATGATACCAGGTAAATAAAAGAGTCAAATTTAGAACTTTTGAGCTCTTAATTAATCCTTTCTTTTTCTGGTGAATCTATAGCAGCTACCATAATCTTGAATATCATAGATCTTTACCCCAGAAACTGGGCTCTTGAAAAGAAAATAAGTAAATAAGTATTTTGAATTCTAGAAAGCTTAGTTAGAAGATCAAGAAGCAAAGACTGAAGAAAGAGGGGAAATTTTATTTCTACATAATATGTGACACAGAGGAAATTGAAGAACAGCTAAGCCGCGCCTGAAAGACAATGAAAGCAGCTGAGTTTGAAGAGAGAAGGCAGATGTTTCAAATCATCCACGATGCGGAGAAATGTTGCCACTGGAGGGAGCCTTGGGGTGCAGGGATGATAACTTAGTGGCTACAGCAGTAAGTAGGTCATGGAGGAAGACGTAGCTCATGAGGATTGGGAACAATGTCCAAGATTACACCCCAGGCATGGCCACACAACAAGTGCCTCAGCTCACACGAGGCAGGCGCAGGCCCCATGATCCAGTTCCTCTCACAAATTCACTCTCATGTCCAGAAAGAGGAGGAGGGATGAGGGGAAAACCTAAAGTTAAAGGAGAATTTACCTAAACTGAGATCAAGATTTAAACAGTAGCAAATGTATTGTCCGGAATGAGTAAGGTTACATTTTCTTTTATTAGTGAGGATGTTGTTTTGAGTCCTGAACCAAGATATTTTATAGATAGAGTTTTGTCTTCCCATCCTTTAAAAAAAATAATGTATATTCCTATTCAATGCCATTGGTAGGAACAGCCAGATTCTCCTGGGCTGTACGAATTTGTTGATCACACAGCTCTGTGTCGCTTTGACCATTCTCAGGAGGGAAGTTAATTGAAGAAATTGAAGATTTAAGCCTCTTCTTCAGGAACCAGAATTGTGCATCCATTATTTTTATTACCACCCTTCTTTGTGTTAACATTGTAATTAATACTTATTACTGTTAAATTTATTGAAAGTTTACTATCTTCTAGCCATCGTGCTAACTGCTATCCTTAGGTGATTTTACTTAGGCTACATTACACCTGGTTGAAGTTGATGCCATCTAAGATGTATAAGTAAACTGAGTATCATGGAAATTGAATGACTTTTTAATGGCTGGTTGACTAGCAGATGACAAACATGGCATTTGGTTCTTTTTTCCTGACTCTAAATGCTTTATCAAACATGAAATAATATTCTGAATTGAAGAACATGTACAATGGACAAAGCTATAAGAATGCTCACCCAAATCCCTCTAATTATTAGAAACTTCTTGAATGTTGCCATTTACTTTGGCTGGCCACCACCTGCATTTCTTTCTATGATTGAAAGATTTCCCACATTGAGGTCTTGATGAGAGAAATACTTGCCATGGCTTTAGGTCAGCTCCAGCAAACCTCACTTGTAATATGCTGTGTGATCACTTGTAATGCAGGGTCAGCTAAATCACATGTTACCCATTCTTTCAGCAATTTACAAACAGTACTGTGCAAGAGATGCTGTTTGTACAGCATGGAGTGTGTAACAGGAAAGGGACCTTACCTTCCTTTTAATCTGTCACTTTGTATGAGCATATATGAGAGCAATTTTGCATGCAGCAAATAAATGCTATGAACTAGGAAGCCAAATGTAGCCTTAGCTGGGCCAATTATTCAAGGAGATGCTGGGAAATGCCAGCTAGGTAGCACCTGTAGACTTTGAGATGTGTGAAGGTCATGTACAAATTCTCCCCATGGGGATAGGGGGAGACCTCAGTCTTGGTTGACTCATTGAGCAACCTGAGTTTCGTGGGTCATCAATTAGATAATCATTCTGCCTCTCTAGAGCCCATGGGATTGGCAAATGTTAAGTCTTTCCATTAGAAAAAAATGAGATAACTGACATTGTGAAATGGGAAGAAAAGGGCTAAAGGTGTAGGGAAAGTGGGAAGGTTAGGGGAAAGGGAATAAGGGAAAAGAAAAAAAATGTGAGCAAAAGAAAAGATGGAAATAAAGTGTTTGTAAATGGGGAGTGGAGGAGGGGGTGAAGGGAGGGCATGGACAAGGGGAAAACTGAGAACCAAGACCTGTCATGTAAAGGTACACGATTCCAATAATGAATGTAACTGTACTGTATACCTAAAATGTACCAATAAACTCAATTAAAAAAAGAAAAAAATGATGGACTCATCCATAAAATATGAAGAAAAAAAGGATTATTCCATCTCCACTTCCTGATACTCAAAAAGTTGATGTACAGCGCTAAGCAAAATCTCTAATCCAGTCCTTTTTCATTCAGGTGATCTCAGTTTAGGCAATGAGACCCATTCATTTCCAGCTGCTTAAGAGCCTGGATCCTGATAAATCCCGGTGTCCACCTGCTTCCTGTTGCCAGCTCAACACAGGAAATAGAGTCATTAGCAGATGAAAAACAGGAGACCGGTGAGGATTAAACCAGCCAAGAGGGAAGTCGTGACCCCTCCTTCATCCATTCTCAAAACCCAGGTATCCTCTGATGCATACCTTAGCCCCTGCAGTTCACTCTTCATTCTCTACCACACCCAAGAAAGGATACAAAAAACAAACAAACAAAAAACACTGAAACAGTACTGATTATAAGGACCTGAGGGCATCACCACATGCTATTGACCTCTCATGTTCAGGATTGTGCTATTTGTACTCTCCACTCCGACCTCCTGTGTACCTAGGATCTGGGGAGAAGATTAGAATCATGGTTACTCTTTCAGGAGGATCTTCTCGCTGGAATGTACCCATGAAGTCATTAAGAGCTGTTTGATTGCTATGTTGGGACATTTCCTGAGGCCAAAGAAGCAGCAATCATAATCCCATTGCCTCTGTAATGCTGTAATACCTAGCAAGCTGAGTAAGGCTTGGGGTCTTCTCCTGTTTATCAGAGCATATGATGAAAACTTTTCTATCACCATTGGTTTGCACTGTCCATTCTTAGATTCTTCAACATATGGCTTTCTTCAGTATAATCAATTTTTTGAGATTCATTGAGTTGTTTTGTGTATTGGTAGATTCTTTCTTTTTATTGTTGAATAATATTCCACTATAAGGACACACTAGAAATCATTTGTCCATCCTTTGTTAATAGATATATGGTTTATTTTCCATTTGGGGATTGATTTGAACATTCTTGTATAAGTGATTTTGTTGTAGATCTATGCTTTTATTTCTCATGGGTTCATAACTAAAATGGAATTGCTAGGGCATAAGTTAGATATATGTTTACTTTTAGTAAACTCTTTTTCTGCTAAACTTATTCTGAGTAGTACTGTTTTTGTGGCTTGTATATGACGAAAGAACCTACTCTTTCCTTCCTCCTGAAAGTTTGATAATTTATGTCTATAAAACAATCCACAACAGACTGATTAACAAGATAAATAATATACAACTATATTAATATGCAAGTACTTGAGAGTCTCACAGAATATGAAACTCATAGAAGGGCTAAATTGTTGGAGCCCAAGTACTTTCTTCATGGGGGAGAAAGAAGTGGAAGCTGTAAGAAATTTTAAAGATAAGAGTAAAAACGAAGGAAGAGTAAATGATTTTTGGGGAGGGTACTGGGGATTGAACTCAGGTCCTTGCGCTTGCAAGGCAGGTGGTGGAACCACTGAGCAAAATCCTTGTAAAAGTAAATGATTGTTAAAGAAGATGAATGGGCCCAAAGAACAGGCAGTAGCCTTGTCTTTGGATGTTAACCTGGGCTCTGGGTTTTCTTCAGGCAAGTTAGTCTTCTGGAGAAATTGGCCTTCAGGTGGGTAGGAAAATATCAGGGAAATCTCCTTCTTCTGCTGTAAGAGAGATAAAAGAGCAAGAGACAGGATGGTTGGGGGTGTAAAAGGTGGTCAGAGAGAGCTGATTTTCTTGTCATTCAGCGCACCAAGAGGCCATATGTTGGGGTATTGTTTTCTGAGCCTCAACACTTACAGAAGGAGCTGTTACGATATTGGCCTCATTCTCATGACCATTAATGTTTCTACTTTTTTAAAATGAACACCATAAAATGTCATGTATTCTGCTAAATGCAAGAGGTTCAGAGTTGAAAACAGTTTTATTCTCAAGGCTATCAGTATCTAGAAGAAGAGTCAATGCATCTACATGTAGAGATATTTTTTAAAAATCCAAAAGTAAAACATATTGCAGGATCTGACAAATGAAAAAAGAATACTCTTCGGCTGAGATTAGGGAGAGGAGATTCACTGATGCCTGGTACATCCATGGGAGACTTTTAAAATGTTCACCCAGGTCATGTTAACTAGGTAAGTTGGACATCCACTCCACAGAATATTTCAGGTTTTCTAAGATTATAATTATGAAAAAGATCCTCTGTAATAACTTGGGAAAGGGGCTGAGAAAATTTAGCTCAGCGGCGCCTGCCTCCTAAGCACAAGGTCCTGAGTTCCATACCTGGTACTGCAACAGAACAAAATAAACAGACAAAACAAAACAAAAGTTGGGAAAATAGTAGCATCTATTTAAAGAAACACAATAAAACTCCTCTTGCAATGATTATGATTGTATAACAGGCTTCTGAATATACAGTATAGAGAAAATTGGAAAATAAAAACCAACCATGTATTACTGTATTGCAATTCTGGGTCACTTTCTTTTTAATTTTTCATTTTAAGAAATAAGGATTGAAATGTATAATTGAAAATGGGAAATAGGAAGAAAATGTCTAAAGGAGTAGAGGAAATGGGAGGGTTAGGGGAAAGAAAAAAATATGAGAAAAGAAAAAAAGGAAAACAAAGCCTTGGCAAATATGGAGGGATGGAGGGGTTGAAGGGAGGGCAGGGGAATGGGGAAAAAAAAAAGAACCAAGATATATCATGTAAAGATACAAGTTCCTAGAGATGAATGTAAATGTATTGTATACTTTAAATGTATTAATTTTTTTATTTTCTTACAGATTTTTTTTCTTTTGGTACAATGGCACTTTTTAAAGCAAAAACTTTAGAAATTATTCCTATTCAGAAAAACAACCTTGTCCCAGACTTAATATGTGAAAGTTGTTTGTATGATACTTTCTACACTTGAGGCTGTTGAGTAACTGTGCTCAGACACTCCTGTTAAGCCAGAAATCAGGACTGTTTTGACGGAATGGGCCAGACAGGAACAACTTAAGCAAGCTGCAGCCCTTGATCTAAAGAAAGCAATACAAGTGGCTTCTCAAACCTTTTAGGACTCAGGGTGGGAGGTGTATGGGGGGGGCTAAAGAGAATGCAACCAGAAGTGATGAACTTGATCTGGTGGTTTTAAAAGCAGCAGTCACATCTTGTATCCAGCAACACTTGACCCAGTACCACTTTTCCCAAAACACTAAAGAATGGGAAGCTGCCAGCTGCCAGCTAGAATGTTTCAATTTTTCCTTTAATTGGCCCAAACCTGGCCAACACAGACATGGAGTTTTTCCTTTTTCCTTGCATCCCTGGGTACAGTAATGGTACACAGTCAATGCAGCCCAGCAAGGGTCCCCAGCATGGGAGCAGCTCAAACAGGGGCACCCAGCTGCTACCCAGATCAAAGAGATAAGCAACTTGTTTCCAAATGAATTATTGGCCCCAGCAGTCTGTGAGGCGCTCTCATTCTTCTTACAGAAAGCAACTTTGGAAAAGTCTCTGGAAGGGTGGGAGGGTATGGAAATTTAACGGATCTCCAGCACCTGGGTCACCTTAGCTTTCTAGGAGTTAGTATGGCAGAAATAATCATCCAGGCTTTCTCAGTGGATGTCTTCTGTCTCCAGGCCTCCCAACCAGTGGTGACAAGTGAGGTTCCATTGGGGCAAATTGAGTACTCTGTGCACTCCTGCTCTCTCCCTGTTCTGTGCAACCTTCCCTACAGCCCAGCTTTCAGTTCGCAGGTCCCCAAAGTGTGACGTCCTCTCTCTGTGAGCTTCTTATTGATGTTCGTGGCAATGTGGTAGTTTAAACAAAGTCTGTCTTTGCTACTGCTGAGGTTATCTAGATTTCTTCACAGGCTGCTGCGGCTGCTGCTGCCCTACAGGGTTCTCTTGGTACTGTCAACGCTGCAGAGTCCCCAAAGCAAAATGGTGCCACTGCTTCTCCCTGCACTGATTCTCATCAACCCAGCAGGGCCAGGTGACCTCCACCCAGAAATGAGGAGCTTGTTTCCCCCACCACCAACTCTCTGCTTCCCTTGTCGTTTGAACATCAAAGCATTCAGAATTGTGCCAATTACGAATGGCACACAAGAGGAGTTACTTCTGTTCTTATAGCCCAGGGGAGCAGGGGTGGGGAGCTAACACACTGGTCCACAGCCTGCCTTTTGTTTTACCCTTCCCTGCCAGGAAACTCTCTCTGACTCCTAGACCCTGTCATAGTTTTAACATGGTTTGTCATCTGTAACACTCTAGAATTTAATCCCCATTGTGAAGTACTCAGTGGATGGCAATTTAACCCACCAATGGGGCTTCCAACTAGGACCTTGGGTAATAATTAGGATTAGATAGAATCATCGAAGTGGCATCTCTAATAAACCTCATGAATACTGGTGGGTTTATTAGAAGAGAGTCCAGAATAGACACTGTGTGTTCCCTGTCTCTCACCATGGGATACTTTACACTGCCTCAATTCTCTGCCACAAATGCCATCACCAGACTTGGCCTCTCCACCAAGGTAATTGGCCTTGGTCCACCTCTTGGACCAGAGCCGTAAGCCAAAATTAACCTCTTTTCTTTATGAGTAACCCAACCTGTACATTATTTTATTAGCAACAGAAAATGGACAAAAACAGACTGTCTCCAAGCAGTGTATGGTAGGAACTAAGTGAATATCCCACCCACACTGCTTGACTTCCTGCAGGGCTCAGTTATAATTTCTTTCTTTACTCCCTCCAGTTTCCTGAACTCAGACCTTCTCCCCAATGTATGCATTGAACCAAAACATGTGAGATATTACAACAGAAACACTGTGAGACTATTCACTCTTCTCTTCATGGAGCTCCACTGACACAGCATCTCTGAGTGGGGTCTGGCCTCATTTACCATCTACTTTCAGCCTTTATTCTTCCAAGATCAGTGACACGCTGAATTTCCTTCCTGAACACCCAGTGTAATACAAGAAATTTATTAAAAAGTATTTAGTAGCTTAGAAATTCTTTGGAAAAATTGGTGGATCAAGCCTTAGGTTAAATTTTCAGGAACAATTATAAAGTGAGAAACCAGGATTAGAATCAAGTGATCTCTGCCAGGCTGAAAGCTGTTGCTGGCACCTTTCATTATTAAATGGATGACCTATTCAATTTCAAGGCAAAGTCTCAGTTGAAGACATCTGATTGGTAGAAATAAATAAGTTGTTTTCCTTGGTACTATTATGATTGATTTCATATTATTGTTCTTCAATACATTTTTTGGTCAGGTGCTTTGGGGAAAACATAAAAAGCCACCACAAATTCTTGTTGTTGGCTTTGGGAATTACCCTGGCTGAAGAATTATCCTAGGCATTATCTTATTGATTCCACACTTTTCTTTTGTTGGCTTTCATCACTGCTAGCATCACACATCAGCCTTTCCTGTTATAAATAACCCTGTTCCAATTTATGACCTTACCTTAAACTGCCTAGTTGAAGTTTTGGGTAGTATTTACAGTGATTGGGCCTAAGTTTCATGCTTTAAAATGATGTTAGTCAACTTTCCATCACTATAACAAAATACCTGAGATAATTAATTTGTAAAGAGAAAATATTTGTTTTGGCTTACAAATTTGAAGATTTTAGTCTACAATCAATTGGCCCTGTTGCACTTGGATGTTGCTGAGGTCCACATAATGGTGGGAATATGTGAGACCACCGACTTCATGACCAGCAAGGAAAAGAGGAAGGAACAGCTGGGGTTCCACAATCCCCTTCAAGGACAAGGCCCCAATTACCGAAAGATTTTCCCTGGGCCTCATCTTGAAGGTTCCATCTCCTCTCCATAGCAATACCTTGAAGACTAAGCCTTTAGAGGACTTTAAGGGGACATCTGACATTTAAGCTAGAGCCGAAGACCTGTCAAAGTTGCTTCTATCCCCTATGGCCCACCGAGGACTTTAAAATACTCTCCTGAACAGTCCTACAATTTCCTTAGCTCTCTGATAAGAGAAAGGGGAGACAGCATATTGATTTGTTAATCAAAGAGAGTGTTCTGGCAAATGAAATCTCCTAAATTGGGTGAATGATTTCTCTTGGATTTTGTGCAACATGGTGGGGCTGACAGTGTCCCCTGGTGGCAGAGAGACCAAGAAGTGAAGAAGCAGTAATGTATATAAAGGAATGGAAGATGGTCCTGAGATACTATAACAGGACCAACATAGTGATTTTGATAATTCTGAAGCCCCTAACATGTTTTTCTTGGCAGGCAGCACAATAAAGAGCATCATAATATATTTCTCTGTGCCTGCAAGCAATCGGTCATTTCGAGGGATAGTGGTGTGTGTGGGGGTGTTAGACACCCATGTTCTCTCCATTGTACCTTGAAACGCCTCATTTCTTTTGATCATTTCCTATTTTATATGTTATGTTTAGCACCTCTACATTTTCACTTATGCTTATGATCTTTTGAAGATCTAAGCACATGAAACTCTGTAAAGGTCAAAGAAATCTCATTTAATGTTATCTTCCGTTTGTGAGTGACTTTTATTTTTACATTTGGTAACAAAGATTTTTATTTCTTAAAAGATAAGAAAGGATATCTCTGGTTTTTCTAACTTTGAAAGCTCCTTTCAAATACATTTTCACCTGTGCACATATGTTTATAAGAGTTAGACTATGTGACTTTGAGTGTTTCGTGGTGATGACTTCCTATGTGTGCGTTCAGCCATGGTTTGCCTATATGGACACACATTGTAGATTAGAAACTGTTCTTAGGAAGGTTGAGATACTATTCGTGATATGAATGCTAAAATGACAACAGCAGCAAACAGCTAAGGCGATGAGTCTGAAATGTGTATGATTTTGTCACCCAGGGCATTTAATGCTGTCTGAAGGTATTTTGGCTGTCACAGCTGCACTTGATGTGTTACTGGGACCCTCAGAAACAGATGTCAGGGATGCCGTCAAGGACACTGCAATGCACAGGGCAGCCTCCTACAGCAATCATCCTCTCCTAAGTGTCAATAGTGCCACGTAGTTGAAAATTCCTATTTTAGAGATGAAAGGTTGGCCTGTTATTCACTAAACAAATGCTTATTAGGTGCCGATAATGTGAAAGACTCATTGTCAGCCATGGTTCAAATATAAGGATAACCCAAACATTTCTTATTGTGCTCCCAGGTGATTTACAACCTAGTAAGAGAGAGCATCAAGCAACACCCAAAAGGGAGACATTGGACAAAACAGGATCAGCTGGAGAACTACAACAATATATGCTCACCCATGTTCACAGGGGCACCATTTGTTGTAGCTGAAACTTGTAAACAGCCTAATTACCCAGTAACTAGAGACTGGATAAAGAAAATGTGTGTGTGTGTGTGTGTGTGTGTGTGTGTGTGTGTGTTTTAAATAAAATGGAGTACTGCTCAGCCATAAAGAATGAAAAATTAGCGGCATATATAGCTAAATGGACGCACATTGAGGCCACGCTCTTAAGTGAAGTACATAGGACACATAGTTTCGCTGGTGTGAGAAACTGAAAGTGTAAATAAGGATCAAAATGTATAATAGATCATGTGAAATAGGAAGAAAAGGTGTGAAGGGGAAGGGGAAGTGGGTGGGGTAGGGGAAAGGAAAGAGGGGAATGGAATTAATATGAGGAAATGAAAAACGTGGAAACAAAGACTTTATAACAGGGAAGGGTGGAAGGGTTGAAGGGAGGGCAGGGTATGGGTAAAAATAAGAGTCAAGATATATTATGAAAAGGTACAACTCTCCAATAATGAATGTCATTATATTGTATACCTAAAAATGCACCTATAAAATTTAAAAAATCGAATGAAGGAAGCATCAAAAGTAGTTTGATTACTTTATCTGGTAGCAGCTGATGTGTTATAATCCCTACACCATACAGACCTAAGGTATAAAGGGGATTCAGGGACTGGGAAGGAGATAGGGTCTCACAGTGTCAGCTACTCTGAGTGGAGGGACCTTCTGTTGAGAGATAGAACTTCTCAGGGAAGGAACCAGGAGACTAAATATCCGAACTTTTCACCCTTCTGCTCTAATAAGAGGACCTTGGATCAAAGCCAACAAAAGCCAGAATGTGTTGGTGCTTGGCATGCAGCTCAGCATCCTCCTGTGGAAGGCAGCATAAGGGAGAGTGAAAAGTAGACCGGGGATGGGAAGAAGTGGAGACAAAGGCATCTGAACAATGAGTTACTTTATAAAAAACTCTTTATTTGAAGTCGGTATTGTAAGTGCCCTTAGAAAGGCCCCAAATCAAGGGTCCTTGTCCTTCAGAGACATGAAGAAGTCTTTCTAGCTTGTATGAGCTCAGGGAAAGCTTAGGAAAGAACGTGGCATTTGAGAAGATGATCTTGTGGAGTGAGTAGAGTAATCTATACATCATCTTCTCCCCACTTTGAAAAGTCAAGTGCTTCTTATGTGTTTGGAGTAAAGGTTAGTTTACAAGCCTCCCGAGAATCACCATCCTACTCTCTTTCCCACAATTCCAGCTCCAACTCTAGCCTCTATTTCCTTCGGAAGTAGTTTCTGTCTAGGATGCTTCTCCCTCTTCATGGTAACCCACAGAAGGGCAAATTGCACAGGTCCTACTTCTCGTCTTTTCTTTTTTTTTTTCAATGATAATAATAATAATCATCTTTTTTTAGTTTCATGGTTCACAGTGGCTAGTGGACAGAGAATTATATAATACCATGAATATTTTTATAAACAAATTATAACATTTCAAATATATCAGCTACTCTGTAAGGCTGTAAATAATCACGGGGCCTGGGCTGAAATAATTATATCAGAAAAACATAGGACGAGCCCTAAACACTGGGACATCTTTCCAAACAATTCCAATGTTGTTGAGTCAAGATTGAGAACCAGTGAATTAAACTGTATGTGATCTTTCTCCCAAGACTATTGCAGTACATAATTCATAAATTTGCAATACTCTATTTAATACTAAATAAGCTTTTAAAGTACAGATTCCTAAACTGTAATCAGATTTCTTTAGCTGAGAATTGGGCAGAATCAAGGGAAAAAAATTTTTTTACAAAGCATTACCAGTTATTCTTTTTTCTTTCTTTATTGGTACATTTTAGGTGTATAGTACAGTTACACTCATCATTAGGATCTTGTACCTTTGCATGATGTAACTTGGTTCTTGTTTTTTTCTCCATTACCCTGGCCTCCTTTCACCCCCTCCACGCTTCCCTATTTATAAAGACCTTGTTTTCATTTTTTTCCTTTACTCATTTTTTCTTTTCCCTTCCTTCCCTTCCTCTACCCCTCCTCCTTCCCCTATAACTTTAGACCTTAAACTAATAAGTTTTTTACAACATATTGAAATTATCTATCTATCTATCTATCTATCTATCAATCATCTATCATCTAAAACATTTCTACCTCAGCTCTTGTGTAGGACTACAGTGACAAAGGGAAATTATAGTATAGGAGCACAGATATTTAAAACTCTACACCTAGCATTAGTCTTGCTATGTTCAAGGGGAAAGCACAATGTGAAATGCACACAGGGAATGTCCTTACAGGCTCCCTCAGTTCCTCCTCAGGCTTTCTTGTGTTGAATTCTGCTCCTCATTGTGAAGTCTCTTTTTCCGTGCTTTCTGTGACTCTTTACTCATTTCAGCAAATCTTTCTGTCTTCCTAGAGACTGATCTCAGCCCAGTCAATACCTCCATAACTGCTAGCCGAACGTTTACTCAGCTCTGAGCTATCCATTTAAGATAATATCTCAGGAAAAGCTGATGGTGAGTTTGGTGTCCCAAGACCCACTGAGACTCTGGTTTGGTGTGGGTGTGCTTTATCCAGTCCTTTTGCGGTCTCCAGAATACATTGAGTTGTGGACAATCTTCATACTTGATTGATTTCTCATTGGAGAGCTGTAAGATTTCTTTACAACTCTTCACTAACACATACAAACTCTCCTCTACTATACACACATACACATCTCCCAAGGACAAATGTTAATTATCAGAGATATTGCAGTTTAAATCCAAAAAGTAGAAGAGAAACATTTTATAATATCCACATAGTTTTCACAGCTTCCCCTCTGTGTGGAATTAACACCTCATATAATTTACCTTTGAACAGTGTAAGTACTCCCACCCTTTCTCCCAATGAACTTCAGGGCCTGTTGGAAAAAAGAAATAGGCCCATTTTCCAGCTTTATGCCCCTTAAGAACTGTTCTCATAACTACACAAGGATTTAACAGAGGCTTTGCTTTACTTTTTGAAAGAGCTAGATTAAATTCTTAGCCAAGAGCCATTCTCTCCCCTCGGAATCTTTGAAGGGAGAGAAACAGGATAGCTTTGTTTTCCTCATACTGTAAGGTTTAGAGTGAGAGAGAGGGGAGTGGGAGTAGGAGGACTGATATTCATGGTGAAGAGAACGATGTGACAAGCACAGGTATTGAAAATAATAGACATCATTTAAGTAAAAGTTATCTCAGAATGGAAAGGCAAGCAATTGGGTGTATATAGGGGATATCAAATTAAAGGTCAAATCCTTTGAAGTTATTTTTGCATTTAAAATTGTATATATGTCACATTATCTAGTACACCTTTTAGCCCTTATTTACACTTTCAGTTTGTGACACTAGAGAAACTATTCAGTATACCTGACGTGTACCAATAAAATTAATTTTAAAAAATTGCATATATGTGATTAAAAGTTATCAATGAACTGGAACAGAAATATAAATTCATTTTGTTTTCTGAGATTCTGCTATCACTTGTTTCATTGTCAACTGTCTTTTTTCCATGTGACAAGGAATTCCCTTCATGATACTATAGTTGAATTCCATACCTCTCTGCACAATTCCAGTTATTAGAACAATCTTACATCATATCCTCTAGAAGCAGTGCTTTTTATTATAATTTATTAACTCCATCTCCATTTTAAATTTCCCCAGCTATTTCTCCTCACTCTAGGGATAGGCTCGTGGATAGACACTAGGAATTCAGAGGTGTCACAAACCTTGCTGGTGTCAGAGCCCTGAAGGAGAGGGAAGGATGGCATGTGTCCCTTATAGACTGTCAAGGGGTAAACCACTGCTTCTTTTCTGTTGCTTCTGTTTCTCTTGTAACACTGAGCAGCCAGTACCATTGATTCTGTGTCTCAAGTTTCAAAGACATAGCTGTCAGAATTCCATGACTGCTAGTTGTTTCATGGAGTGTGTTTACTGGTGTTTTGGAGAAACCTGGGCAGGGATGGTGGTTGCCCTGCACATTACTTTGGATTCCTTTCTCAGTTCCAATATTTTCTTTATCTTTCAGTACACACTAAGGCTGTCTACTCATCACATTTTGTTTCTGGGTGTCCCAGACCATGCCAACAGCCCTAGCCCCAAAATTCTCAGTGATATCTACCTTTCTTTCTTCTCTGGAAACTTATTCTTCTTTGCCATATGAAATAGTTATCCATTCTGGTTTCCCCAGTGAGATACCGTAGTACTACTTCATTGGCAATTTTGCTTTCTCTGGTTTTAGTTACCTGCCATCAAGCAAGATCTAAAAAGATTAAATAAAAATGTGAGGAAAAAAACCAATTCATATATCTTAAATTGTTAATCATTCTAAGTAGTGTAATGCTATTTTTGCACGATTCTGCACCAGCACAATTGGAATATAAATTATCCTTTTGTGCTCTGTATACACACTGTATATACTGCCCATCCCATCGGTCACTTAGTCATTGGCCTGGTTACCATATCAATTGTTACAGAAATTCTGTTCAGGTATCTCCTATTTTACTTAATGGCTCCAAAACACAACCGGAGTATAGCTGGCAATTTGGATATGCCCGAGGGAAGCGATAAAGTCTCTCCTCTATGTGAAAAGTGCAATTTCCTGACTTTAAAAAAAAGCATTAAGAGTTACAGTAAGAATAAATGTATACGTGAAATTGTGAATAGGGAAAAAGAAATTTATGCTAGCTTTGCTGTTGTTCCTCAAACAGCAAAAGTTACAATCAAAATGCATAATGAGTGCCTGATTAAGATACAAAAGGTTAAAGTTATAGGGCTTGGTGCTTTCCATGGTATCAGCCATCTATCTGGTCAGGGAGGGGTTCTGGAAGATATGATGATGAATGAGGGACCACTATACCCCTCTATTTCATTCAGACTGTCTGTCTCCTACCCCCATCGCTATGC
The DNA here is from genome assembly GCF_012274545.1 of Fukomys damarensis. Taxonomy (NCBI): domain Eukaryota; kingdom Metazoa; phylum Chordata; class Mammalia; order Rodentia; family Bathyergidae; genus Fukomys; species Fukomys damarensis. Next base: position 6,788,473 of record NW_022900925.1, read on the forward strand.
CACAGAAGTAATGGATTTACAAATCCTTTAGCTTGTTGACTTCCAGACAAGGTGATCTTCTATTAGAATATCTTACTTCTTAGGCACTTCTCGCTTTATGACTGATTGTCTTGGTGGCTCCTCCCTCTGCTTTGGGGAGAAAAGAGAAAATTCACTTTTTGGCAAGATGACATTCCTTCAAAATGCCACCTCCCCTCTCTCTCAGCCTTTCCTTTATATTGAGTGGCGTGTGGGGAGTGGGTGGGCAGTGCTAGACTTGCTGAGTGGCATCACTTCGTAAGTCCTGTAGGAAGAGAGCAGACAGAATGACCTGTGGTCCTTTCAAGTGAAAACTAGGTAGGTAGCAGCTTTTGTTCCTAATTCTGGACCTAAATAGCTGTCATGGATTGAAACTTATGTCCCCTTAATTTCACCTGTTGAAGCCCTCATGTGATGGAACAAGGTCATGAGCCCTTTGGGAGAAAATGAGATTGGAATGAGGTCATGAGAGTGGAGCGTCCATGATGGGGTTAGTGTTCTTATAAGAAGAAAAGAAAGATCTCTCTCTCTCTCTCATTCTCATCCTCTCTCTCTCTCTCTCTCTCTCTCTCTCATCTGCACAAGGTACAAGGGACCACTATACCCCTTTGCAATAACAGTAGCCATCTGCAAACCAGGAAGAAGTCTCATCCAGAACTCAACTTGTCAGTGCCACCACGACCTTTGACTTCCAATTTCCAGAAATGTGACACCCAAATGGCTGCTGATGAAGCCACTCAGTCTATGGTATTTTGTTCCAACAGCCTAAAATGACAAAGACACCAATTCCAATATTTGGCAAGCAACAACATCTTGTTACTGTATTGCCTGCCTTTCTAAGCTGTATGAGCCCCCTTCCTAAACATGGGGTTAGATAATGCAATTTATGACATCACACGCTTTCTGAGGCTATGAAAATTTTGTTACTTACATAACTGAAGTGTAAGTTAGGTTTCAACGTAGGTACAAAGTGGCTTGAGAGATTGAGATAAGGAGCCAAGTCTAGGTTTCAATGATAACTGAAGAGTAGGGCCAGAGGGAGAGTATCCATTCAGAAGAAGGAGTTTGGAGGAGTTAATCCTCTTGCAGCTGCCAAGAGTAAGCTCCCAGGATTCTTTATCAGTTTTCCCAAATGTGGGGCACAAGGGGTAGTAGAAGGAGTAAGGTTTAAAAGCTATTGGCATTTTAACATTAGGAAATGGAGCCAGACTATTACAGTTACATAGATATCAGAGAAAAAACTTCATGTCATTGTTAAGCAGTCCCTATGGAAAGCTGGACAAGGTCCTGGAGAAGCAAAAACCAAGGTGAGATTAAATGTGCATGGTCTTATAGCGAAAATGCCTGTGTAAGAGGGAGAAAAAAGAGGGATCCAAGCAAGTTCGGAAAACCATCTGACCATGATACAAGTCTGACCTTAAGTGAAGGACAGAGGAAGAGAAGTTCCTTGTAGTCTAAGAGTGGTTCAGCAAAGCCTTGCTAAGACCTTGAGCCAAGGCTGGTCAGCAGAGGGGCCTCTGCAAGAACTGGCCTCTTCTGGTGTCCCTGCTGAGCTCCGCTCTGAGTCTGAAGCAGACATGTATGCCTGGCCTCTGGGTGAATTGATGAATGGGTTTCACAGCTCAGCTGCTGGGCCCCTAGTCAGATATGCTTGCTGTTAAAGTACTGTTAAGCACATCCTCAAAGCCACCACACAATACCTAATCCCAATAATTTTTTTTCTTGGTACTGGGGATTGAACTCAGGGCCCTGCACTTGCAAGGCAGACAGCGGCACCATTGAGCTAAATCCCCAGCCCTAATCCCAGTAATTTTGTTCACTGCTAAAAATATTTTGGAGTTCTTTTTCAGGAGAACTTCTTCGCAAGTAGTATAGAAGAAGTGAAGGGGTGGAGGAGACTTTAATGGTTTTTAAAATTATTTTACCCTGGACCCAAACCAGTCTGATCATCACAGTATGTAATCAGGATTGGCTCTGTGTGGCTTTGGCAAAAAAAAAAGAACCTGCACTTAAATGATAAAAGTTGCTACTCTTAATAGTATTTCAAGGAATGTGTCATAAGATCTGAAGGTAAGTCCAAGAGACAACTCATAACATCGTAGGAATAAGTGCACAGATTTCCAAGATGACTTCATTCTCATTAGCTCTAGGATTTCAAGAGTAATATTAAAAAATAAAAGTAGCACTGGTTTACATTCCTGTTTCCTCTTGTGTGTGTGTACAGATGGATATGTGAGAAAATTCTTCACTCTGAAGCTGATTAATAGGACTCTTCCAAAGCTCTGTACATAATATTGCATTTGTACTTTTGCATTTTTATCAAAAGCTTTCTAATTTTATAACCTTTAGGGCTCACAAAACTTTACCCACCTCAGGTGTGTGTGTCTGAGTGTGCACATGCTGGTGTGTTGTCTGTGTGTGGCTATGGCTTCCCAAACTCTCCCATTCTCAAACTTAGGTACATATGGTTCTCCATATGGGCAATGCTTCCCTTCACTTGTGTTTTTAAATGTCTTTGGATTGCTGGATAGAAAGAAGTTAAAGGGCATAGCTACAGAAAAAGCCTGGTAAGGCAAGGCTCTGAAACAGAAGTGTGGAAGAAGGACAATTTCTTACCCTCCCAGGGGCTCAAATTTGAAGTTTCCACTGCAGCCAAGTTTGGGAAAAGGATCTCTTTCTTCAAACCACTAGAGGGCATCAGTGTGCAGACAATTGCTGGATTTGGACGGTGCAGAACTCCAGGGAGCAAAAAGGAGGGTGACTCTCAAGTTCCTATAGCTCCATATCCCTTTTTCTGCTCAAAACACATCGGCCTCCAATAAAGATGTTTCTTCCTGACTCCAAATTATCCTAGCATTTCTTCTCTGCATGCCACTGCTCAGTAAGACCGTCCATGTCCTTCCTCAGATTTTTGCTGTGGAAACTATCATCTCTATGAATGAAGGTTAAAGAGCTCCCATGGTCCTCAGGAACATAGAGCAGGGACACAGACCTAGAAGAGAGTACTGAGGCGACTCCTGGACCTGGCATTGGCTATGTGATTGTGAGAGAATCACTTCCACCCTCTGAGCCTATGAACACTCATCTGTATAACGAGAGGGAGCGTTCTCTATAGTCTTGTGTCTGTAAGGAAAACAAAAAGCATTTCACCACACATTGCTTATTTGAAGATAAAAGCTCCATTATTTCCTATCATTCACTAAGTAAGCAATAAAATGGAGTGTTTAAAAGCTTCCATTCCAAACTTTTAAAGCCTAAGTATTATTTATAAATCCTTAGTGCATGAAATTCCAAATTACAGACTTGCTTGAGTCTGAGTTCAGCTGGGAAATTTTCTTTCATACCCATGCATTGAGGAAAAACCTGAAGAAACTGAAAATTAACAACTTTTCTCAATCAATCAGAAAACTAAGTTCCCAGGGAAAACTGTTGGTCCCAAAGTAGAAGAGACAGACGGACTCAGAGAATCACAAGTCACTGGAGCAAAGCATAGGAGCAGAAAACTGTTAAGAACTAGTACCAACCTCCTTTTACTCAATGAGTCATTGTCTGGGTTACAACAAAAAATAGCAACGCAAACTAAAAAATATTTTAAAGAGACATAAACAGAACAAGCCTCAGAAGCTATTTGCTTCTGGGAACGTGGAATTAGACTTGGATATCAAACAATTATGATTAACATAAAGAGTGGTAATGGGAAAAGTAGACAGCATGCCAAATAGGAATTGGTAATATAAGCAGGGAAATGGAAACTAAGAAGGAATCAAAAGAAATGCTAACAGTGGAAAACTCCATAAGGGAAATGAAGAACTCCTTTCATGGGTTGGTCAATAGATTGGATTTATTGGAAGAAAGAACCAGTGACCTTGAAGAAATGATAACAGAAATTCCTAACACCGAAAGACACAGACAACAAAGAATGAAAAAGAGCAGAATATCTAAACTTGTAACAATGATAAGTTGTAGCAAATGAATAATGGGTATATGGAGCCAAATTCAGGATTTTCGCTCCCATCTGTTCCTGAACTACTCGACCATGCCACCCTGAGATGAACTAAGAAGCCACAGTTTTGCTCATAATTAATTATATCCATTTAAAAAGTGAAAAAACTTCACGAGGGATCAGTGAGACTTTGAGGTAGTGGAAAGAAGTCTTTTTCTCCAGTGTCACTGCATCCTGTAGCTCTTATTAGCTTGTTTGATTCCTCTTCTACTCTCTCAGGTTCTCTGTCTGTATCTCATCCTCCAAGGAGCCCTAACGCAAACCAGTGGGTTGTGATCAGTGAGACCACAGAGCTCGTATTTCTTCATAGTATTAACTGGAAGGCCTTCTTCCATTTCTGATGCGATTTTCTCTGCGTTGAGCTACAGAAAATTTGGACAGTTTGGAGTAGTGTGTGGAGAGAGAGTCTCCCTCTGACCCCAAAAGGTCACAGTCTTCAGCTCTCCTGACTGTACTGGAATGGACTGGTTCCATTCCTTACTCTTTGTGTAATCACATTTATTATAAATGCCCTAAGTATCATGGAAACCCTGCCATATTTCATTCTCATCCCAACCCGCCCATGCTCAGTTTGCACCCTATTTAGAAACCTTCAGTAGCACTCTTCATGAGAATGACTTTCAAGGGAGCTTTGTGTTCTGCTAGAATGAGCAGCCACATCTCTCTGACCTTTGCTTTTCATATTGACTGTCAAGCTCTTGTAACCCTGAGCTATTTGTACTTACCTGACTCACCCCCTTGTTTCCTTGTCTTTATATATTCTGTTCCTTATTCCTGGAAATACCCCTCCACACCTTTTTTTTTTGGTACTGGGGATTGAACTCGGGTCCTTGTGCTTTCAAGGCAGGCCACCGAATCGCTGAGCTAAATCCCCGGCCCATCTCCCCACTTTTTTGGAATGACTATTCAACATGGTATTTTGTTCCACAGTGGACTCTATCTGGCAGTCTTCCCTGAGAAACCAGTCCAGGTTTCCTGCTTCTCTCAGATTTTTCCAAATAACTCAGGGACAGCTCTGGGCTACAATGGAGGCTTTCACATGCCTGGAGGGCAAAGATTGTGCCTTTTTTCTTCACCTATTATCTAAGATAATACATGTTGCAGGCCTTGTTATAGGTATCAAACATGGTCTTCCATGTGTGCCGATTCAGTATTCAAAAATTCAACCAACTGTAGATTGAAAACATTTTTCAAATTGTATCTGTAAGAATGTGTATGTACTTTTCTCTTGTCATTATTCCCTAAATAATATAACAACTATTTACATAGCATGTATGTTGTATTATGTATTATAATTAATCCACAGATAATTTAATGTATATGGGAGGATTGCATAGATTATATGCAAATATTATATCATTTTATATGAAACTCGAACATTATGTACAGTTTAAGGCTTCTTAAAAACTAGTTTGGAAAAAATCATTTAAAATATCAGTGCAGCTAAACAGAATGTCTCTCTGAATGCTAAATACATTCACTAGCAATCAAGAAGAAAAGAAAACAAAAAGATGGAAAGCTTAAAGAAAGACAACTGAAGATCAAACATAGCAGTCACATCAATAAAAGCAAAATAAAAAAGAAGAATTTGAGATTGGGTCAAAACCCTAAAACTGTGTATTTTCTAGCCATTATTTTCAGATCTAAAATGAAAATATCTAAGCAGATCAACATAAAAGCATAGGCAAAGACATACATAAAATATTTAAAGAGGAAAAATATAGAAAAGAATGTACCATAATAATAACATACAATGTGAAAACCCAGAGTCAAAAACCCTTTGTAAAGTAAAAGGCTATTTTAATTTCTAATTAATTTTAATTTTTAGTAAAAAGTTAAACATAGGTAATTTAATTTTTTTAACTCCAAGAAGACTGCTATGCACCGAATGCATCTCTCAAAATTCATGTTGAAGCTCTAGCCTCTCCAGGTGATGGCAGTTGGGGATAGGGACTTTGGTAGCTCATTAGTTTAGATAGGGTCAGGATGATGGGATGGCCATGATGGTATTAGTGCCATTTTAATTGTAAGGTGCAAGAGCCCTGTGTTCTGTGGTAAGGTAAGGATCCACAAAGTGGCATTCTACAAACAAGGCCTCACCAGGGACTGAATCTGCTGGCACTTTGTGGACTTCTCAGCCTCCACAACTATGAAAATATAGATGTCTCTACTGGTTTAGACCACTCAGTGGTTAGGAGCCTGAGCAAACTAGAGAAAACCCTAACAAAATATAGTTCTTTGATCTTCACCCCTCATTCAATATCTTTGAAGGGTATTTTTCAACCATTTCAGATATTTCTTATGTATAGCTTTGTGGTTAAAGTAATGTACATAAACTCACATCCTCTTCATCAACAATACTGGCTTTTTATAAATAATGAGAAATTAGAGGCACTTATAGCTAAATGGATACACATTGAGGCGGTACTCTTAAGTGAAATAAATAGGTAAAATACCAAATAGTTCCTCTAGTGTGAGAAAGTGAAAGTGTAAATGAGGGTGAAAAATGTATGATAGATAATGTAAAATAGGAAGAAAAGGCCCCAAAGGGAAGGGGAAGTGGGAGGGTAAAGGAAAGGAAAGAGGGGAATGAAATTAATATAAGAAAATGAAAAAAATGGAAACAAAGCCTTTGTAAATAGGGAGGGGTGGAGGGGTTGCAGGGAGAACAGGGGAATAGGGAAAAAATAAGAGTCAAGATATATCTTGTAACGGTACAATTTCCCACTGAGGAGTGTCAGCATATTGTACACCTAAAATATACCAATAAAATTAATTTAAAAAACAGTATGGGTTTCTTACAATAAAAGGAGGGTTTTTTTTATACTTGCATTATGCTGCCCTCATTGTTTTTTTTTTTTTTTTTGCTATAGTTACAATGCAGTTTGGGTTTATTTCTACAACCAGCATTTTATCAGTCAAGAATGCATGTACTTGGTTGCAAATAATGGAAAACACTCTGAATGTGATTTTCAGTATTGAAGGGCTAATGTGTAGCTTTATATTTTCATCAGAAACACAAGCTCTTTTTTTATTTTTCTATTCTTCTATTTCTGGCCTGTGAATTTTGTTCTTATAGTCACCAGTGAAGTGTTGTACCAGTGGTATTGCGTCCGTGCTTCAGGCAGAACAAAAGAAAGGAAGAAAGGTAAGATGGAGAAAACAAAAATTTTCCCAGAAACCTTTAGCTTTTGTCTCTTTAGTAGGCAATATGTCTTGGGGTCATCTCTAATTTCAAGGCAGTGTAGGCCCTGCACACATCTGCAGGCACATTGCTGCCCAAACAAAGTAATGGCATTTTCTTTTGTTGTGGTGCTGGAAATCCAGCACAGGGTGAATAATAGGCCAATACTCTTAACACTGAGCTTCTTCTGCCTCAGCCTCCTGAGTAGCTATGATTATAGGCATGCATCATTGCACCAGCAATGGAAAGATTTTGATGATAATGAAGAAAGGGGTGCAGAATTTGGTGAAGTAACCAAAAAGCTTTTTTATTATCATGGTGTTTTATTATTATTATTATTACATGAATAGTGTTAATGGCTTAATAAATAATATATTATGAGTATTCCTTTTCTTGTACACCTTCCCTTGGAGGCAATGCTTTCCTTTTTACATTTATTTGGGATTTTGGTGTATGTATTAAACTTGTAGTTGACTTTTTCTACCAACACCAAAAGATCTGTAATGTATCTCTCAATGTAAGTCCCACGTGTTTCAATGTGTCAGACATTTTATCATTTCACTTCTCTTTTCAGGAAGTATTGCTAGTAAAGCTTCCACTCTTCTGCTCCAGTCTAAATTAATAGGCTTGCCTCCAGCCTGTTGGCCTGGGACTCAACCTTGTCACCATTGTGAGAGTTCCCTTTATCCTCGCCTCAACCTTCCTAAATTCTCAATCTTTTAAAATTATTTTTCTTT
>NW_022900925.1:6796469-6865214 GCF_012274545.1 Fukomys damarensis
CCCCTCCTCTCTCTCTCTCTCTCTCTCTCTCTGTGAATTACTACCACAATCAGATTGGAGCATATCCTTCAATTTCTTTTAGAAAGAAAATAAAAAGGTTTTAAAAAATAGGTGGTAGCTCCTTTTTTCCCATAGCTTTGCATTTCTTTCCCAATGCTTAGCTCAATACTTTCTCGGTCTGGGATTCTGAAATGGAGGATGTTTCCTTCATATATCTGAATCTTTATCCCATTGCTTTCCTTCTCCTCTTCTTTCAAAATTCAATTCTATTCTTCTCAATGCTTTTGTGTGACTTGCTTCTCAACAAACCTTGCATATTTTTAGGATCTGTATTAGGCAGTGTTCTCCAGGGGGAAAAGGGGGAGATTACCTATCTATCTATCTATCTATCTATCTATCTATCTATCTATCCATCATCTCATTCAGGAGAGAGAGAGAGAGAGAGAGAGAGAGAGAGACAGAGACAGAGACAGAGACAGAGAGGTTGAGATTGATTTGGTGTGGGAACTGACTCACTTAATTATTGAGGGTCTATCTCTCTATCTCTATATACTGTCTGCAAGCTGAAGATGAAGGACTGGAAGAGCCAGAGATGTCATTCAAAGTCTGAAGCCTGAGATCCAGAAGTCTCCATGCGTGAAGGCAAATGGAGAGGAAATTTTAGCCCAAGGAGAGAGGCCCTCCCCCATACCTTTTTATTCTGCCGTGCTCTTAATGATGCCTGCCGACACTGCTGAAGGGAACTTTTTCACTTAGTCTCTGACCCAAATTTTAGTTGCTTCAGTAGGTTTTCTATTACTGTACTTAATGACCAACTTTAATCAACTTGTAAACTGGAAAGGTTAATTCTGGCTTACAGTTTTAGAGGTTTCAGTTCATGGTCACTAGGCCATGTTTTTTTGGACCTCTGGTAAGACAGAAGCTTCATTTTTATGAGGAATATGTGACAGGGCAAACAGCCACTGCCCTTATGGCTAGGATGTGAAAAAAGACAGAGGAAGAAATAGAGTCTCAGGATCCCTGCTGAGGGCATGTCCCTGACTACCTACAGATCTCCCACCAGATCCCACCTCTGATGTGTTCCAACACCTCCAACAGCACCAAGCTGGGATCAGGTTTTAACACAAGGGCTTTGAGGAGCACTGCAGATCCACACATAACAGTGATCTCTTTCAGAAAAATCTTCACCAATACCCTCAAAAATTAATTTTTTCCAACTTTCTGTGCATCCCTTAGGCCAGTCACATTCACATAAGATTAACAACTAGAGAATCCTCTAATTCAGAGATGTGAAATATTGTTATAGTGTGTGTTGAAATTAACACTTTTTTTCTCAGTGAGTTTATTGGTACGTTTTAGGTATACACTTTATCACACATGGTTTTAGGCATTGGGTAAGTATTTTTAACTGAAACCTCTTATTATTCAGTTATGGGAATGTTAGTTTTTATTATTCCTTTGTGAGATTGTCTACACGTCACTTAGTTGTGCTTTCTAAAACTCTTGTAAAGTGGAGAATTGGATTCCTTTTCTTATCTAGTTCTTTATCATTTCCTAAAGATTCTTCAACTTTGTTTTCCAAACTCTGTATTGAACTTTAAATTATAGTTATCACATTTTTAATTTTCAAAAGTTGTTTCTGTGATTACTCATCCCTTTTGTCAACAGCATGTATAGTTGCTTCTCTAAGGCGCTTTTATTTTCTCTGAGGATATTAATTACAATGTCTTTAGAGTTTATCCTGTTTCCTGCATTGTCTTAACTTCTGCTGAATTCGTGTTTGTTTTCTGTCTTTCTTCTCTTTCATATCAGAAGCTTTCTTTTAGGGGGTGGTTCCCAGTTCATGTGATCCCATTTACTTTTAAGAGTGGGGCACTAAAAATACTCATGGAAATCTACAGCAACAGAAAGGATGGAACTTACGTAGCAAACATGGCCATTTCACTTTTCCTTTGGGAAAATTCAGTGTCAGTGTAGATATGCCCTTTCTTCAGCTGTGTGTAGAGAGCCTCTTTTCTCCAGCCTACTACCTAGAATTCTGAAGTATGTGATAACAAGGAGATGTTATCATTCAATATCCTGACATTTGCCTGATTTCTCTGTTTTTACTCTAACGTCTCACCCGGGTCCCCCTCAATATTGAATGCTACTTTAAATGCTTTGCTTTTGTTTTATATAGGCAGAAATTGTCTAACTGTGTGGGAAAATAGCAGCACAGAGAACCCTGGATCTCACTAACCCTCTGGTTATCAATCTTTCCCCATCTTTGGCTTCTGAAGTCTTCAATTCTTAAAGCTTTTCAGAGCTCTGCTGAGTGCAAAGTTCTCTCCTCTACTGTAAATTAGTTAGGTCTTCCTCCCATTATTGAGTCATTTAATATTCATTTATTCACCTTCCTTCTTCATTTTCAATTATTTGAGGGTTGTAGAAGCCTTCTAATTTCACTAAAGATGGAATTTAGGTGTTGATTTCCTTTTGTAGCTTTTAAAATGATTTTGAGAAGAGACGGACATCAAACAAACCTCTTCTCTGTCTCTCTCTTTTTTTTAAACCAGAAGCCTCATTTTGTTATGATAAAAGTTACAATTCATAATCAACATTAACTGGCACAAACTTTTATCTGGAGAATAATGTTGCATGAAAATATATTAGAGGAAATATTTGATATTCATAGAAAAATTGACAGAACTAGAATGGCAGTGGGAAACTTATTATACCTCCTTAAGTCTTTGACAGGTGAGTAGGGAAAAAATAAGGAGGCTGAAGATCTGAATAGTGTAATTAATTAGTTTGATTTAAAAGATATGTTTCAAGTTCTGTACTTCAGAGAATAAAAAGGAAAAGAGTACAAAGCCCAGTAATAGATCCAAAAACATATGAGGACATGTGTCACGAGGTAGTTGGCATTTCAAATCAGTGGTTAAATGGTAGATTATTCAACAAATGGTGTTGGAAAAACTGGCAAATAATCCTGAAATAAAGAAAAGGAAACTAATGATTTCCATCTTTTAAATATTGCTGCCAATTCTTGGCAGAGCATTAGACTTCTAGGGTTTTTTCCCCCCAAAGAATTTCTGTTCCTAGGCCTTGTAATGGTCCCAGAAGCTACTTTCTAGGAATTCTAGATAATAATCAACATTAAGATGTTTGGCTTCATTTGGCAACTTAAATGGCTGCACTATTTTTGAAAGCCAAGATCACTGTGCGTCAGCCTTCTTAATTTACTGTCCTGCATGTATTTGGTAGCATGAAACTGAATATTGCCTTCTGTCAGCTGAGATGTTGTAAGGCAGTGATTTCATGAACTGAAAGGATCAGGAAAACCACTCTCACTATGCAAAGTGACTGTATATTCAGGTCTTCCTAAAGCCCTTTAATATTGTCTGAGCATTCCCATAGAACTCTGCCAGCTTTCCCATCATCTTTGGATGTTCCCAAATCTGCAAAGAAATTCCAAATACTCTGAATTCTTTCTGTATACCCTGTCCTTCTATATAGGTAGAATGTTCAAAATATTTAACTGTTATTGTCATTGTGTCAAGAGTAGCAAGCAATCAAAATAATGCAATATCAGTCAGTTGAGAAATGAGGTGCAATTAACCAGTGCAAACCTGTGCCTAAAAAGCGATCATCAGTCCCTCTAACAAAAATAACCCCCCTACAATTCTCATGAGAATCTTTCCTCAAAACTTCATTTTGCTTCAGGTGTTATATTTCCTCCTAATTTTTACCTCCTCTTTTAAAAATGTTACTCTATTTTTTAGGACATTCTTGAGTTCTTTGGCCAAACCGTGTAAGGATTTTAAATATCACTGTCAATATTCCCCCAGAGCATAAAGATCATTTTTCTCTCCCCCAGCATGCTATCTTCCTGATCAATAATTTTCCTGATTTTATTTCCCATGAAAGTCTTTTGGGCAAGTATATATCCGGAGTGGAATTTAAGTGGGGACAAAGGTAACCACTGGCAGACTAGAAAGTGATATCACTATGTGTTAAAAATTCTGAATGTTTTTGTTCCTCCAGAATGTATATGTTGAAATCAAATCCCTAATATGATACCTGTAGGGTGGAGCTTTCATGAACAGGATTAGTACCTGTATAAAAGAAGCCTTATTGAGCTTGCTTGACCCTTCTCTACGAGAGGACACACAGAAGGTAAGGTATTTGGTTTTAGCTACTCAAACATACGAGGCACTAAGCATGCCCTGAACGGCTTACTTGTTTGGGAAGTACCTTCCTTTTGCTTTTCACAAACTCCTAGCAAATGGGCCTTTCCCTCTTCTCAGTTACTCAAAATGCCCACTCAGTTTAGTTATCCTGTATATGATGCATCAGGAAGCAGCAAGATCTTTTGTGTTTTAAGGGCTGGAGAGCAAAGAGTAACCCAAGGGTGACTCAGAAGCAAGCCCAGAAGAGGCCAAAAGCTTTTCCATCCACATTTCACTGGCCAGAACTCAATACTGTGTCCTTTTGTAACTGCCAAAGGGTTGGAGATGGAATGTGGCTTGTTGCCAGAGGAAAGGAATGGGTTTGTGAGCTCTAACTGATCTCACTTTATTATCCCCAACCCAGCAGGGTTGTGGTACTGTTATACACTGGTAACCAATCTGTGATATTTCTTCTTTCTTTTTAAAAGAAAGGATCGTTTTTAAAGTAATAGTCATTTTCTTTGGGGTTATGTTTCTCTTTGGATAATTGTTCTCAAGTCTTGGTGTGCATGGGAGTTACCTGGAGGGGCTTGTTAAGATGCAGCCTTCTGGTACTACCTCAAGGAGTTCTGGTCCAGTTGGTTCTAGTGCACTCAGTGCATCTGTGCATTTAATAAGCAGCCAAATTGATTCGGACACAAAGGATCTGCAGCTCATGTTGAGAAAGGCTGATTTTGAAGTTTAAAGTTATTAAAACAAACCAGATGAAACTGAGCCCTTTGGTGAGAGATTCCATTATGGATAGGAAAAATAAGAACAAGAGGCTGAACTTTACTGGAAGGGCTAAAATTCAAATGGAGAACAGATTTTTGTCTTCCACCTTGGAGAAAACAATATGCAAACATGCCTGTGTCAGCCTAAAGCAGGAAGCACTATGGCTCACTGTTACGATGTTTATAATTTAATTTTACATATATCCTCAATTCTAAGTCACATTTTAACATTTCTGATGGCTGGATGTATCTTCTAACCAATGGTGCCATAAAATTTTATTCAGCCACATTTTCCCCTCAGAGATACACAAAATAGTAATATATCTTAAAACCTTTGCATTCTAGACCCATAAATAGGGTATTTCAGCATAGGGAGTGATAGTCACATGTGTGTTTGATTTTACCTTTGTTGTGCTCAGTTGCTTTAATCAAGAATTCACAGTGCAGGAGTGGCAAGTTAGCACTGTAATTAGGAAGCCCACCTGCCAGAAAGGGCTGTTAAAGCTCCTCAGTTATCTTTATCTTTGAGCATTACCTTTTAGCAATGTTAATCAGCATCACAAATATAAGAAATAGGTTTTCACTGGTGGGATAATGGTGTCCAAAGTTATGAACTGGCTAAAATATCTTAATGAGCCGTCTCAAGTTGGCATAAATAGTATACCTTGAACAATTAGCAAAGACCTCAGTTCATGCCTTTTTTCAATGCATACATCTGAAATGGCCCATGAATGGCCACCCTTTCAAAGGACTCTGGTTGCCAGATGTCAGTTACAGGGTTAAGTAGATGTGCTTCTGTATTGTTGCGTCTGACTCAAGACAGGCTTATGTGCGTGGCCACCAGATAGCAGGACTCCCCTGAGCTCAGCGACAGGTTATATGAGCTACTTTTGTGTCTTATCATTAATAAGAGGTTTTGCCTAATTAAAATCTAATATCAGACTTTGGTTGGAAACTTTCATTCACTAGACCCTGAAAGCAAGGCTGTAGAATTTAGCTGCTACTATTGGAGGCCACCATAAGCTACCTAGAACAACTTAATTCTTATACATGATACCTTATTTTAGAAGAGCTCAAAATATCAGGAGACAGATCTGTTTTACCAGGAATGACAGATAAGGGAGGCTCTGTTTGTGCACATTTCTGTCAACTTCAAATGTCAGTGGACAGCATTGCATTCTAGCTATCTGTAACAGCAATGTAAACTGGACCTTTGAATTCAACTGTGTGTGTGTGTGTGTGTGTGTGTGTGTGTGTGTGTGTGTGTGTGTGTGTAAGAGGCAGGCTCTATAGTTTTAGCAGGGAGTGATCAGAAATCTCTAGCACTGGAGGCACCAGCTACATAGACCCTTCATTCAAGTGAAACCTGGGTTATGGCTATGGAGTTCCCCAAGATCAAGAAAGTACCACCTAATGCCCTGCCTTAGACCAATCAAGACTAGCTCCGTAGATATGAGTTACATACACATCTTGGAGATTTTTCATCTCAGGAGCAGAGAGGACCAGTAGGTAGAAAATTAGTTGGGTAGATGAGGAAAGTCAAGAAACACATCCTCATAATTTAGTTCTGAGTTTTATTGAGTTTATTTATTTTGTGTATAGACTCAAAATAATTTGGTTGTTGAGGTGTGTGTGTGTGTGTGTGTGTGTGTGTGTTTAACAAGGAGGGTGAGATGGAGATGGGATTGGAGAGAGGGGGAGAGAGAGAGAGAGAGAGAGAGAGAGAGAGAGAGAGAGAGAGTCAGAGACTGGTAGCCTCTAGCTGTAAAAGGTGAGGAGAATCAGGCTTTCTGATTTGATCATTACAGCCTTGCTAAAAAGGTGATACAGTAATAAAACAAACCAGATAAAATTCCACCAAATACTCAGAGATTGTTATTAAGAGGATACAGTCACAACCTTTCTGTGGTTGTTTGCCTTTTTACAGACTTAAGAACCTCTACTAATGCTTTGCCTGAAAACTTATGTTCTTAACACCATCCATTGGAGTAGCGATGTTCACAATAGGTGGCTAAAAATCAAGGATGGTTACAAGCATACATGTATATGAACGGTATATGTGTATGCATATATGAATAAATTATTGTCAGCCTCTGTTGCTATTTGGAAATATTGTCTGCCCAAATTACACCAAAGTTACAAAATGTCTACAGTGATTTTCTTTGAATTATGCCTGATTTTATTTTTCTATCTCTTTGAATTACCAATATATTCCAAACTGTATGATGTGAACATGTGCTAATTAAGAAGAAAAGTTCATTTACTGGAGTTAAAAGCAACACTATTGACCTTCTTTCCTTTTCTCAGTAGCCTTCCTATTTTGTATCTCAGTAGCATTCAATGTAAAATTTCTTCCTTTTCAAAAAAAGTTAAAAACATTTTAGCAATTTTATCCATGTAAAATTCACATACCATTAAATATATTCATTTTAACCATGTAAGTCAATGATTTTTAGTAAATTCATGAAGTTGTATAATCATCACTCATCATTATAATTCAGATGGAAAACATTTCCATCACCTGAAAATGTTTCCTCATGACAATCTGTTGTTCATCTCTACTCCTACTTCAGCCCAAGTAACCACTGATTATCACTCTATATAAATTTTCTGGATATTTCCTGTAAACGGAGCCATTCAATATGTGATCTTCTGTGCTTGATTCTTTCATTTCCAGTCTTAGTCCACTTTGTGTTAGTATATATAACAAAACACCTAGTGTTGAGCAATGTACAAAAAGAAAGAGGTGTATTTAGACTCATAATCCTGGTGGCTGGAAAGTAGTGTTTGTGGCACAGACAGGGTGTGCTGGAAATCAAAGTAAAGACCATGCTGCCCGGGTATCTGAGCGGTAAGACTGGCCCCAAAAAGCCTCTGCCTGACCATGCAAGCACTGTGGAACCCAAAGATGAGATCCTGCCCACTGCTCCTATCTCAGAACAGAAGGGTGAGAAGCCAGAGCCACCTGCCAGGCCCCAGCTGGTCCCTACAGCATGAGAGGGCATCCTGGGAAGCAGTATCTGAAAGGAGGCTACTGGGTAAAGATATTTAATAAATCTTGTGCAAAGACAAAAAAATACCCCAAAAAACAAAAGACCAATGTTATGATGGAGCTCCTTGGCTGTGTTCTAATATGGCAGTTTGCACCACATGCCAAGAGTTCACGCAAGATCCACAAGTTGTCTGGCATGAAGAAGTCACACGGGGAAGAAAACAAAGAGAGTGATTCCAGAAAACTGAACTTGCTTCATAACAACCCACTTTTGGTGTAACCTATCCAACCTTATGAGACCTAGAGCCCAGTATCACAAGAAAACGACTTAATTGCTCTTAAAGACCTAAGCAACTTTCTTAAAGGGCCCATTACCTCAACATTGGGAAATTACACTTCAACATAAGCTTGGCAAGGACAAATTACATTCAAACTATAGTGTTTAGCACAATGATTTTGAGGTTCAAATATGTAATCTGTACCAATAATGTGTTCCTTTTTATTGTCAAATAGTGTTCTAGTATGTAAATATATCAGATTTTGTTTCTCCATCCACCATTTTATGGACATGTGTCTTGTTTCTACTTTTTTGGCTATTAGGAATATGGCTGCTAAGAATGTATGCCTACAACTTTTTATGTGAACGCAGCTTTTAACTTCTCTTAGGTGGCTATGTGGGAGTGTAGTTGGTGGGCATTTTATTTAGTTTGTATCTAACTTTTAAGAATCTGCTAAACAGTTTCCATGGGATAGAACAGTATACAGTCCAATAAGCATATGCTTTTAGGGTTTGAATTTCTCTACAGCCTCCTCAGCACTTGCACTATCTTTTGGAACTTGAATATTGTAGGACGTATATATCTGTATCACACAGACAATTGTCACATCTTCTTTACTGGTGTCCCACGGCTGTTCTCCTTTCCTCTCCCACCATAAACTCTTCATACACAGAAGCCACGAGAATTCCTTGAAAACATCACTTACCTTGTTCTCAATCCTCCAATTATTTCCTGTAATGCAACAGCAGAAGTCGTCAAGGTCTGTAAACTCTCAGCTTTGGCTCCTCCCTGATTATGGCTCTGTGACCACATGGGCCTCTGTTTGATTATTACTTTTTAATATATCAGGGTCTTGGTATTTGTTGTTTCTTTTTCTAGTCTCTACATGTCACATGCCCCTCCTCCCTCACCTCAATCAGATTTTCACACTGAACCTATTTTTCAAAGTATTTTTCTGATCATTTCTTTTTAATAGATGCTGGCACAATGATGTACTATTTCACTTCAACTTTATTCTCCATCCTGTATCCAGTTATTAACCGAGTAGGTGTCATGAAATTTCTTCCTAAAAATCTCTTTATTTTCCATTGGTTCTTTCCAGTGATAGCACAGGCACTGTCTCTTTTTGTCTCCTTTATCTCCAGGATGTAGAACTGTGTTTGGAACAAGGAAGTTTCATATTTGCCTTTTTAAAAACATTTAAAGTTTTTGAGACTCCTAAATAATTTATACTATGAACTATTGGCTCTCATTGTATATTTTGTATATTTAAAAACATGTCCCCTCTTTGTTAAATGAAGAATTTTACTTTCTGATTACATATGCAATAACAATACAAGAAAATATAAATCCAGCGGCCTGGCATTCTGACCTCCTTTGTCTGTCACCACTGATGAAATCTCTCTTAGTGCCTCA
The DNA here is from genome assembly GCF_012274545.1 of Fukomys damarensis. Classification (NCBI taxonomy): domain Eukaryota; kingdom Metazoa; phylum Chordata; class Mammalia; order Rodentia; family Bathyergidae; genus Fukomys; species Fukomys damarensis. The sequence continues at coordinate 6,806,080 of NW_022900925.1, forward strand.
CTTCAGACTCCTCCATCTTGATTGAAGTCATCAACAGGGCGGCCCTGGATTCCAGGACCCTCCCTTGATATCTGATCTCAGCCACAGCATCTGTGCCCTGCAGTAAGAGATGAAAAACTCCCAGGAGGGTTGCTAAATTGGGAGATGAGCTTCATTAGTATGCATACCCAGTAAATCTTAGGCATGACTTATGAGACTTCTTTTAGGATGATTAAAAGAAAGAAAGAAACTAATGAGAAGATCACACACTTCATTTGTAGCAAACATTTCAGGCAGTTTTCTTCTAAGATGCTTTAAAGGAAACCCCAGGAGGATGAAATATGTCTCCACAAACTAATACCTCAAGTTAGAAAATGCATGAGGCCATATATCTTAAAGAAGAGTGTGAGCTGCATAGTAAAGTTGAAACAGAAAGAGTTGATGTGTAGAGTTTGAGTGTGTGTGTGTGTGTGTGTGTGTGTGTGTGTGTGCGTGTGTGTGTGTGTGTATTGGATAGATAGCTGTAGAATGATGAGATTAAGAATAGGCAGTGGTTAGATGGTGAAGCATCTCTACAAATTTAAACATTTCTTGAGGGTAATGGAGAATCATTGAGAGGCTTTAAATGAAGATGTCTTTACGTGGCTGGCAGTTTGGAAGCATCTTTCCAGTTGCAGTGTGGAGAAGGACATGCCAAAACACCAAGACCAACCAAGCTACTCTAGTAATTCAGGAGGGTATACAACCATGGAAATGTGGAGGGTCACAGTTCATAATAGCTAAAGCTTGGATACAGCCCAACTGCCCATCAACTGGAGACTGGATAAAGAAGATATATATTTTTTTTATAAAATGAAATACTACTCAGCCATAAACAATGAGAAATTAGAGAGATTTATAGCTAAGTGGATGCACATTGAGGCTACACTCTTAAGTGAAATTAGTAAATAATATGTGTAAATACCGAATAGTTTCTCTGTTGTGAAAAAGTAAAAGTGTAAATAAGGATTAAAATGTATAATTGATATTGTGTAATTGGAGGAAAAGTCTAAAAGAGTAGAGGAGTGGGAGGCATAGGGAAAAGGTAAAAAGGGAAACGAAAAAATGTCCAAAAAGGAAAAACATGGAAACAATGCCTTTGTAAATAAGGAAGGGTGGAGGAGCTGAGGGGAGGGCTGGGGAATGGGGAAAAATAAGAACCTGATAAGTCATGTATAGGTACGCGATTCCAATGATAAATGTAACTGTGTTGTATACCTAACATGTACCAATAAATTTTAATGCAGATAAAAAAATGAAAAAAAATCCCAAAACTATCAGGATCACCGAAACATGGATCGCCATAGCCAAGAGTCCAGGAAAACGTGACAAGTAAGTGTTCAGTAGTATCCTGAATGGGACCCCAAAACAGAAAAAGGACAATGAGGGGACCTGGGAATCAGCTTTGTGGCTGAATGCACACTTAGCACATTCAAGGCTCTGGTAAATAAATAAATTAGAGAAAAATTAAATAAGTATGAATTTTAGTTAATAACCACACCGATTTTGCTTCCTCAATTATAATAAATGGCCAGGTATGATGGTGGCACACTCCTGTAATACCAGCACTCTGGAGGCTGAGGCAGGAGGATCACCATGAGTGCGAGGCCATTGTTACACAGTGAATTCAAGGCCAGCCTGGAATACATAAGAGAGAACCGGCCAAATTGTGATGAATGTACCATCCTGATGTAAGATGGCAACTCAGGGCGGAGTATACGGGAATTCTCTGTATTATGACCTCAACTTTTTGAAAATCTATAGCTGTTCTAAAAAGTAAAATCTGCTAAAAAAAAAAAAAAAAAAGAAAGAGTAGCACTTTATCTACCTTGTAGAAATGGAAAATGTTAGTGATTTCCACAAATTCTGAGAATGTTCCCAGCATGACTAAGGGTTACTCTCTGTAGATATGAATGGACTATGTCTTCTGTAGCTTCTGAGTACATGGACAAGCTGCCATGGCCCCGTGAGTAAATGACCTATTAGGAGAGTTTTCCAGCATGGGAAAGAAAGTCCGGTTTTATAAACCTACTGAGGGCAAGTCCCCCTCTCATCAGCTTTTCTCAGCCGGAGTAACAAGGACAGTGAGCCAAGGACAGATGCAAGTCAAAAGAACCCTTTATGACTGCCAAACAATGCAGTAGATCAACCTGGAAATAATGAGATGCAAGTTCAGACAGGTCACATGTGATGTCAGAAACTTGCCCACAAACTTGTCACAGCACCTTCTTCAGAAGTACCATGCCAGCCCATTCTGTCCAGAGTGAGGCAAAAGACTTTGCAAGGACCAACGTGGAGCTGAGTCCCTGTAGACCAAGATTTCCTGACATATGTCTTCTGGAATACTTTGTCCCAAACCCACACGTTGAAGACTACAGAGTTTCTTTATTCTTTTAAAAGCAGAACTCCTTACCAGGCAGCAGCCCTAAGTGATGATTCTCCATCTGCCGACTCCTCTCCCCAGACCTCTGACAGATTCATTCTCCACCCTTCTTCTCTCTCTGCTCTATGTCCTTTTAAGCCTATGCTTTCTTCCCAGATGGGTTTTGGTTGGCTTTAGCTGATGAAAATTGGTAGTAGGTGGGAAAACAGTAAAAGAAATGGTCAGGCTATGCTTTCTTTTCTCTCTTTTTGGCAATTCATTTTTGCCTTTCCTTCATCAAGATTGCTCCCACTCAATGGCCCCTATTTCACTGTTCCAACTCCCATTGCTTATCTCTGGGCAACTGACCTTCCCTTGCTTGTTCTCTGAGCCCAACTACCCCTCAGCAGTGGTCTCTTCGTTTAAATAAAATGTTGATTTCTGTTTCCTGCCAGGACTGTGATGCACAGAATATAATTCCAGTAGCTCCTGGAATACATAAAGCATAGTGCTTCCACTATGATGAACATGAGTCACAAGGAAATTATGGGGCAGCACTCTAAGTCATGTTGAAATTCACATTTTTATAGTTATTTGCCTATAAGGGCATGTTCTATTTCTTTAACAATAAAAGTATGCTCATTTCTGTGACTTTATAGAAGCTTTCCAAGTCTAAAAGGGCTGGCCTCAGTGTCATTTTCTTAACGTGCCCTTCAAGTCTCAAGTCAGGTCTTTAATCCCATTACATCATATTTTTATTCTTTCCTACCATGTCTCCAAAAGCTTAACAATGGTCAGGATGCAATTTTTGTCTATGGTAGGGTGGGGGTTCCATTTGAGAAGACATAAGAAGTAACACCATAAGGTGAACCATTCAGTCAATGCTTCCAAAGCTAGCTCAAATCCCGACTGGGTATCCCCTGCTCGAGCAAATGAGAAAGCTGTCTCTTTCACTCCTGTGTAAATACTATGTAAAATACATCCCCTTTTTCCAGTTTCTACAGGAAATCTGGAGATCCCTAACATTTCAGGAGTTCTACAGATGGGGAATCACAGAAAGGCTATAGTGTCCCACTTGTGAGGAGATAAATAGAAACTCTTTACATGCTAGCCATGAATCTTCACATTACGTGTCTCTTATCACATTACAGAGAAGTTACAGAGACACAATGAGAACAGTGATTGTCCAACCTTCTACCTTCTAGGAAGTACATACTCTTTACACCAGACTGTACCAGACCGTACTCTCTCATGTAGAAGCTAGCAACACCCTGCCTGAGAAGCCTGCAGATAAGGAATAATATCAGCCTATACTGGTGAGCTTGAGCTCCAGATTGTCTTATTAACAAACACACCTTCTTCCATTTCTTTCCTCAGGGAATGTCCTGAACGCCTTCTCCAAAGGATCTTAAGGGCATGTTCAAGATTGAATTTACACAAGGGATCTTGGCTAGCTGGTTCCACTGTGCAGTGGTTCTGCCTTTCTCGGAACCTCTCCACATTCTCTGATGCCACATCACATTACTTGACTAGAATTAAGCCTCAAACTTATGTTTTGTGTCTCTGATTTTTTTTAAGCATGAATGAAGCTTAGTTGCTCAACATCAATGTATTTTCATTTTCTTTCTGTCCACTTATAAAGTAAATATGGTATAAATTATAGACCTGGGTTGTGCAGTCCCACGATGATACTTATGCATCTAAAATATTAGATAGATTAGAGATATACATAGATATATGATAGGCATTTTAGTCAGAAGGGTAAAATGAATTCTTAGAAAGAAATGCAATAGAGATATTTTCAGTTATTTGAAATAAGATTGGCTTAGGTGATAAAGTTGCATTTAACATTAAGAATCTCACTGAGAATCATATTCAAATGATACTTTGATAAGTATGGATATATATTTTAATTAAAACTTATTATTTTATTATTACTGTGTTATTATCGTTTCACTACATGTCTTCACTACCACATTTTAATTTAACTTGTCTTTTTTTTGTACTCATCATAAAATATAGCATTGTGGTTTGTACATAATAGATGCTTATGAAACCTGTGTTGAGACAATGAATAACAAACGATTATATTATTGTGATCCAATTCTCTGTCGTGCCTCTACTATTCTCCTATAAGATTAATAAAATGTGCAGTTGCTTTCTCTTCATCCATTCATCTTCTCTCATACTTTTGGAAATTTACCCAGGCTAGATTGATTTTTCTTTTCTGTTCAAACTTCTATGCTTCAAAAATTATAGTCACAAACATGCTCTTATTACAACAGAAAATGGTCTAGGACACACTATGATAGGGTTGGATATAGGAGAGTTGTTAAAAAGCTAAATTTCTCTTAATAAAGAGAAGAATAAAGGTTGCTTCAGAAGCACAGAACAAATGTGCAGCCATACCATATGCTCTCTTACCTCTTAGTCTCAACTACTCTGAGCTTTTCTTACCCATTTGAATAAAACATGCTCTACTCTCTCCTGCCTTGTACTTTGTTCCCCTCACCATTCCCTAATGAACTCTTACCTACCTGCAGGTCTCAGGCAGATGACATTTCTTCTGTGAAATGGTTCCTAGCTCCCTTAATGTTCTGTTTAGCCCTTTCCTGGCCTGCACGTCACCCTTTGTTCATTTTATTAATGCTCCTTTCATCCTGTATTGGATTCTCTGCCTTGCTTCTCTTTGTCACTTACTAAACTCCTACAGACAAGCTCGGGTGACCCTTGGCTCTGACTTTACGTCAGTCGTGGTCTGGTCAGACAGACAACAAATGCCAGTCATTTCAATAAAAGGAAAGCAATACAATAAATTGTGTAAATGGGACTTGAAGGACTGAAAAAGCAAATATGGCAACTCTTTGGTGGTAACAGGCATAGAAACAGCTAGAATCAACTGCTCTTCCTATAGCTGGAGAGTGAAGAATAGAGGTTGGAGGTACTGAAAACTTGCAGCCTGAAAGAGGAGTCCTGCCAGGCTGGGACCGGCTCATTCAAGGAGAGGTTGTCATCTGGCTGATGGTCAAATTCAGCAGCTTATAAGAAAGTCCTGTGGAGCTTAGAGGCAGGGAACTCATGCTATGGATGCTGGCTGACTGGACCTGTTATCTCTCATTTGGAGGGAGGAAGGACAGGAGTGGGGAGCCTGATGAAGTTGGTTTGGGAATGTGTGTGAAAACTGGAATGAATTGCTGCTGTCAGTCGAAGTCCATTGTTGAGGCCATGTTGACAGATACAGTAGTAAACAGCAATGCATGTTTAATTTCTTTTTTCCAGGGTCCTCCTAGCACTGCCTATTGGCAGAGCATCATGGAAAGCCTTCTGCCAGAGCAGTGTGTTTTAGAATCCTAGACCTATGATCACAAAGGGTGCATTTGGTGATGAGTAATGTTAACTTAAGACAACACAATCCAGTTTCATTGGGGATGGAAGCTACTAAGCATTCCGGATTTATTTATAAAATGAGTGACTGTATTGAAAATGAGCTCTAAACCTTTGTCCCAGAATCTGACCAAGATGACCAAGGAGATGTAACAATAAAGGGAAAACTCTAAAACTCTTCTCAGGACAAAAATAAGGGAATAATACCAGTGATATGTTTGGTTTCAACCAACTATTGTGCCTGATTACTTCTGGATAAAAAACAGGCCTTGCCAAGCTCAAGAAAGACAGGAGGAATCCACAGATAATTTCCTTGTCTGAGGAAACTGTGGAGACTTGTTAGAAAGGGACAAAAAGCTTCTGATAAATCGAGCTGGTATCCTTGATTTAGAGTCATGGGGAGGTTTTGGGGTAACTGTGGCTGGCCCATGTGTTAGTAGCACTCCCACACCATACTGCTCAGTTGCAAGGGAAAATCATGGTGAAACTTTTTCCAACATAGCTCTGGCTTGCAGTGGTGCATGTTGACCATGAATGAGAGGAAGCCAGACCTACTTCCTCTACTGTTGGGCATGGTTCGAAGAAAGAGAAAAGCAAGAGATCTTCCGGAATTACTCTGTTGGTATTCACCTTGAACTAGTAAGAAAGTCGATAGAAATCAGAGCTGTTAGCTAAAGTAACTGGATCACTTTATATTCAAATAGTGTTTTCAGCATCAGATGGAAAATAATAGCTCCCAAGAAAGGATAAAGGAGACAAAGCTACGTGGTATACACATAGTGGATAGCAGCCAAGTAGAAAGTTTATGAAGAAATCTTGTTCTTAGGGCTTCAGTTTCAATAGACACGTGCATGTGCACGCGCACACACACACACACACACAAATACACAAGTACATCAAAGTGAGAGTACTGTGGCCTCAGTTCTGTCCCCACCATTTTTATGATACTTAACAACTGAGCTGGTGACCTGGATCAATAGGACTGAGGTAATTGAAAGTGGTTTACTGGAGTATCAACCATTCAGTTTGGTGGAAATTATTATCTACATTGATTTCAATAAACTGAAGAGACAGAAAATGCAGCAAACAAAACTGGCATGTAACTTACTTTAGTATGCAAAATACTAAAGAAGGAAATGAACTAGTCATGCAAACAATAAATGAGGAATCCTAAATCCTTACCATAAAGAACCCCCCAAATTATTACTATACCTACCCAGGATTACTGTAAGAAAGACTCAATGAAAATAAAATGACATGATAATATGTTAAGAAAAAACTATTTTAGGATATTTAAATCAAAAGGTATTAGAAAAATAATTTAACTTCAGTGTTTATAGAAGGAATTTAGAAGAAAGAAAATAATCAGAGCTGCAAATATTGAGTTATATGATGTGCATAATTTTGATAAAAATCATATCCATAAGACAGATAAAGAGAACAAAGAGATATACATAGAGATTGATAGAAGGTGGAGAGTATAAGTTACTAATATAGATCATCAGCATTCCTAAAGAAAGAGACAAAATGAATGCAACAAAATATTTTCAGAAATATACAGAAATAAAAATTTCGAATTTAGGGAAGACTGGTGTTATGCATCAAAAGAATTCACTCAGTCTAACACAAAATTAACAAAAAATACATTAATCATATGTTATATTTTCTCTACATTGACATATATTTTGGCCATGTGCTATATTTATATGCTACCATCTTAATCACCTAATTACAATCTCATGATGAATTATTTCAAAAATAAATATCATACCATCATCTAGACAGAATGTACAAGTCACTTAAAAAGAAAAGGAATTTGGGCCAGCCTCATATTTTTCTTCAATGTTAAATGCCAGATAATAATGATAAATGTTTAGAACACTGTGAGAGGTAAAGGTTAAGATACAGAACGCCCTTCCCTGTAAAACTGCTATTTCCAAGTGAAGCAAGCAGTTACATACCAATTTAGGAAGTATGCGACTCCTGTACTTATCTTTAAAAATCTACTCAGGAAGGAAATAAGCCTAGGAGGGAGGAATCAAGCTGCAGAACTGATAGAGTAGTGATGAGATAAAGAACTTGTCAGTGAAAACTTGCCTTAGTTCATTCAGGCTGTTATAACAAAATATCTTTGATCGGTAGCTTTTAAACATTAGGATATTAAAAAAACCAAATGCATATGAATTATATGGAATAATAAGTTTTGTGGTGGCATATTTATGCATGCACATATCATATTTTCATCTTAACTCTATTACCCTCTATTACAAATTTATTTCCACAGTTTTAAGGTTGAGAAGTTCAAAATCAGTGACTAGTGAGGTCCACTTTCCTGGATCATACCTGGTGCCTTGTAACATTGTCCCTTACAGGGTGAAAGGGGGAGAATTATGATCTCTTCAGCTCCTTTTGTTTCCATCATAGGGCTTCCATTTTCATGGCCTATTCTTCTCCCCAATCTCTCACTCCTAATAGCATCACAATGAATGTTTAAAAGTTGAATCTGAAGACACAAACATTAGCTCATGGAAAGACTGAATTCATCTGTACATAGAATCACATCTAAGCAATCATGGTAAATATGGCTACAAAAATTATGCAAATAGAAACCTCTAGGGATAACAAGGTTAGGGACTGCAGCAGCAAAGAGGGTAGTGAGCAGAACAGCACAACCCTCCTGTCCAGTGAATAGTGGGTATGAGAGAGTGTCTTGACTTGGCTGTCAGGACAACACATGGGAACCGAAGTCAGCACCTCCTCTGCCCTGTAACCAGCATAATGAGGGAAGCTTGCAGAAGGGAACAGAGAAGGCTATGCAAAGTCTGGGAGGGGCTAACAGTATACAGGAATGTGAGCAGCCTCAGCCTGTCTCTGCCTGAAGGCACCACAGCAACTGAGAGAGTGATGCAGAGACAAATATGGTAAAGAGATGTGGGCAGGCCAGCAAGGGATGTCCAGAAAACTACTGGCTGAAGACTAGCCTTAGCCCTGCCCATATGGAGGCCAAAGTTATCCTCACACCCAGCACTAATACTATTGCAGACTTGGTGGGGTTACCCAGCATAGACTTAGGCTCTGACATGGACACTATCACAGAACTGTGGGCACAAGAGGATTATTTTATTTTATTTTTCTCTTCGTTTGTTTCATTTTCCTTTTTCTATCTGCTTCCTTTTGTTTTTCTTGGTTCCTTAGATTTTTACTGTTACTGTTTGTTTAGTTTTCTCTATCTTGTTTCTCTCCTTTTTTCCCCTCAACTGTCTTTCTTAATTTTTTGGTGTTTTCATGTGATTGAACATTGTCTCTAGTTTTTCTGATATTCTTTTGATTTCTCCTTCATTCATTCTTTCCTGTCCTCTTCTTTAGTTTCCCAAAGCATGGATAATCATTCTTTATCCTTCATCCTTGCTTTTACTATATTTCTCTTCAGTTATCTCTGTTTTCTGTTTTGTCCCCCATCCTTCTTAAATTTCCCCCTCACAGGATAAAATCATTCTACCAAGGGGAAATTTACTGCATATAAGTCCTTGGTTTATATTGGATTTTGTTATAAAACTATAGGTCTTGCTCATATAGTGAAAGATAAAATTAATGATTACCACAGTTTGTCAATATTTTTGCTTGATTCTATTGCTATTGCTAATTGTACTGCTTTAGTCAGGATGTCATACTTGTAATCAGTTCTCCCTTGTATGACAACATCGCATTTATGTGGGGTCATAATCCTCATCATAGTCCAGTAAGAAAGGACTGGGCACTGAATCAAGGCAGCAACTTCTCATGCTTGATAAATTGGGAAGGTAGGATCTTGGGACAGATTCAAAGAATAAGAGCTAGATACACCTAGAAGACATCTCTGAGAAACAGACATTTCCTAGAGAAACCTTGATAATAGTAACAAATCTACCTACCATACAGAAGTTAAAAGCATCAAAACAGAAGACAAATTAAAATTTAAAAAATAGAAAATGATAAGACATGGAAGCAAATTGCAACCCCAGACCTCCAGCCCACACAGGACAAATCCACAGGAAGAGAGAGAGGAAATCAGAAGCCAACCATATGAATTTTCTGAAATTATATAAACAGAAGTAAATAAAGACATGAAAGAGGCTATAGAGAAAATCAAATCAGATATAATATCACAGGTTAAAAAAGATATGATAATCATAATGAAAGACATTCAGGAATATAGAGTATACATAAATGAAAGTAGAGAGGAGCTTAGGAAAATGATGTAAACTATGAATGCCCAACATAAGAAAGAAATAGAGTCCATGAAACAGATTCAAATAGGTATCCAGGAGATTAAAAATTCCATTGAAAGCTTACAATGCCGAATGAACGAAAGTGAGGACAGAATATCGGACAGGATTGTGGTTAGCAATAGAAGATAGGATTGTGTTTAGCAATCATGAAAAGAAAGATCTTTTAAAAATAGCAAGAGGCTATGAAAGATCAATCTAACAGTTGCATGACAATACAAAGAAGAACAATATAAGATTGATCAGTCAATGAAAAATCAGGGGTCAATGCAAAGGTCATAAAAATGTGTTCATAGAAGTAATGACAGAAAACTTTGCTAGCATGCAAAATGACTTTGATATACAAATAAATGAGGCATATAGAACTCCAATTAGCCATTACCAAAATAAATCTACACCAGGGCATTTAATAATCAAGATTCCAGAAATTCAGCAAAAGAACATAATATTAAAAACTGTTAGAGAAAAGAAACAAATTGTGTATAAAGGAGAGCCCTTCAGAATCACAGCAGACTTCTCAACACAAATCCTTAAGCCAAGGAGAGCTTGAAGTGAAGTATTTCAAGTTCTGAAAGGAAACAACATCTAACCTAGATTGATGTACCCTGCAATGCTATCTTTTACATTTGATGGAGATATAAAAAGTTTTCATGACAAAGAACAACTGAAGAAATTCATGACCACTAAACAAGCTCTGAAGGATATTTTAGAAAGAGATAATGAAAACCACAACTCCAAGAATATCAATACAAAGCAGCCACCAGGCAGGGAAAGCAATTAAACAGAAGGGAAAGACAGGGACCAACATCAGGAAAATAATATGACAAGGATGAATCTCAACTCACCAATCAAAAGAAACAGATGGGCAGAGTGGATCAAGAAACAAGATCCCAAAATTTGCTGTTTATAGGCAACACATTTAACTAGAAAATAAATTCATAGACTGAAAATCAAAGGTTAAAAAACAATACTTCATGCAACAGAGACCTGGGAAAAAGCAGAGGTAGCCATCCTATTTGCAGACAAATTGGACTTCAAGCAAAGACTGATCAAAAGAGACAAAGAAAGTTAGAACATACTTGTTAAAAGAAAACTCCAAGAAGAAGAGATAAAAATCATAAATATATATGCACCAAATACCAGTACACCCAACTATATAAAACAAATATTTACAGACACAAAAAATCAAATAAGCAATAAAACAATTATAATGGGAGATCTCAATATCCCACTGTTACAAAATAGGCAGATCAGCTAGAAAAAAAATCAACAAGCAAATATTAGAACTGAACCAAACCTGTGAACATATGAACTTTTTTTTTTTTTCATACCGGTGATTGAACTCAGGTCCTTGGGCTTGCAAGGCAGGCCACCAAACCACTGAGCTAAATCCCCTGCCCTGTGAACATATGAACTTAATAGATGTTTACAGAGTGTTCTACCCCACAACATCAGAGTACACATTCTCCTCACCTATGCATGGAACTTTCTCCAAAATAGACCATATACTAGCTCAAAGAACATGCTTAAGTAAATGCAAAGAAATTGAAATTATCCCGTGAATATAGTCAAATCATAATTAAATGAAACTGTAAGTCAACGGCAAAAGAAACTACAAAAACTACATAATTACATTGAAATGAAATAACAACCTCCTGAACAATTTAATCAGTCACAGATGGAATTAAAGAAGAAATTAGAGATTCTTTACAATTAAATGATAATGCTAGTACAACATACCAGAACTTTATGGTACTCACTGAAAGCAGTCCAACAAAGGAAATTTTTTAGTGGTAAATTCTCACATTAGGAAAACAGAGCAAGTTCAGATAAACATACCTAATGTTGAACCTCAAACTTCTAGAAAAAGATCAAGTCAAACACAAACCTCCTATAAAGTAGGAAATTATAAAGATCAGAGAAGACATTGATGCAGTTGAGACTAAGAAACTGTAAAAAGAATCAATGAATTGAAGAGTTGGTTCTTTGAAAGATTAAATGAAATTCATAAATCCTCAGCCAATCTTATCCCGAGAGAGAGAGAGAGAGAGAGAGAGAGAGAGAGAGAGAAGAAAGAAAAGAAAGAAAGAAAGAAAAGACCTAAATCCATGCAGTTAGGAATGAAAAGTGTGAAATCACATGGATACTGCAGAAATCCAGATCATCAATACCAACTTTGGAAACCTTTATTCTAACAAGATGGAAAGTACAGAAGAAATGGACATATGAATTATCAAAGCTGAATCAAGAAAATATAAAAATTCTAAGTAACCCAATGTCAGTCAGTGAAACTGAAGATGTAATTAAAAAATATGAGCAAGGAAAAGCTCAGGTCCTAATGGATTCATAGTGGAAATCTACAAGAAATTTCAAGAGGCTCTAATGCCACTACTTCTCAAACTCTTTAATGAAATTGAAAAGGAAGCAATACTCCCAAAGTCGTTCCTCAAAGTGAGACAAAAACCAGAGAAGGATCCAACCAAAAAAGGAAACTATAGGCCAATCTCTCTAATATACATAGATGCAAAGATCCTCAATAAGTTACTGGCAAATGGAATGCAGCAAATCATCAGGAAGATTATATACCATGACCAAGTGGAATTTATTCTAGGGAGGAAAGGATGGCTCAACACATGCAAATCAATAACTGTAATACACCATATCAAGAGAGCCAAAGACAAAAACTACATGATCATCTCAATAGATGCACAAAAAGTATTTGAAAAAGTCAAACATTCATCCATGATAAAAAAAAAACCTACAGAAAATTGAAATAGATGGTCTTTATCTGAATCTAATAAAAGTCAGCTATGACAAACTGACAGCCAACATGATACTAAATGATCAAAAATTAGAAGTTTTCACTAAAATCAGGAACAAGACAAGGATAGCCACTGTCACAGTCCCATTCAATATAGTTCTGGAAACATTATCTAGAACAATTGGACAAGAGAAAAAAATAAAATAAAGAGAGGAAATAAAGAAGTTAAACTATCATTTTTTGTAGATGACATTATACTGTACACAGAAGACCCTAAAATTCCACCAGAAGACTTCTAGATTTAATAACCAAGTTCAGTCACATACCTGGTTATAAGGTCAACACTCAAAAATCAATAGCATTCCTGTACTGGGAGAGAAATTAGGGGAAACCATGTCTTTCACAATAGCATTGAAAAAACTGGAAATATTTAGGAATCAATTTAACAAAGGAAGTAAATGATCTTTAACTTGAAAATTTTAGTACTCTGAAAAGGGAAATCCAAGAAGATATCAGAAAATGAAAAGACATCTCTTGCTCATGAGTAGGAAATACCAACACAGTAAATATAGCCATAAATTGTCATGTACATTTAATGCAATCCCAGTGACAACACCAATATCATACCTCACAGAACTAGAGAAAACATTAGTAAAATTCATTTGGAAGCAGAAGAGACATGAAATAGCAAAAACAATTCTGAGCAACAAAGACAAGGCAGGGAGCATCACAATCCATAACCTGAAATTATACTACAGACCTATTATGATAAAAACAGGGGCTAAAGGTGTAGGGAAAGTGGGAAGGGTAGGGGAAAGCTAATAAGGGGAAAGAAAAAAAAATGAGAAAATAAAAAATTGGAAATTAAGTGTTTGTAAAGGGGGAGGGGTGAAGAGAGGGCAGGGACAAGGGAAAAAAATGAAAACCAAGACCTGTCATGCAAAGGTACAAGATCCCAATAATGAATGTAACTGTACTGTATACCTAAAATGTACCAAAAAACTCAATGAGCAGAAAAACAGCATGTTACTGGCGACATATACACACACACACACACAAACAACCCAAAAAACAACAATAATAGCAAAAACCCCAGGGAACTGATTAGAAGATGCAGAAACAACTCCAAACACACACCTTATCTTTGACAAGGGGTCCAAACACCTTCATTGGTACAAAGATGGCTTCTTTATTAATGATGCTAGAAAAATTGGCTGCTCATATGCTGAAAGCTAAAACTAGACCCAAGTCTCTTGCCATTCACTAAACTAAAATCAAAGTGGATCAAAGATCTAAATATCAAAACAAAAACCTAAATCTGCAGGAAGAGAAAATAGGTAGAGCTCTTGAAGACACAAGTGTAGGCAAAGACTTTATGAATAAAACTTGGATCACATGGGAAATATTCAAAGAATCAACAACTGGAATCTCCATCTTATTAAAATTTTTTTTCACAGCAAAAGGAATCACTAATAGAGTGAAGAGCCAAGCCACAGAGTGCGAAACTTTTTTTGCCAGCTTTTCCTCAATCAAAAGACTGATATCAAGCATCTGTAAAGAACTGAAAAAAAAAATCAAATCTCCAATATTTAAAGAATCAATCCAAAAATGGTAATCTGAAATGAATATACACTTCTCAGGTAAAGAAGTACGAATAGCAATAAATAAATAAAAATGTTCAACACCACTGGTTATTCTAGAGATTCAAACTAAAACAAAGCTGAGATTCCATCTCACTCAATAAAAAATGACTATTATCAAGAAATCAACCAGTAACAAATATTGGCCAGGCTGTGAGGAAAAGGAGCCCTTCTCCACTGGTGGTGGGAGTGTAGACTGTGGAAATCAATGTGGAGATTTCTCAAAAAAACTAAAAGTAGAGGTTCCATTTGGCCCAGCTATCCCCCTTCTCGTTATCTTCCCAAAGGAATTGAAAGCACAATTCCACAATGATATATGAACACCCATATTTATAGCAGCAGAGCTTGTAATAGCTGAATCTTTGAAACAGCCCAATGCCCATCAACCAATGAATGGATACAGATGTGCTTTTTCTATACAGTGGAATACTACTCTCCCATAATGAAGGATAAATGAGATATTTTTAGGTAAATTGATGCACCATGAAACTATACTCAGAAGTGAAATAAATCAGACACATGTATAAACATTGCACTGTTTATTTGGTGTGAGAAACTTAAATGTAAATAGGGACAAAAATGTAGAATAGATGTTTTGAAATAGAAAGAAAATATTCAAATGGGAAGGGGGACAAAAGAGGCAGGGGGAGAAAGAAGGGAAAAGGAAAAATGAGAAGAGAAAGGTAAAATGGAAACAAAGACTTTTTAAATAAGGAGGGGAAAGGGGTTGAAGGGAGGAGAGGGGAATGGGAAAAAAGTATCAATATAGATCATGTACAGGTACAAATTCCATACAATGAAAGTGATGATTATATATCTAAATCATTCCAATAAACTCAATTAATAAAAATAACTACACAAATAATGAAATTAATGAAAGAAAAAATAGAGGCTATAAAGGTAATGATAATAGAACAAGATAGTTTTCTAAAAATTATGGGAGGCATGCAGGACAGAGAAAGGATGCTGGGCATGTAGAGAGAGAGGAGAGATGCTGAATTCCTCTTCTAGCAAGAAGGACTCATGAGTAACTCTTGCATTACCAAAGAGGTAACTTTTGGAAATTTTGATTTTATATGTATTCTTTAAGGATTTAGAAGTGACTACTGATAGAACTAAAGAACTAAAGTAGATAGCATGTTTTCCACATGACCAAAGGATAGTATCTTAAACATAACACAGAAGAAAACTAAGGGAGTGCTTTGCCAACTAAAATGTGTATGCAAATCACCTAGAAATTTATTCAAACTCAAATTCACTGCATATAAGGGCAAGGCCCGAGACTGCGTTGCTAACCAGCTATGAGATGATGCTGTTGCCAGCCTATGATGACACTTGTAGAAGAACATGGTGACAGAAGTGTACCCACGCATCCCCAGGTTTGGCAAAGCTCTGTTCATAGAAGTTTCCAACACATCGTGCTTCTCATTTACTTAAATTCACTATGTGGATTTCCTGTTTTACACCAATACTCATACTGGGTCCTCTTCCCCCTTCCTTCACTGTCACCATCCTACCAAACACACCTAAGTCAAGATCTCCTCAAGTCACACTTCCTCCATCAGACCTCCTTCCCTGATTCCCTAGGAGAATGAATTACTCCTTTTACTCTACCCTTGTTTTGTGGAACTATCCACATTCGATCATATCCCAAGATGTCTGCATACATGTCATAGTTCCCTTACAGGAATGTAAGGATCTCCAGGTAGGGCTCCTGTTCTACTCAACATCATTTATTCATAACACAAAACCCAGATTCTTGTTTATAGTTAGAGCCCAACATTTTCAGTTGAACTACGTTAATTGAGAAACAAAAATGCCTACTGACCAGAGAAGAACCATATGGAAGCAGGAAAATATGAGAGTCAATAAAGACCTTTCCCAGAAGTTTTCTCTATTGTTTTTTTTTCTGGGATTTCTGAGCAACAGTGGGAGAGTTGACTAATGGAGGAGATAAATCTACATCCAACTGATAAGCCCAAGATGTTCGTGTGCCAACCAAAATCATTCAACCCGTCAATATGCAGAATAGGGGAAGGGCTCTACTGATTAACTGGATTCTTCATTTTAAACCTTTTTTGGACTTCATATATGTATACAATAAATTTCAGTCCACATAGAATTTTTTTCTTAAAGTTCATGAGTAATTTCTTATATTCCCTTAACAACATATTTTCATTTTTCTTTGTCCAGATTCTGGGACAAATCTGAGACTATATTTTTAAAAGAGTTGAAAATGAAAACATATGTAAAAGTCACTCAAATGAATTCAAACTTTAATTACATTCAATCAGACTTCATGGGGAAGAATGCTATTACACACGGCAGGAAAATGCTCTTCAACTTTCATTTTGTGCCTTTCTCTTTGACTAAGAAAACTATCTTTGCCAGGTGTGGTGGCACACTCCTGTAATTCCAGCACTTGAGAGACTGAGGCCTGAGGATTGCTATGAGATCAAGTCCAGCCTGGGCTACTCAGTGAGTTCAAGGCCAGCCTGGCATACATGGCAAGACCCTATCTCAATAAAACAATTTTTTTTAAAAAAGGGAAAACTATATTCAAGTAAGGAAAACTAGACAAAGTATGCAGTCTCACATAGAAAGAAATCTCATTAGAAAACTTTATTTTAAAAATATCATTAATATATGTTTGTGAATATATAATGAATATATTCATTCATACTGGATCTTGATCCTTTTCTACTTCCCCTTCCCCTCACTTCCCTTCCATCTACCCCCTCCCATCTCCACAAAGTTTATCTACCTGTTTTTTTATCATCCTTCTTTTATTTTGCCCAACTATTTGTATTTTTAATTTTCCATATTAGAGAAACCATGTAATATTAAACTTTCTGTGTCTGAATTATTTTACTTAGAATTATTGACTCAAGGTACATCAGTTTTCCTACAAATTACTCAAATGTACCTTCCTTTGTGGCAGGGTAGTACTCTTTGTATACAGACAAACCGTATTTTCTTTATTCATTCTTCAACTGATGGAAAAATAGGCTATTTTCATAATTTAGCTGTTTTGAAGGTGGTATTCAGGCTGTAATTTTAAGGCATATATTTCCCAAAAATTATTCTTGAGGGCTGTCTCAAACACTGATCTAAAAATCAGATATGAAAATGGGACAAAGGGAGAAATATTTTGAGTAACTATGCAAAGTATGGATTATGACACATTATAAAGGGAGAAAAGAGGATTGCATACAGCACGTATCAGTACTACTTAAATCTACTAATCAAAGAATTCTTTGAAGACAGACTCCTACTTGACAACTTCCTAAATATGGGCAAAGTTTTAGATGCACAGGAGGTCTAATTTTGCAAAGATATTCCCCACCGAATGCAAAATAAAACAATAAGGAGACAGAATAAAAGGTTTGAGAGTATCTATAAGGTTTTCTTTTTGAAACATTTGAAGCCCATAGCAAAGTGGTAACATCTGTTAAATATCAGCAATGAGTTCATGGATATATGCTATATTAGTTCCTACAATCTTCTCTGTGTTTAAAATATCTTATACTAAACTATTTTTGAAAGTTGAAAACAAAAACTACATGCCCCATGGAGTTATTCTTGACAGTTGAAATCTGAGGGATCAGGTAATGGTCACAGATAGTAACCACCTCCTCCTTCCTATTCAGAGTTTTAAATCTTTGTTGTGCCAGTTGCCAGAAATGAAACATGTAACTCTTGCAAAGATTGGGATAAACTGGCAAGTCTTATCTTAGTCAACCTCAGGGTTTGCTTGGTTGATATGATATATATTTTTTCTTATTTTGACTTCATTTCTGAAAAGCTTGATGTAACTTATCTACATGTACAGTAGCTTGCCAATGAGAATTTGGCAAGCCGGGACATATGGTACAATGACTGTATAAACTTTGTGTATACCACAGGAGAACTTATTATTTGTTGGAAACATTGTTAGGTTAAGTAGCAAGCTCGTTGGGTTTTTTTTTTTTTTTTTTTTTTTTTTTTTACAGAAATCACTACACAACAAAGAGATTGCTTCTTTATATGACAAATATAATTTCCATGCATGGCAAATATATTCTATATCAAGTACATCAGCATGAGCAAAATATGTGGTGAATATTTAAATTTTTAAAGATTTGTTACCGTAAAGACACTTTGCTATTATTTCCCTTCAAAATACTTCTTACTTTAAACACATCTAGGAGAACTTATATGAGGTGTCATCAAAAATATATTAAATACTGCTGCCATGTGCTACCCAACAGAAATACAGGCTCATAAAAATATCACAACATGTCCTCATGCACATTTCTCATTGGATCTCACACCATGCCACTTTTATATCAAACTGATCATGAAAGGTAAACACTTTGAATCAGTTCAGGACATAGGAGCAGTCACAATGGCACAAGACACCCATGAAAGAAGACTTCCAGGGCTGCTTCAGAAAGTGGCAAGAACATTGAGTGAGTGTTTAAATAAGTTTAAAGTAAGGGGGAGTATTTTGAGGGCTATCAATGTCAATGTGTCCTCTGTTGTAATAAATTTTAAAAAAACTTTTACATTCATTGTATTTTTCAATCACACTTTGCAAAATCTGACATAGCTTTATAAATGAAACAGCAAGACCAAAGGTAAGCCAGATATCTCAAAAATATAGATCTGGTGAGATCAGATTCTTAAAGTATGAATCTCAAAAATAAAACAAAGGGGATGTATCATTTAGGAGTGGCTTTGGCTGCAAGTAACGGAATGTTTTGTTCACACAGGTTTAAACCCAAAGATATTTAAATATGTCAGAGAGCACGGATTTGTAGGAGGGCAGCCCAGTACTGATTCAACTGTTCAGCCCTCTCCACAAAGCCCAGATTATTTCCCTGACACTGCTCTGCCAACCTCAACAAGGAAATTTGGCCTTTTTGTAGTTGTAAGATATTGATGCAACTTTGAGCACCATGGCTGCTTTTAAATGCAGGAGAAAGGGCCTGGGAGAGATTATAAGAAATAGTGAGAGAACAAAACATAAGACTCGTTCCACCAGTAGCTCTTGTAGCAGCAAAGAAATAACTCGGGCGCTACCAAATCAGTACCATAGGTTTGATTCAGGATTCTTTGCTTGGACTTGGTACCGTACATTACATCTCCAATAATCTTTGGGCTGTTTGAGGAAAAAATAAGTGTGTGAGCTGGGGATTTAGCTCAGTGTTGCCGTGCCTGCCTGGCAAGTGCAAGGTCCTGAGTTTGATCCTCAGTACCAAAAATATTGTATGATTAATAATTTCAATTGATCTTTCTTAACCTTTGACTCTATGGATAGTATAGAACCCTCTCTCTCTTCTGTGTGCTTTTGGCCACAGGAAATAACCTTTCACAGAACCCTGCTGAAGTTCACAGAAATCTGAGTTGTAATCTGCCCAGAGAATTAGAGTTGAATTGTATACTCTTTTTTGTTTATTTGACAAATGAAAAATTGTGTATATATTTATGGTATGCACTGTGATGTTTTGATATACTCATACACTGTGAAATGATTCAATCAAGCTAATTAACTTATCCATCATTTCCAATCGTTATCATTTTTGTGATGAGAACATTTAAAACCTATGCTCTTAGCAGTTTTCAAGAATACATTTATTATCAACTGCAGAAACCGCATTGTGCAACAGATCTTCCGAATTTATGATTGTAACTTCATAACCCTTGATCGGTATCTCGCTATTCCCAAAGCTTTTCCTCTCCTTCCCCCTACCACTGGCAAATGTCCTGTCTGGTCTCCATTTCACTTTTTAAAATTCCATGTATAAGTGAGATGATGTAGTATTTGTCGTTGTCTGCTTGCTTTATCTCACTTTGCATAATATTCTCTCACGTCATCCAGGCTGTGGCAAATGATAGAATTTTCTAGGCCTTTTTAAAAAGGCCTAGTAGTGTTCCCTTGTTCATTTGTAGCACGTTTTCTTTATCCAGACCTGAATCATACTTTCAAAAATATGTACGGAATGCCGTGTGCCTGGAAGTGTGCTGGTGGTGAGGTCTTCTGAAGTACACTAGGAGGTTTTTGATGTAAATCAGTGAAATATTTAGTCTATTTCTCTTGAATTTATTCCTGCTTGATTTATACTTCTGTGTATCCATCAAGAAACAACTGGGGAAGCAGAACTATATAAAGATGAATAGATAGATGAGTACAATCTTATATACATTTGGGATTTGATCTTGTACAAGGTAAACAGCCTCTGCAAGATTATTGTCTACATTTAGTGCTGAAGCTTGAAGTTCAAGGTATGCAGCTGTGAAGAAAGGATGGATATAAAGTACAGGAAACTAAAAATGAATTGCAACCCACAGTGTGACCTGGGTGCATAAGGATGTGCTCAAACGTTTGTCAATTATTACCACCGCCGACCTTGCTGAGGGGCCCCTTCAGAAGCCAGGACTCCTCACACACACTTGGCCGAGGCTGAAGTAGGAGAAGCTGAAGGGGATCCAGGAGAGGGTAGAGCAGCTGCAGGCCCAGCCGCTGCCTTACACCAATGAGTCTAGTTTGCACAGCAGTGGCAGTGTGTGTGTGGAATTGATGTATTTTTCTCTAAAATTGACACATAATAACTGTACATATTTATAGGGTACAGAGTAATGTTTTGATACATATGTTCAACATCTAATGATAAAACTCATAAACCTCTCCATCACTCAAATGTTTATTATTTCTTCGTGGTGTGAACATTCAAAATCCTCTCTTCCAGCTATTTTTAAATATATGAAATATATGGTATGGCTGTGTTCTTAACTACAGCCATCCTGCTGTGCAGTGGAACACCAGAACTTATTCGTACTTGTATCTGTAACTTTGTACCCTTTAACCTTTTCCCAACTCCTCCTTCCCGTCTTTCCCTCCTTCTGGGGGTCACCATTATTTTTTCAGAGTCTATGAAATCATTAAGAGTCAGTCAATAAATGAATGAAATCATGCAGTATTCATCATTGCATGTCTGGCTTATTTCACTAGAAAATGTATCCTTAAAATACACAACCACATCCACACACACAGTACTTAAATTAGTCCCATAACATACATTATTTCCAGGATAGAAATGATCACTACCTGAAATACTTATTTCCTTAGTCCTATCTCCACTAGAAGATGGACATTGTAGGTCCAGACTCAGTTGTCACACCTCGCTGCATACCTGGAACAGGTTCCGCTCTGCTCCCTGCACCTACTATGTCTCAATAGATATTTGTTGAATATATAATCTGTGATAAATCTTCACAATGATACAATAAGGTAGATTTGCGTGTTGCCCTTGATTTTATATGAAATGAAATGGAGAACTGGAAAGAAGAGGTCATTTTCTCATGACAAAGAGCTGGAGGGAGCAGAGCAGTAGGTGAGCCAACTTCTTTATCTTGCCTCTCAGCTATTCTAAGATTAAAATCTATTCCAGACTTTACCTGAAGTTATTCAATGATTCTAAAATGAAACATAAATTTTGTAGGTACCCCAGAATGTTTTATTGCTTCCAAAAATGACTATTTCTTCTAAGAAGCTCACTTTTGGCCGCCCTGTTTTCTACCCTCGGGATGACATTTGAGATTAGAACAAACACTAAATATCATTGCCCAAAATTATATGTTTCTGAGTGAGTGTTTTATTTTGATTTATCTTGGCAGAGAAATGTGTCTGATATTTTCTGCCTTAAATAGCCTTGATTCAACTCTGTCTTTAACCTTGTTTCTGTTTCTTTTTTACATTTTGTTTTGAATATATTCTATCTTATGTTTTATGTGTCTTTTCAGGCCACCTTAAATCCTCTCTAGGATAAAGTGAGCATAAATGACACAAATAATTAAATGAGAAAACCCAAGGCATGTACTTCAGTTGAATTAGTCTGAGTACCAGGAATATTTTATGTAGGTAAAATAATGAGATAAAATTGGAGTTTCAGCAATCAAAAGCCAGAGGTGTAGCTATTAGAGGTAGTGATCACAAGGACTGTAAAACCGCAAAGTTGTTTACAGTAGTGTGGCAGTAGGAAAGCTGGGTGCAAAATAGCATATTAGCACCGGTTATTAAAGTCTCAAAAAGAAGACTAGAAGGGAATACAAATGGACTCCATTTTGTGCAAGTCAGAGCTATGCAAATTGCAAATAATGTGTTATACAAATACAAGTCTCACTTTATAGATCAGACTTCACAACTATTCTACTTTTTAAGTCTTATGGAGAATTTAAAGCACACGCAACACAAACATATTATGTTAATAAACTCTCCCATACCTGTCACCTGATTTCAACAAGTGAAAACATTATGCCACTCTTATTCCATCTCTCTGGCCACCTATTCTCTAGCTTTCTTGAATGTTTATTTGTTCAATTAGGGGTAAGGGGAAAAAAATGAGAATCAAGACTTGTCGTGTAGAGGTACAAGATCCCAACAATGAATGTAACTGTACTGTATCCCTAAAATGTACCAATAAACTCAATCAAAGCTGAAAAAAATTTACAGATGTGAAAATTCAAAATCTTATGTTCAATGTTAATACTCATGTACCCAACTCATATTATCCTTGTGAAATCATTACTAAGAATTCTTGCCAGTCAGTCCTCCATCTCAGCCAAGGAAATCACTGTTTTGAAGTTACCTACAATGAATTAATTTTACTTATCCTGAAATTTCACTTAAATGGAATAATAAAATATATACCTTTTTTTTTTTCCTGTCTGGAATCTTTTGCTCAGCAGAAAACTTGTGAGATTCATCCAGGATATTACTTCTATTCATAACTATTTCCTCTACTTTTGGAAATAGATTATATTGATTTTGTATTTTCTTTTGCTTCCTTGAAATCTACTCATGACATTCTTTGGAGCCTGAGGGTTTTTTTTATAGTGACTGTTTAATAGTAAGTTTAATTTTTTTGTAGATATAAGACTATGGCCACATCAGTTTTGAAATTTAAATTTTTAAAGAAATGTGTCTATTTCATTTATATTGCAAAATTTGTTGACCTAAAGTTAATTATAGTAGTCCCTTTGAGTTGTTTTGGTAATTTTTCAGGCTAAAATAGTAATGGTAATTCATCTTTTATTTCTGACATTGATAATTTTTATTTGCTCCTTTATTTTTCGTAGTTAACTTATTAGGAACGTACTCATTTTGTTGATCTTTTGAAATAATTTACCTTTTGGTGTTTTAAATTTCATTAGTTTTTTTTCTTGTCTTGATCATTTTTTTCTTTTCTTTCTTCCTTTTTTTCAGAAATGTACTGTAAAGCAGACATAGATAGAATCACACATTTAAGAGGGTGAGCAGTTCCATGTGCTCATCTGCATCAGATGGGAGTTTGGATACCTTTTTATGTACACAAGAGTTACTTCTGAGGTTCTGGGAACTATGGTGATTACCATTGGTTTATCTACTTGGTGTATATCTTATCGACATTTTCCTTAGAAATTACCTTGCAATGTCATAATTACAAAATACTATATCTTCTTTGCCCCTTTTAAATGGGCACTTTTCCTTGGGGGCTTTAATCATATGAGAAACTTATTAAAGAAGATTTACAGGAGAAAAAGTTGTACTCTAGATCAGCTTCAGCCCAAAGTGAGAAGTGTTTAAAGAATATTGCCTTTTCCTTAGATGGCAGGCCGTGGTGACCAGGAATGATGCATATTTTGCTAAGGAAATAGAAGGCCAGGTACCATAGTGGAAATGCACAGTATATAATCTTAAAATATCATTGTGCTCTGTGGTTTGCTATCTGGGTCTGAGGTCTGATAAGTGGTTTATATATAGGTATTATAGACTGAGATCTTCATTTAGCTAAAACTAGCACAGTGTATTGCTTAGACCCCTGTTGTCCCTCGGGCCCACTAATTCCTGACATTCCTGGCCAAGAGTTGGGACACTAAAGAATCATTTAGGGTACTAGGATGCATATCATTCTGGCTGCCTCCTAATGAAAGGGGGCACTGAGGGGAGGATGTTAGAGTTTTCACTGTTGCTGAATTTTGGGCCCAGAAGTTTGGTCAAGGTTTCCAGTACAGATAGTTGGATCAGAAGGGTAGAGAATCATTTGAAAATGGATTGACTGTAAATGAGAGGAAATTACTTTTTCTTCATTTTTATTTTCTTGTAGTGTTTGGGGGATGGAAGACAGAGCCTCACATATGTTAGGGATGCATTATGCCATTATATTATACCCCTAGCCCTCTTTTACTCTTTTTTTTTTAATTCTGAAGGTAGAAATTTAGATCTTTGATTGTACATTTTCTTCATTTTATAATATAAGCATTTAACGCTATAGATTTCCATCCAGAAAGACCTATGATAGGGAGAGAGGAAAAAAAGCCAAGCAATAAAACCCTTGGGAAGGCAAGGAGGAATTCCACACTGGACAGCAACAGAATGTCTAAGTTGGGTTAGTGGTAAAAACTGTCTTTAGTACAAAAAATGAAGGAGAAGATGAATAAAAATGAATGAAGACATGGATTTGCTGATGGGAAATTGAAGGCATTAGCATCTGATGATTTACATTTTCTTAGCTAGCACCAGGAGAGATCACCAACTAAGTGTGTGGGAGAGGAGAGAGTGGAAAGAATGAGCGAAAAGGACACTCCACGAGGTAGTCACTTCAGAGTGTGGAGAAAAGGAATTCTTGATGAAAAATGACAGATGTATCAGGCAATATGCCATGATCACATAAGGATAATGAGATTTTTCAAGTGAAGCAGTTGACCTGGATTTTTATATCAAAAGCCACAAAGCTTAGCTGCTCATTTGCAGGCAATAGAGAGGGTAAGTAGGTACGTCTGGCCAGGACTATGGTTTACCAGCTGCCCAGGCTGTGAAATGGAGGGAGGGTATAAAGAGACTAAATGTGTTTTCAAAAATGTTGTGGAATTGTGAAGTTTATATTTGGTCTTCATTCTGTCTACTGAAATGCAACTCTTGAAATTCTTAAAATCTCCAAAGTAATATTGTTTTATATGCTAGCGAAATGAGTGATGAATGGCTACCCTTTGGGAGCGTCTGGATAGGGGTGGTCACTGGAATTACTAAGAAGTGATTAAAATGTTGAGTCTCCTTAGTCCCAACATTCAACTCTCCCCTCTGTGGTGAAGAAGGGGTAAAAAATAAATTGCTCATTAAATGGCCAATGATTTTATTGATCATGCCTACATAATGAAGTTTCCATAGAAACTAAAAAGGACAGAATTTGGAGAACATCTAGAGAGCTGGATAGCTTCCTGAAGAGTGTCTCCCCTGAGAAGATATGGAAGCTCTGTGCGCCATTTTTTGTACATTTGTTCCCTTTTTAACATCCTTTATAACAAACCAGTAAGCATAAGTAGAACATGTCTCTGAGTTCTGAGAGCTACTCTAGCAAATAATCAAACCTGATGCGGCAGTCATGGAGGCCCCTGATTTACAGCTGGTTGGTCAGAGGCACATATGACCACCTGGACTTAGGTTGGTATTGAAAGCAGTGGTCAGTCTTCTGAGGCTGAGCTCTCAACCTCTGGGATCTGACAATGTTTCCAGGTAGGTGGTATCAGAATTGAATTTAACGGATGCAAATTGCATTGGAAGGCACACAATTCAATTCAAGATGTGTTTTGGAAAACTAATTGCTTTTTTGCTAGTAGAAAGAAACCCCAACCCCTTTATGGATCATAGAAGTCATTTTGTCTTGTGAGGGCGCAGAGGGAAAAAAATGTTCGGTATTTTTCTTCTCACGGAAGTGACTCAACAAAGGAACTATATACATTTATAGCTGGGCAATTAGAGAAGTGAGATTAAAATTCAAAAGCCTCTATGAAATCAAAGGATTGTAGTACTGGGGATACTAGAACAAGAAACGTAAAAGGGGTGGAGAACAAATGGAACCTTTCAAATTGGGTTTTTAAGCGAGAGGATCATAAAGTACGGGTGTGGTCACAGATAGTGAAGAATAGGAAGCTATCTTTCCAGAAGACGCATCCTGTACAGCCTGACAAGCTTGGGTGCTGTTTGAATCATCAGTAGAAGAGTAGGGACAAGAAGAGCGCCAGGCTTAACATCTTCAGTGAGCGTCATAGGGAGCAACCTGTAGGCTGAGAGACGGCAGAAAGGAGAAGAAAGAGTGAAGAAAGGAGTGACGCGAGCATTCAGTGAGAAGGAGTTTTATAGGAGAGACAGGGATCGATGGCCTGGAGGTAGCAAGATAAATCAGAAGGACATGGGAAGTCCCACTTATCCTCTGCTTTAATGGCACCGGAGGCATGAGGACCTTCAGGAAGTGTCACAGAACAGACGAGGAATGTTCCAAGGAGAGACGAACGTGCCAGAGTCAGCAGATCACAGACCGCTCTGTGTTCCAGTGGACACAGTGACAAGGCTTAGGCAAAGGCGCCTCCCCACCTTCTTCATGTAAGAACTCTTCTGATCACACTGGGATCACCCAGGAAAAAAATCCGGATAATCTGTCGGTTTTAAGGTCAACTGCTTAGCAAACCTTATTGCCCCTTGCCAATAACAACATATTAAGAAGTGCCAAAGTTAGGATGTGGAATTCTTGGGAGGCCAATATTTTTCTCATCGAGGAGTGTCTTGATGGGTGAAAATTTACACAGCCATCTAAAGGAGCTGGTCAGGTATAACAGAAGGTGGTGAGGGTAAGAGTCTAGAGAATGGTATCCAAAGGGAGAGTCGCAGTGGCCTTAAACTGTTCCAGGGTTCCAACACCCACTGGTGGGACAATGTTCTAAGACAGTGACCCCCAAACTTCATTAAGCAGGTGAATCACCTAGAAGCTGCATTACAACATTAAATGAACTTTCTCCCTCCCTTCTCCTTTAGATTCAGTAGGCCAGGGCCAGGGATTTGGCTCAGTGGTTCCACCACCTGCCTCTCAAGTGCAAGAGCCTGAGTTCGATCCCTGGTCCCAGAAAAAAAACCAAAAAACGATTCAGTAGGCCAGGCGTGGAGACTAAGATTTGTATTTCTAACTTGTTCTCAAGGGATCCTAACACTGTTTGTCCAAAAATCATACTCTAAGAAACATTTTTATAATGTGCTTTTGAATTAGGGTATGTTTGTTTGTGTGCTGTGGTTTAGATCTAAAATGTTCCCCCAAAGTCCCAAGTGTCTGGAAGCTGATTGGATTTATGGGAGTGCCCTACTCACCAGTGGATTCCTCCATCCTCGAGTTCAGTAGCAGAGTGTGCTGTTAAGGGGAGAAATTTGTTCAGATGTAGGTTACTGGGGCTGTGACCTGGAAGGTGACATTCCTGTCCTTGGCTCCTTCCTTCTCACCCTGCTTCCTGACTGCCATGGCTTTAATACTTTTCCTCCCTCTGCCCTTCTGCCAAGATATTTTGGCCTTGGAGCTAGCTAACCACGGACTGAACCATAAGCCAAAATAAATCTCTCCTCTTTAAAATTTTAAGTATTTTGCTCCAGTGGTGGGAAAGTGACTAATAATATGTGTTTTGTCCTTGTTAGTTTGTGATAACATAGATTAAACCCAGGGTTCCTTACTACTGAGTTACTCCCTAGCTCTTTTCATTTGTTTCTTTATTTTTTTGTTTTGTTTTGTTTCATTTTGTTTTTATTTTGGTACTGGGGGTTGAACTTGGGTCCTTGCACTTGCAAGGCAGGCCGCAGAACCACTGAGCTGAATCCTTGACTCTTTATTTTTGTTTTGAGACATGATCTTGCTAAGTTGCCCAGGCTGGCCTTGAACTTGTGATCCTTCGGCCTCAGCCTCCTGGGATAATATATAGGTACATACCCCATGTCCAGCTTATTGAGTATTTTTTCTTGCCTTTTTAAGTTTAATGCATAGAATTTGGAGCCCAACTTGAATTCCAGAGGTATCACTAATTGTGTGATTTTTAAAAATTGCTTAGCCTCCATATCTGTAAGATAGCATAATAGTACCTACTTCATGAAAAAGTTATGACAATTAAATTAATAACAGGAAGCATTTACTAAAGTTCCAAAAATTTAGATTTTATTTAAGAACTTTATTAGTCAAAAAAGTGGAAGAACCAAAGGTTTTGAAGACAAGGAGTGTTTTATACAAGAAGGTTAATGAGGGGATGGAAGAGCTGAGAAGTCATGATTCGAAATCACTGCCACCTGGAAGGCAGGGACCAGCGGAGGTGATGGTTGGAGAGCTCAGCCACATTAGGATGTCCCAGGCAGAGCAGAGTAGTCGAAAATTGGGAAAGGGGACCGGCAGAGAATAATAGTTGACTGTCCTCACAACTAACCCAAAGATTTTAGGGATTAAAAGAGCAAAAGAGGTATTCTTCTTGCTGGAGTCTCATGATCTAGTTCATTGATTTGTCCCAGCTCAAGCGTGGTTGAGGCAATCCCCATTCATTTCCCTCTCTTGGAACAGCGAACTTGGGAACAACATCTTGAACAGACAGAGAACATCTCCCACAGACAATCTGTGTCTGCTCAGCTCAGCACAAGTAGCTCTGTTAGCGCCTGAGATCTCACTGGGATCTTCCTGTGGCTCTGAGCCTGCATGGTGGGGCTTCTTGGGAGAGCGCTTTTGGCACATGGAGGTACTCAGTAAGATGTATCCAATGGAGCAAACGCCCCAAATGGAAAGAGGCAACTCCTGGGTGTGTCTAGAGGTTGGGGAATGGTAACATCTGTCTCTCTGATTTTCTTGAATATGCTTCGGGAAGATCATGTCTCCCCAAATGGCTTTACAGTACTGCTTGAGACAAACGCCTCCTTGTGTCCTTATGGTGGGCAAAACACACCAGCTGGGTGGCATCTTTCCTGCAGAGTGTAAATTCCCTCATGCTAGCGGCTCTGTTTAGGAGACAGAGTGACTTGAACAGGGCTTAAGCAATCAAGATGTTGGGCCAGGTGTGCTGTGGAACACCTACAATCCCAGCCCCCTGGGAGGCTAAAGCAGGAGGGTTGTGAGCGCAAGCCCAGGCTCGACAACTTAATGACTTAGCAAGATCCCGTCTCAAAAAATAAAAAGGGTTGGAACTCAGTATGAAAGTCTTAGGTTCAATCCCCAATAACCCCCCCCCAATAAAAAAAGAAGGAAGGAAGGAAGGAAGCAAGAAAGCAGAGATATTGACATTTGTATGTAGAATGCTGCCCTCACCTGGTGCAGGCCAGGTAGACCTGAGCAAGGTGGAGCTGGAAGCAAGTTACAATCATGGGAATGAGCCATATTGGACACCATGTGAGGGAGGTATAGGAAGTATCTAGGCATGTATACACATGGATGAGCACACACACGGGCTATGTGCAGGCTGGGAACGCCTTTCCCATGGGTGACCTCCCATGGTCAAACAAGGACATCCAGTTCACCATCTTTGGAAACAACACCTGGGGAATAACGGCAGACAACGGAGTATCACTGTGGCCTGCTTCTATGTGGATGTCTAAATATACAAATGGTATCACCTCTATCTTGTGACCTTTAGTGAAAGTTCTTTTCTCCACAAATATGGAATCAGCATTAGCCTTAAAGACAATAAATTGAAGTTTCTTGTTGACCTTTTCATTTCTTTAAATCCTATCCACTTTATTTCTGTATCATACCCTGGGACTCTACCTCTGTTCCTGTGATGGAGCTTTTTATTTCTATCCCAGTCCTCCTGGGAGGACCTGGGTTTCCTACACTTGGACCCTGTCTCTCTTCTCTGAGTCTCTGCTCACTGCAGCCAGGAAGTCTCTCAGCATCCTGGACTTCAGATGGGCATCTTTCCTGTCCTGTCCATACATAGAGACTTTAGCTCTGAGAGTGAACCCAGACTGTTGGGAAATGGTAACTGTATTTCTCTAAGCCTACTTCGACATCATCCTCCATGGTTGAGACTTCCCTCATGCCAGTACTTCAGGCTTGTCCTCTGGACTCATTTCTTTCCATATTCTATCTCTAAACCATCTCTTGTCTCACCAGGACAGTCTCACTTTTAACATTGATCAAATAGATTTGTGATTGTTGATCCAAGGCCTGAAGACAGCAAGAAATTTTGCATCCCCATCATGTAAATGTTTTTAAGGACAGAAAAAAAATGTGTGAAGGCACATGTTGGAAAGCAAGGCTAACACCAAGATACAGGAATTGACAGATGGCGAGGTAAAGCCCTGTATCAACCCTGGCTGATCCTGTTCACTCAAGAGATTAAAGAAATTCTAGCACTTTGTTCTGATTCCAGGAGAATTGTGTCGGAATCTTGTGATGCAGCTACAGCTAAGAATTAGTGTATCAGACTTCCCTTTTCTTAAAGTTTCTGACTTGTCACACCTAGAGTGAGAGCTAGAGTCAAGGTTTTCCGCTAGCACCCCATATTATTTTACCTAACAAGACAAAGAATCTTCGGTAAACATTGGCTATATGGACTGATTAATGTTTCTTATAAGCCCTGGATGCCACAAGAAATCCAGAGTGCTCCAATTGTCTCAGAGCATCCTGTCTTCTAAACAGGATTCAACCAATCTAACTGAGCCAGCGTAAAAAAAAAAAAAAAACACACAAGACTGGATTAGCAAAAAAGAAAAAAAAATTGCTAAAGAAGTTCTTAAAAGTCTTAATATTTCCAAATAAACTGTGTTACTAGAAATAGAAAGAAAGTGTTTAAAGGGAAAGGGGAACTGGGAGGGACACTAGGGGAAGGAAAGAAAGCAAAGAAAAAAATTGAAAGTAAAAAGGAAAACATGAAAGCAGAGCTTGTGCAGGGTAGAGGGGTTGAAGGGAGGGCTGGGGAATGGGAAAAAATAAGAATCAAGGTACACCATGGACAGGTACAAATTGCCAATGATGAGTGTGATCATAACATATACCCAAATACAGCAATAAACTCAATAAAAAATTTTTAAGTTTTAGTATTTTCATTTTTGAAGTTAAGTATTTTCCTCAGTTTTATTTTTGCTAATACATTTTTAAGAGTTTGTGATTGACTAACATTTTGCATATTACCTTCATTACCATTGTGATTTTCCTTGTGAAAATAATAGAAAATAAATCAAAGAACATTGTATGCATTTTATATTTTTATTGGTCATCTAGACCCATGCAAGGCCGGAGCTGTCCCCTATGAGGCCAAAAGTTGAGGCTTCATCAGATTAAGGAGCTTGAACTCTGAAGCCAGTGACCTTGTTTCCACTTCTTTGCTTTCAAGACCTATGGGTAGATGACTTAATCTCTGTGCCTTTTTTTCCTTACGTCTAAAAATGTTAAAAGGAACTGATAATAATAAGCCCTACTTTTCAGGGTAGTTGTGAGTGTTTAAAAAGTTAGTAATACATCTAAAGCACTTAGAAAAAGCCTGGCACTTATTAAGTACCTAGGTGTAATTATCATCCTTACTATCTTTTGGCAAGTATTATACTCCCAGGACCTTAGCAGAGGTCAAAAATATACCTCTGAAGGCCTGATCTGTAAACCGAAGCCAATAGTATGCCGAATTACCATCACAAGGCTCAATTCAATTTTCTAAAACTTTAACACAGGATATACTCACTGAACTAGCTATAAGAGTTCAATTTTCTGAGCAGAGATGGGAGAGATGGTTCAAGGATCCTTACATCAATGGGCTCCATGCTCTGAACTTCAGTCTCTCCTCAACTCCAGCCCTACTGGAAAGTGGCATAGATAAGATTCACCCAGGGTTTGAAGGAGGGGCTTGTGGTTGTGTTCCTTTTACTAACAGGCTGGGCCTTGGGAGGTAATCTGCTGTGTGTGACTGGACAATCCCAGAGCTGCAGCCCTCAGGAGAGCAACAGAAGCCAGCAGCATTTTATAACTAACGCTTTTTTGTGTGTGGCTCTTCCTGAATCCAGCAGTTTGTTAGTAAGATATAATGAATAGATGTAGTAGTGCTGAAATTGGGAAAATTACAGGTCTCCTTTCATCCCTCTGTTCACCCAGCAGGGTCCCCACAGGATTTTCATGCCTATGTTTCTTCCTGATAGAAAACGTTGCTTTCTCTCCCCATGGGGAGACTTCTAAGGTAGAAGACTGGCCAGGATGGTCTCATAGAGGACAGAAGCAACTCAGTGATCAGAAAGCACTTCAAGAATCATGGCAACAACTCTGGTCAGGAGAGGCAACTGCACTTTCTTCTGGGTCCTTTATATTGTATTTCTCAAGAAGTCTAAGTGAGGTGTACAAATTCATAGAATGTACAGGGAAACTGGGGAGGAGAAGAGATTCCCAGCATTTACACAACTAACACAACAGCCTGAGAGCTGTAGGACTTGGTGTTGCCCCTACATGAATGCATAGAAGATCCCAGTAAGAAAACCGTTAAGTTCTGGCACAGAGTGAAGTGTCTCTAGGTTTTTATTTTAGTTTCTATCTTCATTTTTTTCTGAGGAGGAATGTGGTTATTGTAGGAATAATAATAGTGCAGGTTGAATATCCCTAATCTGAAAAGTTTGGGAGCAGAGGTGTTTCAAGTTTCAAAGATTTCTGTACTTTGAAATGTTTGCATAAATTTTACTAAATGAATATCTCTAATCGGAAAATCTCAGATCCACCGTGCTCCAAAATCCAAAACTTTTTGAAAGTCCTTTTAGTGCTCAAAAAGTTTCTGAACTGAGAGCACTAAAGATTTGGGGTTTTGGATTAAAGATGCTCAATCTGAAATAATAATATGCCAAATGTATACAATAATGTGCAAATCAAAAAATAATGATTAATTTTTTAAAATGTCATTATAAGAATTTTCTACTCCTTTCAGATGGGGCCAATTTCTCCCAGATCTAGGAAACTCAGTCAAATATATTAAGTTTCAGGTCACCTCCTGGCCCTTCTCTAGGAGAAATGTTCAGATACTGTTATCTCTCATGTGATTCCACTTGTTGAAAACGTTCAAGAGGTGGAAATTATGGAGTGGGGGGTGGGATCTCTGGACTCACAGCCTGAAGATCTGAATTGGAAAGGTTAGAGAGTTTGAGGTTAAGGACAGAGTGAGGAGAAAGTTATGCCCATGAGAGTCGTAACGTTCAACAAGCTCTATTGGTAGTGTTTGAACAGGGCTGCAAGACAAGGAGATCTAACACAGCTTGAGACTATCCCGAAGGTCAGTGAGATGGAGATAGAAGAACCATTGCAAAGGTGCTCAGTTCCAGTAATGTCGCTCAGGAGCAAGGTGGGCAGTTTCTCAGTTGGAGGGCTCTAAAGAGCTAGGATCATAGTAGCCTGGGTGTGTAGGTCTGGAACTTACCTATTGCCTGCAGATGTGGAATGAGGATATGCAAAGGAGGCAGGCTATCTATGGCCGCAGCTCTGCTTACTTGGGCTATTTTATTTTAAAAAATTAGATCTATGAACGTATGAGTTAAGCATCTGCTTTTCACAAATAAGCAATCTAGGAAACCAGTATAAAGAGGCTATCTTTACTCGTTTATACAACAGGATGGTTAGACAATAATTTCCTGGCTGTATCACCTTAGGAGATTTCTTTGATGTCTTTGGATCACGGGCTTCTTTGTCCACTGAATAGTGGCAACAACTTCAAATATTATTGAAACTTAAGCCAATAAATAAATAAATAAAACGAAGCTCCAGATTTTAAGGACTTTCATGGCTAGTCCTTTTTAAAAAAAAAAAAAAAAACAATCTCTTTCCAGTTGAAAAAGTGAAATAGAAGTTGATCCTCGGCTGGAATGTCTTAAAATAGGAGGAATGAAGCCTCGACATCATGCCCCTCCCATCTTACTTCTTGTCCCCGGATGTTAAACACACTGGCCTTATCCACCTGATGCTTACACTTTCGCAAAGCAGAGGGTAGGAAAAAATAACCTAAGAATCACCTAAGAAAGGGAGATGAAAATGAGAGGAAAGGTGTAGATGTAGGGAGAATCTCGGGGTTCCTCGTACATGAACATAGGGAAGGAGGTAAAATAAACGTCCCCAACATAAAACCAGGGTAGGATTCCTCTCCAGCTCCACAAGTAGCTCCCTCCTGCTTCAGCTACATGGATACATAGCTTAGCCAAAATCACTGCACCTCACATGGCTCAGGCCTGGCCAGCCCTCACCTGCCCCATAGGGCCAGGATTTAGCTTAAGAATCTGCTCTGTCCTGCCTCTCTCTCTGGTCTCTGGGGGATGCTAGTAGCACTCTATTTTTTCACGTGCCAGTGTTTCTGATCACTAGTGATATTTAGGGCCAGATAAGTCTTTGTGCATTGTTAGATTCTCAACAGTATCCCTAGCCATCAACACTGGATGCCAGTTATCCGTTCCCTAGTTGTGACGACCAAAATTGTCTCCAGACATTGTCAGATGTCCTGAATGCGTGCAGCTGGCCAACACTGTCCAAAGTTGACAATCATTACCTTCTTATGGTTGTTTCTTTTTCCTGACCATTTTATTTTGAAATGAAATTACATTAAAATGCAGGAAGACAAAGTCTTCTTCCAGTAAAAGCAGTTCTCAGAATCTCTGACATATATACATACTGACTGATAGCAATGCCTCCGTGATACCATCTTGAGGATTCTTGCTAGAAGCCACTCCTTTCTGAAAATGTTTCTGGCTCTTCAACCCTCCCATCAACTTACCTGTCTTATGGAATATGAAAGCTCTTATGGAATAGGCGTCAACATCATTGATCTCTAAATCCCTGGAGAACTTATTACAGAATCTGAAACAGAGTCACACAGCGGTTGATGGTTTGGCCAGCACAAATTCTACCTCTGAGCTCCACTCCTGGTAGGTTTCGTTAGAAGCAGGCTACTCAGGAGAAACAGTCCAGTTGAGCTTGTTTAGGTAGTGAGCCCCTACACTCAGGTCTTACCTGTCTCATTATCCTCAGGTCCCCAGTAGGTCTGGCCCAGACGCAGTGCTCTGTAACCATTTCCTGAATCAGTATGTCCCTCTGAGGTCCTAGCTCCTTTTAATGTCTTTTTCCTCCTCCATGACACAAGTCCTGCTGTGAAATCCTCACCTGCCAGAGGAAAGCAGCTGCACCTCATGGAGCCAGATTCGAACCTTTTCTCAGAAGTCTGCTTTGCTTTGTGGGCCAGCCAGTATCAGTTATTAAAAACCATTTTTCAGCAAAATCTAGAGCAGTGATGCTCCCAGCCCACTGGCAAGGATTCCTCACAACAAAGCATTTTTATTCGCAGGGGAGATAAGATGAGAAACATGGAAATTTAATATCTTCACATCATGCAGCTATGATTTAATCAGGGATGAGGGTGAAGTGCAATAAAAACTATAGTTTCATTAAGTTTATGACTTTCAGATTGTATGTCAATTATTCAGTTACCATAGCCACTACGAATTATTTCCTCACAGCGACCAGAACAGGAGGAGAGGAATATGAGACAGGATTGAATTCCCCATCTTACATCCTTTTTATGTGTTGGAGGTTTTTGGAAAGGATAAATCAAATTACAGAAGTTGTTGATTCGTTCTTGGAGAAGCAGCCAGGCAGAGTGTGGGATGCAAAGGAGAGAAACCCTGGTTTTACTTGTTCCAAGCCAACGCTTACAAAATCTTGCCTTTCTGGGCATTTCAGTCCAGGAGCATCTCCACATGTCAAGCAGTCAAGACCCAGAAGAGAGCAGCAAGAGCCTGACTGTTGCTGAATCCTCTTTCTCCATTGATCAACGTGATGGCTGATCTTTTACCTTGTGTGCTTATGACGGATCTCCATACAAAACTAAACTTGAGGAAGACAGACATGGCAGCTGCTCCAGTGGTGGACATTATGGCTGCCACCTCTTCTGCACACTCCATGGGGCACAAGAGCCGTTGTAGGAGTCATCGAAGTGCAATGTTGACAGGTTCGTGTTAGGAAGGTTTCACTAGCAGCTCTAATATAACTCTATCCTTGTATTATATGGTTTTGGGGTGTTTGGGGGAGATGGTAGCTACTGCTGACATTGAACAGACCATGGCAGTTGCCTGTCCATTTCCAATCTTCCTTATAGACTATATTCTAGTTGGGTTCAGCACCCCCCTTGAAAACTGTTCTCTTTCTTATTAGCTATCTCACTAAAACTGTCTACTTCCTAGGTTCCCTTTTAGGCAGAAACTATGTGGCACATTTCTGGGTAGCGACAGCTAAGTAGTCAGTACAGGAGGAGGTTGATTATGCTTTTCTGATTTTGTGGGTTTTTTTTTTTTCCTGTTTGTGCCTTACACTACATCCCTCCATTGGCCTCGAGTTAAGCTCTATTGGTGCTGAACAATCTTAGGCTCAGAGATAGTAGCCTCATCTCAAGTACCTGCCATGGTATTTCTTTATTCTTCTGCCTTAGGGCTTTCTTCCAAACCACAGAAGTCCATTCAGGTCACATCCTGGCACAGGTAGGAAGGATAGGAGTGTTAGTTCTCCTAAGATTAACTCTCAATCAGTGGAGTCTGGCACTCAGTAATCTAATGGCCAAGCCTCCTATTTTTCAGAAAGAAAAAAATCTAGGAAGCAATCTGTATATTTTCCAAGATCCCAGAAGAGCTAATCTCCCTATTGCAGTGGTCAGAGTAATGCAACCTATATTGGCTCCTCCTGCCCTGTCTCATTCTTACCGTACTCTTTCTTATACTATTGTGCCAGGAGCTTACGTCCCAAATAAAACGCCTACATCCAAGTGTTTGTCTCAAAATTTTCTTTTCAGAAGTATAAATAAATAAATACACAAAGAGACAAATCCCAACCTGACCATTATCAAAGCAGGGCTCCAATTCTCTTCTGCCCATTCTTTTTTTTTCCCTACTCCCTGTTTTCATAGATAACATCAGTTTCCTCCTTTTAAGCTTTCTGCCTATAAACAACTGCCCTCTCAAATATCACTATGTAGAGTTGCCTTCAGTGGGTTCTGTCTGTAAGTATTTTCTCTACAAAGAAATCCAAACTTCTTTAGGACATGGACAAAGCCCTTTTATAGTATTTGTAAATAATTTCTATCACTTATCACACTGCTAAGCAGATGCTGTCTGACACTCTGTGATTACTTCATGTTTTTATTTGTAAAGTTGTTTATTAGTTAAACTGCAAATAACAGTAAGAAGCGTAAATAGGTGCCGTTTAAACATGCATTTGGTTGAAAGGAATTTCCTACTTGCTCAAATGGATATATTGCATCTAGAGAGATGTTGAGAAACCAAGTTTTCTCTTTTTTATCTTCTCTAGAAAGGAGAAATCCATTCAGCTGAATGGAACTACAGTCTAAGGTTGACATGATACCTGACTAACTGCAGTGTATAACTTATATCCTGAGAACGTTTTCATCTTATCTGGTCCTTAGGTTCCCCCCATGTTTATTTAGCTCAATGACATTCCAACTGAGCAGAGATATCTTTGTCTGAAGCAGCCTGATTTACAGTGTCAACTCTGCTTTCTCTTGTCAGACTTTTTCAATCTCCCTTAACTTTGCTCTCCCCCTCATAGAAGTATCTTCCATTCACTCTTATTTACTCATCTTAC
Organism: Fukomys damarensis; assembly: GCF_012274545.1. Lineage (NCBI taxonomy): Eukaryota > Metazoa > Chordata > Mammalia > Rodentia > Bathyergidae > Fukomys > Fukomys damarensis. The sequence goes on from NW_022900925.1 coordinate 6,843,912, forward strand.
ACAAGCTTCATATTCAGAAACGTCACTTTGATTTCACTTCTGAGACTTTAGGCAAATTATGTAACTTCTCTGAGCCTCATCATTAGGTAGATGGGAGAACAATGCCAATAATTTAATGTAATGGCTGGGACATGGCAAGCACTCATCACATTGTTTTATCATTGCCTATTATTTTGTGACTATCCAAATACCTTGAACACCTCAGGGAGAATTTGTATTAGGGAGGAAATATCACAGAGCATTCAAGAGTACAGCCTAACAAACAGCAGACCCAAACTCAAATCCTAGTGTTGCTGGCCTCCAAGATGGCCCCTGATGATTGCCTATCCCTGCTAGTCATGACCTTGTATAGTGCATTCCTCATTGGTTGATGGCAGACTTGTGACCCATAGAATATAGTAAAAGTGGGCAGGGATTTAGCTCAGTGGTTCCACCACCTGTCTCTCAAACAGAAGGTCCCAAGTTCAATCCCGGTACACACACACACACACACACACACACACACTATGTAGAAGTATATATGCTCTATCTATCTATCTATCTATCTATCTATCTCTATCTATCTATCTATCTATCTATCTATCTATCTATCTATCTAGTAGAAGTTCCTGAGTATGATCTCTGGGGATAAGTTATAATGACATTGAAGTTTTTGCCTTGTTGTCTCTTTCCCTGGCTTATTTAGAGGGATTACTGGATTACACTGGAGATAACCAGCAACAATGTTGTACAAATATCATAACATCCCCTGGAGAACCCCATGACTGAGAGACTGAGCCCTTGCAAAAGTCAGCACCAGCTTGCCAGCCATCTGGGTGGTGGAATCCTTAAACCCCAGTGAAGTTTAACTGTAACCCCAGGACACATCCTGACCCAGAAGTACAAAAGGAGCAATCCCTGATTCCTGAAACAGAAATTGTGTGAGATTATAAATGCTTAGTATTGCTTTAAACCTTTGAGTGTTGCGGTAATATGTTATGGAATAATAGATAGTTAATAAACACCTGTGTTGGTAGGATGGAGGAGCAGCTTATCTGTCTTAATCTCTTTGTATGCAAAGTGAAAAGAATGACAGTCACTCCAGGTGTTGTTAAGAGATTGGAATAAGCCAATACATATATAGCAATTTCCTAGCACATAATAAATTGTCAGTAAGAAGTAGCATTGCTATTTATGATAAATATTTCTTGATCCTACTGTGCACATAGGATTGCTTTCCTAAAATACTTTAAGAGGCTGCAGTCTTATTAACATCACAATTATATGCCAAAAAAAAATGCCACTGCTTGATTCAAAAATCTTTAATGGGCTGGGGATTAAACTCAGTGGTTCTGCCATCTGCCTCACAAGTGCAAGGACCCAAGTTTGATCCCTGGTAACAAAACAGCAACAACAAAAATCTTCTTGACCCTAAGAATCAGAAACCTCCCGGACAAAGGGACACTTTGGGGGACTGTACTTGTAATTTGAGGCAAAATGCTCAACTTTTATTGGACATAAAATACCTGTGCACTTAGTATTCTGCTCATTGCTTTGTATAAAAAGCTAGGGTTAAATTTTAGCCGTGTTCATTATTTAAAAAAAAAAAATTAAAACTATTGTCCTTTTTATTTAAAAAAATGAGCGCAGACTATAAAGCATTTCTACCTTCCACAGTTATTGAAGTCAGAAACCTGTGGTGGTGGAGTAATCCCCAAAGCACACTACTGATAAAGCCCTGGGGCATCCCAGCTCAAGAGCTACATTCTCTCTAGGCTTCCGGGATGGTAGCGAGCAGAAACACTCCACGGTCTTCATTCAGTTTTACATGAAAAGGACCATTTTTTTGTTTAATAATGGTCACAGCTAAAATTTAGCCTAAGCTTTTTATACAGAGCAACAGCAAAGCACCACAACGTGTAAGTAGCATTCATTTAGAACTCCTCTCTGCAGGGTAATCTGTAATTGAGATGATTAGCAAGAAGTGCCTGAAGAGCCCCTTTTGTCAACTTAGCTTGCACAGATACCCAGCTGGCCGCTAGGTGCAATTCGCCTGTAGCTGTCCTTCAGAAAAGCAGCAGATAATTTTTTCATTAGCTCCCACCCTTAGAATTCCTTGAGAATTTAAGAGCATATAAACTATCTATGGCTGGTGAAACCCGCTGCTCTCCTTTCTGGTGTGACAAGAACTACAAAATGGAGAAATGGACCCTTCTCTTTCATTATTATTACAAACTGAGTTTCGAGGGCCCCCGTGCATCCCTCCCAATACAATTTTAACTCCTTAAAAAACAGTGTTTGACACACACACACACACACAGTGTCATGAACATGCTGTGATGATGATATTACACATTCATAAATAGCTCCTCCTCAATGGTTCAGATGCCTCAGCTGTTTGATGAGAAGGACAGTACAAGATGGAAGAGATAGGTAAGACTCTCGCGTTTTTGGATCATGATAGTGGACAGTTCCCCGCAGATTCGGAGATTCGCATTTCTTCAAGAAGAATAACTGAGCATGTACTTTGGGGCTCAGTGACCCACCTGCCTCCTGATCAGTTCTTACTGCCAGTGTCACAGCATGTAGGAAACTGCACATGATTAAGCATTACTACCCTTGTGGGTATCACGCAGGGAGCATCCTCCAGGAAATCAGACCTATGCTTTCTTCTCGGCTCTGCCTGTCACGAGTCAGTCGTGTTGGACAAGTCATTTACCACTGGGGGTTTTAGTTGTTGTTTTTTAACCTGGAAAAAAATGGAACCACCTACCTGGTGTAATTTCCAGGCTTGGGTATGAGTCAGAGGAAGGAAAAAGCACTAAAATTTGAATGCCACTGTGAGCCAGGCTTTATATAGATATAATTTTATTTCATCTGTACACAGCCTGTGAGGTAAGTGGTTAGTCACTTTTTCTTATAATGAGAAAGTAAAATTCAGAGTCCAGTCACTTGACACTTTTTTCCTTCTCTGGGGCACAGACTGCTGTCCTTCACCTGACCACCTGTAGCTAAAACACGTCCCATTTTTGGAGTACAGAATTGAGGCTGTTCACAGTCTGCTACTTTTGTGCTCTCCTATCTTCCTGTGCTTGTTTCTATTACTGCAGCACAATATCCTGTAATGATCCGTGTGAATCCTTCCGTCTTCCACCTGAGTAGGAACTCTACAGAGCAGAAGCTGCGTTGGCCTTTGCATGACCAAGTGGCCTGGTATGCAGTAGGTGGGCAATAAATATTTTAAAGGAACATTTGTATGGTTATATGCTGTGTTCTTCATTTTAACATAAAAATATGAAGAAAACTCAAGCGATTCTCTTATCCCATCACCCAGATAACCTCCTAACCTTAGTATAATTGGAAATGTATTACATGTACATTGTAAAAAAAAAAAAATCCAAATGGCACCAAAATGAATGAGAAATAAGTTTCTCTTGCTCTATTCTCAGTTCCTTTATACAAAAGTGACAAAATAAAAGTAAGCTTCTTTTCCAGGATATTTTTCCTTTTTTTGTTTTGTTTTGTTTTTTGAGACAGGATCTCACTGTGTAGTTGAGACTGACCCAGAACTCACTATGTAGCCCAGGCTGGTCTCGAACTTACAGCGATCCTCCTGTCTCAGCCCCCCAAGTGCTGGGATTACAGGCGTGTGCCACCAGGCCTGGCCAGGATATGTTTTAAAAAATTTATAAACATACATACACACAAAAATGTATATATTCTATGTATGCGATATGATTGAAGCATACAGTGAAGGTTTAAATTTTAACGTTTTACAGTAAAAGATACATTATCATTAATTCCCCTCAAAATACTCCTTATTTGAACATACTTATCCCATTGTTCTTGCCATCTTTTGAAGCAGTTGGAAGTCCTCTTTCCTGAGTGTCTAGCCCTGATATATGCATTACTGTCATGGAGGGGTCTCTCGTGAATATTGTCAGGATACTAGATCCTGGAATATATGTTTGCTTAAATTCACTGTTTACCAGTTTGCTTTAAAAAGTTGCTATGCTTTCACCAGAGAATTGTGAAGATTTCCATATATCTACATCCTCACTGACTGCGATATCTGAGTGTATGATGGGAAAAAGCAAATTGCTTTTCCTTCTGTCCTCAGCCCAACACAGATACTTTAGTATATCATTTCTCATCATTTCTGGTTGCTTTCCCCCACACCAAGCATTCCTCTGGCATCAGCAAGATGTCCTATAGTTCAATTCAGTCCTGACACTGGAGTTAGCAGAGATGTCACAGGTTGAGGGCTCAGTTTCCAAAGACTTCCCTTCTCCCCACCTCAGGTGTCAATCACGAGTCACAATATCGTGTTTCCAACCACTGAGCTCCCATGATCCCCTACTCAGCCTTGATGGTCTGTGAGGGTGTCTCACAGGACTTGGGGGAACAAACTATCTATTGGATTCCCTGAGGTACAGTCAGGCGGAAGAGATGCACAGGTTTGGGGAAGAAATGGAAGGTCTCACGCCCTCTCTGGGCTCATCACCCTCTCAGCACCTCCTGTGGTCACCAACATGGGTGATCTCTCAACACCATCCTTTTGGGCTGATATAAAAGCTTCATTGCACAGACATGATTTATTAAATCGTTGGCCATGGTTAATCACTCACCAGTCCCCACCTCTCCTTGGTGGTCAGGGTTGAGGATAAAAGATTCCACCATGAAATCACATGGTGGGTCCTTCTGGTATCCAAGTCCCATCCTCAGGGGCTTTCCAAGAGTTATAAAATCCGTGGTGGCTAAGAAGGTCATAATAGGAACATCAAAAGACACTGAGTTCATCTCCTTAGGCCCTTTCACTTAGGAAATTATATTTAGCAGTTCTTGCCCAGAACAATGAGCTAAGAAACTACACAGAGAGCTACTGGCCATGTGCTGCAGGGGAGGCTGGGAATTGTAGTTTTTCCTTGCACAACCAAATGCTCAGCTAAGATTCTGCTGTGCATGATGGGAAAACAGGCTGGAGGGGTAGAGAGCTACATACATAAATACAATATAGATTGCATCTATAGTGTATATTTATAAATATAGATAATTTATATTAATAACATTTATTATTATAAATTATAATATCACATGAGGATTTCATGTTTGATCAATTTGATTAATATAAAATCGTGTCAATTATCTGATTTTTCCACCAACAGCTATTGGTCCTATCTGTCTAGAGTGAACCCAACTCAAAAATCCTTCCTCACTGAGATTGTCAAACAATCCTTCTGTCTCATTTATTTTCTCTATCCTTACACTTTTGGGTTTCTGCTATGATATTTACTCTGCCTGTGCTCATAGTTTGGCATAATAATTTCCCCAACTCCCGAATCTTCTCTCATTCACCATGGTGTCTTGCTTAGCCCATACACCCTAGTTAAATTCTGCCCCCCCCCACATCATGCCTGATCCTGCAGAGCTGAATGGGATTGGAATAAGTTACACAATCATCTTGATTTGCCTCCTTTAAATTATCACTAGCCCTTCCTAGGCCTGCCTGCATTGCTCACCAGCCTCCATACCACTTTTTCTTTCATAGTTAATCTAATCTCCCTGTCTTATTACATAGCTACTTCATTTCCCTCTCTTCTCCAACACCTAACTTTTTTTCCCCAACTTACTACTCCCTTCCTATTTCATCGAAGAAAAAGCAGCACTCAGAACAGAACCTCCAAACACTCCCACAACATTATCTTTACACACACTGAGCTCTGTCTCCATGGCTTATTTCTTTTCCCCATTTATGATGAGTGAGATCCATTTGTCAGCTAAGGGTAGCTTGTGAAAATGTTGTTGGCTCCACCTTTACTCTACATTTAAAACTGGCTGCTTCTCACTTGTACTATTCTCCATGTCCTGGCCCAAGCCTCGGGATGATAGCTTATCGTGATTTCGCACTTATCACCCAGCACCTACTGTCATACAGCAGCAAAAGTGATGTCATTAAAATTGAGTTATAGTTGTGTATACTTATGGGTACAGTGTGATCTATGTATACATAATAGGTTCAGCCAGTTAATTATCCTATCCATTGCCTAACCAATTGATCATTATGTGAGTGTGTGTGATGGAAATAAATTTAAAATATTTTTTTAAAAACTTGAGTTAGACCATGGCACACATAACAAGGCAGGCTATGGGGCCTGCTGTATCATAGAACAAAGGAAAATAGCAGGTTAATTCATCATAAAGATCTGACTTTCCTTCATGGCACTGAGCTCATCCCTCACTGCTTTCCCCTTCATCTGCTCCACTCCAGAGGCTCTGGCCTCGGGCTATTCCCAGAACATACTCTGCATCTTCCACCCACAGGATCCTCACACCTGCACCTTCTGTTCATGTACAAATCACTCACTTCCTCGATTCTGTTAGAGCTTTATTCAAAGTTCTGTTTCATTTAGATGAATTTCATCATGGTTTAGGTCTGGATGTCCCTGCAAATACTCATGCAGTCATAGGTGGCTTTCTCAGAGGTTGCTGAATCTACAGTGTCTGACGCTGGGATTAAGGGTGTGTGATTACTAAACCAGTACACTGGTTGGTTAGGCACCGCCCTAATCCCAGTACTCCGGAGAAACTAAAAGGGGCAGAGAGATGCTGTCAGCCTTCCCCTGCTGCTTGTGCTCTCTTTCGCTGCCATGAACTGCTGCTCCTCCGCCAGGCCACCCTGCCTTGGAGCCATCTGATTATGGACTGAGAACTCTACAAACTGAGCTAGGTAAACCTTTTCCCCTTAAATTTGGATGTCTTGTATTTTGTCTCAGCAATGAGAGAAAACTAACATAAATTTCTTATATAATGTTGGAGGTCTTGGGTGCCCCAACATTCTTTACTTCTAATAAATATATCATGGGCTGGGGATTTAGCTCAGTGGTGCCACCGCCTGCCTTAAAAGCACAAGGTCCCAAGTTTGATCCCAGGTGCCAAAATGATAATAATCATAATCATATTAAAAATATATCATATACCTTTGGCTTTTATTTATATAAAACATTTAATTGACTTTAACTTTATCTTAGGCTGTTACATAGTCTTACCTTAATGGCTACCCTCTTTTCTGTTTTCCTGTGTAATCTCTGTTTTCTTTGTTTGGAGGATTTCCTAACGTGTCTATGTGTATGTTCATGTGGTATCTTGCTGGTTTAGAGGATCACAGACTGTTGGTAGTCCATCAAAAGTTTGTGCTTATATCTTTTCTTCCTTTTTGTCCTCCAGTTTGCTCAAAAGACTTTGTATTGTGTATTTTGTCTTTGTCTCTGTTTATCTGGATCCTTGCCTCTTCTTGAGGATAATTGCCTCCCACTGATTATAATCATTCTACTTTTCTTGTCTGTGATTTCCCATCTCAGGTGGCGCGAGCTCATCTTTCTGGTTTTGGACACCCACATCCTAGGACGGCTGTGTAGTTCTCAATCAATTTCTCCCCAAGTTGGAGGCAATTAATGATATTTTGCAATACTGTTTCCTTTGCACTCTCTTTATCCTTCCCAACCTCCGGAAATATTGCTGGGGAAGTGAAGTGAGCTAAAGAGTCTCCAGTACAATCACAATGTGACAAGTGATGGACACCCTAGGGATCTTCCATCTCTTTCAAGTGACTACACTTTTCAGAGGTTGTGTCTTGAGGTTCTCCTGTTTCCTTTTATGACTGGTGGGAATACTGCTTTTAATTTTAATTTTTCTTCCATTACAATGTTTGATTGGTGTGCAATTTATGATTATTCCCCCATAAACTTCACTCTTTTACGGTAGAATAAAATGATTCTCTTCCAAAGGAAATAATGAGGTGAATTTGATGGATGTTCACTAGGTCCATCCAATTCTCTTTGTCTCTAGGCCTAGGGTGATGGAGCTGGTACCAAAGGTTCATGTACCTATTTAATTCATTTATCAGGCAGTTGTATTCTCCTGTGCAAGAAATACACTATTTTTCCTATAAAGATAATACTATATTAAATTAATTTGTTATAATAACAGTATAGTTCCCATTTCTACCAACAAAAGAAAATATTGAGGCCAAAGAAAAATTAATAGAAATAAAATATCAATTGCATCAAGGTGACAACTGTTTTAGGACACTTGATGTTTAAAAATTTGTTACTTCACTGAAGCTTGGCTTTGGTTCCAGTGGGCCATCTAGGTGGACCTTGAGTTGTCACCAGGCTTCAGGCTTGACCAGCTGATGACATCCAGAATCCAAGGTCAGCAGTCATAGTTGTATATAGAGGGTAATTTCTCTCAGATCCTATGCTGACGGACATTGAGTGTGGAGAGATACCAGTGTTAAACTATAACTTACCTGAAATGGTTTATTTAGTTGTAAATAAACTGCTCTTTTGGAATTTATTCATTTGGTATCCATTTTCCATTAGTTCGTGTTTGTGGTACGTAATGATTACATTCATCACGGGGAGCAACTCCATGGACATGACATACCTTCATTATTTTTCAAGCTCTTTTTCCCCTCCTCTTCCCCTCCTTCCATTTCTCCTCCTCCTTCCCTTCCTCCCCTACCTTTGTCCTCCTCTACTTCCTGCTCTCTTCTTCTTCCTCCTCCTCTTCATCTTTGCCCTCTCCCTCTCTCTTGACCTCTCCCTCTTTTCCTTCTCCTTCTTCTTCTTAGTCATCTTTCTTTGTGGTGTATAACGACCATGTCTCTGGTAGGGACTTGGTACGTGTACAGAACACACCATGATGCCTTTTATTTGTTATAATCCCTTCCCCTCCCCTCCATTTTTTGTTTTCCTTCACGTAAGCTAACGATCTTTCTTGCTATTTCCTATCTTCTGTCTTTTCTATTTCTCTTTGCTTATATTTTGGGTTTCTCATATCATAGAAATCATGGGCAACTGAAATGAATAGACACTTCTCAGATGAAGAAATACGGATAGCTAATAAATACATGAAACAATGCTCAGTATTACTGGCTACTTGAGAAATAAAAAGTAAAACAACACTAAAATTCCATTTTAAACCAGAAAGAGTCACCCTCGGCAGGAAATCAAAAAGTCACAAATGCTGGCGAGGCTGCAGGGAAAAAGGAACCCTTCTCCATTGTTGGTGGGAACGTAAATTAGTGTATCTGTGGAAATCAGTATGGAGATCCTCAAAAAACTAAAAGTAGTATACATGTTTTTATTCGCAATTTGTCTTGTTCAGGAAAATGATTTTTCTTTAAAACTTTACAACCATGGCTGAATAAATTTTGGGGATCTGTCCTCCCCTAAATGTTATTTCAGTAAAGAGCTATTACTCCAAATACAAGATGGTCTGCAATGATTAGCCTAGTACATCCTTTACTATCCTAGTCCATATTTTCTTCATTTAACAAAAATTGACACTTGATCTTTTAAAATTTTATTATTGGTAGTGCTTATTATTAAAAGACAGAAAAGTGCATCACCGCAAAATTTATATGTTGAAGCCTTAACCTGTAACAGGATGGTACTTGGAAGTAGGACCTATGAGGTCTGGAGGGTAGAACTCTTATTATGGGATTAGTGTCCTTACAGATAGAGAAGGAGAAAAATTGCCATGTACACCACTGACGAACGATGTTAGGACACAGCATGAAGGTGACTGCCAGCAAGCCAGGAAGAGAACCCTCAGCATAATCCAGCCATGATGACACCCCAGACACTCATATATAGTTCCAGAACTGTGAGTAATAAACTTGTACTAAGTAAGCCACACCATCCAGGGAATTGTGTTACAGCATCCTCAGTAAACTAAGACACTGATTCACACAGAGTTTATTCTTTTTTATTTTATTAGACACTTCTCAGATGAAGAAATACGGATAGCTAATAAATACATGAAACAATGCTCAGTATTACTGGCTACTTGAGAAATAAAAAGTAAAACAACACTAAAATTCCATTTTAAACCAGAAAGAGTCACCCTCGGCAGGAAATCAAAAAGTCACAAATGCTGGCGAGGCTGCAGGGAAAAAGGAACCCTTCTCCATTGTTGGTGGGAACGTAAATTAGTGTATCTGTGGAAATCAGTATGGAGATCCTCAAAAAACTAAAAGTAGTATACATGTTTTTATTCGCAATTTGTCTTGTTCAGGAAAATGATTTTTCTTTAAAACTTTACAACCATGGCTGAATAAATTTTGGGGATCTGTCCTCCCCTAAATGTTATTTCAGTAAAGAGCTATTACTCCAAATACAAGATGGTCTGCAATGATTAGCCTAGTACATCCTTTACTATCCTAGTCCATATTTTCTTCATTTAACAAAAATTGACACTTGATCTTTTAAAATTTTATTATTGGTAGTGCTTATTATTAAAAGACAGAAAAGTGCATCACCGCAAAATTTATATGTTGAAGCCTTAACCTGTAACAGGATGGTACTTGGAAGTAGGACCTATGAGGTCTGGAGGGTAGAACTCTTATTATGGGATTAGTGTCCTTACAGATAGAGAAGGAGAAAAATTGCCATGTACACCACTGACGAACGATGTTAGGACACAGCATGAAGGTGACTGCCAGCAAGCCAGGAAGAGAACCCTCAGCATAATCCAGCCATGATGACACCCCAGACACTCATATATAGTTCCAGAACTGTGAGTAATAAACTTGTACTAAGTAAGCCACACCATCCAGGGAATTGTGTTACAGCATCCTCAGTAAACTAAGACACTGATTCACACAGAGTTTATTCTTTTTTATTTTATTTTTTTTCATCATTGAGTTTATTGGTACATTTTAGGTATACAGTACAGTTACATTCATTATTGGGATCTTGTACCTTTACATGACAGGTCTTGGTTCTCATTTTTTCCCCTTGTCCCTGCCCTCCCTTCACCCCCTCCTACCTCCCCATTTACAAACACTTTATTTCCACTTTTTCATTTTCTCCTATTTTTTCTTTTTCCTTATTATCTTTCCCTACCCTAACCACTTTCCCTACACCTTTAGTCATCTTCTTACTATTTCACATTGTCAATTATATCATTAGGATCTTATGTATTATTATAGTTTTTCATACTAGAGAAACTATTTGGTATTTATACATGTGTGACATTTATTTCACTTAGGAGTATATCATCAATATGTATCCATTTTCCTATGAATGACTCTAATTTCTCATTCTTTATGGCTGAGTAGTATTCCATTTTATAGGAAAACCACATCTTCTTTATCCAGTCTCCAACTGATGGGCAAATGGGCTGTTTCCAAGTTTTAGTTATTACAAACTGTGCCACTATAAACATAGGTGCACATATATCTCTGTGGTATGATTCTTTTAATTCTTTTGGAAAGATACCCAGCAGAGGGATGGCTGGGTCAAATGGAACCTCTAGTCCCAGCTCTTTGAGGTATCTCCATATTGATTTCCATAGTGGTTGCACCAGTCTGCACTCACACCAATAATGGAGAAGGGCTCCAACGAGTTTATTACCAAGAATCCCAAATATCCAGCTATGTAGCTTCTCTTCTTAAATGTACATTGATTTTACTAAACTAAAACATGAGGATTTATAGCCATCCCTACTGCATTTGATATATAAGGGAAATCTTCTGTAAAAATTATAAAACTTTTTATTGTAACTAACTGTCCCTCTGAGCCGTATGTTTCTGATTATATTGAGATGCCCCCCCCCGAGAGCCTCATGAGCTCACAAAAGGTGATTTAATTATGTGGGTACCATGGCTAAATGTGATATTAGAAGGAGGGACCTGGTCAAGAGGAGCGGGTCGCTGGGGGCGTCCCTGGACTGGTGCATCTCCCTCCGTGGCTCCTGGCTTGTCTGCCTGCTTCCTGGCTGCTCTAACACGAGCAGCTCCCTTCCTCCCAGGTCTTTCCACTGTGTCGTTTCTGTGTTAGGACCCGCTTAGCATGGACTAAAACTTCTGAACTGTGAACCAAAATGATCTCTCTCCTGTTAAATTGCCGGGGATTGTGTCTGTTGTGCTGGGAAGTGACTCACATTCCTTGTAAGTTAGAGAGCTGCGGGAGAGCTCCAGTTTCCTGACTACGCAATGCCCATAGCCTGAAAGAAGTGCAGTCCAGGGTTGCTCATGAAAACTAAAACTCACCTGCCTGCTTCAACAGCGGGTGTGAAGTGCAGATGGAGAAGACAGCCGTAGTTGAAACCATGCTAGGTTCATTGAGTCATGTTTGCAACTCCAAATTGTACTCTGCATATTCTTCATCCCTTAGTTCCATCCAAAGTGTTCCAGACATTTGCAGACTGAAAAAAGCTGATACACACGTGACTGCATTTTCTACTGTAGTAGCGGAGAGTAAAAAATTGCAATGTCGCCTTCAAGAAAGATATAGAAAAGGGCATAACCACAGAGAAGTATGTGCACCCATGTTTATAGCGGCACAGTTTGTAATAGCTAAATCTTGGAAACAACCTATTTGCCCATCCGTTGGAAACTGGATAAAGAAGTTGTGGTTTTTCTATAAAATGGAATATTACTCAGCCATAAAGAGCGAGAGAATAGATTCATTCATAGGAAAATGGATACATATTGAAGATATACTCCTAAGTGAAATAAATAAGTCCCACATGTGTAAATACCAAATAGTTTCCCTGGTGTGAATATTCTGCAACAATGCATAAGATTCTAATAAGATTACTGACATTTAGAAATGGGAGGAAAGGAGCTAAAGGTGTAGGGAAGGTGTGATACGTAGGGGAAGAACAAAAAGGGAAAAGAAAAAAATGTGAGAGAATGAAAAGATGAAAATAAAGTGTTTGTAGATGGGGAGGGGAGGAGGGGGTGAAGGGAGGGCAGAGGTAAGGGGAAAAAAATGAGAATCAAGACTTGCCATGTAAAGGTACATGATCCCAACAATGAATGTAACTGTACTGTATCCCTAAATGTACCAATAAACTCAATTAAAAAAAAAAGAAAAGAAAAGGGCATAACCACTTAACAAAGATTTTCATTCCATTCCAATTGTGTAATCTTACATAAGTTGAATGGCATCTCTGAGCACACATTATTTTGGTTTATAAAATTAAAGCTTTTGCTCTGAAGTCCCCTCCAGCTCTCATAGTCTAGATTTGTGGCTACCAGTGTAAGAGGGATGAGGCTACAAAAAAAAAAAGAAAAGAAAAGGGCATAACCACTTAACAAAGATTTTCATTCCATTCCAATTGTGTAATCTTACATAAGTTGAATGGCATCTCTGAGCACACATTATTTTGGTTTATAAAATTAAAGCTTTTGCTCTGAAGTCCCCTCCAGCTCTCATAGTCTAGATTTGTGGCTACCAGTGTAAGAGGGATGAGGCTACAATGCGGTGGCATATTCCTAAAGAGGAGGTAGCCACAGGTACGCAGAGGAACCTGCTCCTCACGTCATCTTCACTGGCAATAAATGCTAAGAGGAAGGGCCAAGTGATTGGCACCGGGCAGCCCTGCCTGCTCTCTGCCCTGAGCCACCTGCGTCAGTTCCTGTTGCTGCCAACACATCCCGGCGGGTCCCCCCAAATTTCTGTGGGGTGTAAAAGAGACATGCACACATTCCAGCCCCTTTCTGCTGACTCTGGGATTGCACAGCAAGCTGCAGCCATTATTTTTATTGCTGATGCCACTTCCTATCGAAACAATTTGGTGCTAATAAGCCCCTATAATAGTAAGCAATGGTTTGGCTGAATAATTGTCACTAAATACCATTCAAGGCTTTGTTGCTTCTTGGGCATATTGCTAATTATTCTGCATCTGAAATAACACCCGAAGGCCCACTGAATGCTAGTAAATAGGGTCTCTTCATGATCCTGAAACCCAAGGCTGGGTGTGATTAGGGATGCCAAGGCTCTAGCCAGTGAACAATGGCTGCCTCACAATCTCAACTCCTACAAAATCACAGCCTTTTTGCAAATTGTATCTGAGCTCAGACAAACCAAGGCATCCATCTCATGCCAGAATCGGTTGGGTGAGGCTTTCTTAGGGCTGCCTAAGAGGGTTTCTCGGGTGAACAGAGGGATGGCATAAGGTTGGAGCTCCAGGGTCTGGTGGCTCAATGCAGAACTCCAGCTCTACTATATCATTGCTAGGAAAATTAAAGCCTGATAAAGTGAAGGTGGCATGCTGGGAGTGGGTCAGTGGAGAGTTTAAAAATACCCACATCAAGCTCGATCTTACAGAGCTGTTGATACAGATTGAAATTTTGCCTGACCGAGGCAGTGATTTCATCTTCCATCTCCAGTACAGACCATCAGCCTCCTCATACATATTGGGAGTAAGGCACTCATTCTTCACTCTCAGCACCTTTCAGCTCCCCAAAGGCCGTGGTTGAGGTCACTGAATGTGAGGTAGGATCCAGGAAAGGAAGCCAAAGATTACAGAATTAACATATTCTGATACATGCTTAGAACTGCTCATGAAAAATCTGTAAGAAAGGAATAAATGGGGGATTCAAAACAGGAGGAAAAATAGGAGACTTGAAAGTAAGGATGGAAGGGAGACACAGGATTAATTGTACATCCTTTTGTGCAATTTAAAATTGTAAAGATACATTTGCATGGTAAAATGTTTAAAAATATTATAATATGTATACTACCCTGACTTGACTCCATGACTGAGATCATCAGTGAGCATGGACAGGTGGAAGTACTCCCAGGATAGTAAACTTTTCTTCTCTCAGGAAAATTTCCAGTCCATCCCATCCAGCCAGCCAGCCACCCAAGCGTCCACCCATCTACTTAATGCATCCAATTATCTATGGAGGCAAATGCTAAGCCTCAAGATTATAAATTACTCTAAGGAAAAGGTTTCTAATTATTAAGGAGTAAACAATTTAGTAAAGATGAAAGTTTCATGAATAATTGTAATATAATTTAATAAATCCACCCATACAGGTATGTACGAAGCCAGAGGAGGGATGGCACTAAGAAACACTTTCTGAGAGGAGAGATTTTGGAGACGGTTAGGACAGACTTTTGAGTCACTGCAGCTTAGTACTTTGCTTGTTTTTCATTTAAAAGCCTCCTGTGATTAAAATAGATATCGCTCAAATTCAAAACATAAGTGCTTTAGGAGAAACTGGTAGAGATTTAGGAGAATTATCAACCATATTCCTCCCTTTTGTTTGTTTTTAGGATGAAGAAGACAAATACTTTCTCAAAGTCTAAAATCAGACTTATGATCTGACTCTGGTGAAGTAAAAGGCAAAGATTTTTTGACAGAGCAGGGAATGCTGGAAAATCAGCAGTTAATATTAAGAAGAGGCACCTGGAGATAAGAGAGTCAGAAGCTTCATTGCCTGACCCAAAGCAAACGTTCAGGCGGGAAAGAGGAGGAGAGGAGTCCAAGAAGAAAGAGTGAGAGAAATAAATGGGGATCTAGGTCAAAGGGAGAGGAAGGAGCATCTGGCAGGAAGGGAGAAGCAAGAATGTCCAGGACGTCCATCAGATGAATGACATAGGCATGAGTCATAGCCGTCTGGCAAGGCCTGTGCATTCTGCCATTTCAAAAGGACTCAGCCCTCAGCTTCCATAGTTAACGTGCTGGATTCATCATGAGAATCATAGATCAAGCTGTAAGAGATCTCTCAAAAAGGAACAGAAAGATATCCTACTCAGTTGACTTTACTTTTCCTCTAAAGCAACTAGAATGAGATTCAGCTACATGAAAACCAAATGAATATCCACTCTACTGAGGGCAAACCGGGAATAAGTGTATGTGTGTATTCTGACTAAATTAAGATCTTAGATCTAGCTTTAGGTTGGGTTCAACTTGCTCTTTCAAACAAAGTCTTTTCTGGTATATAAGCTATGACACCTCAACTCCAAAAGCTTCTCTTTGAGGTTCCAAGGCATTCAAACGTGTCAGATGGTCTCAGACAGAAATAACTACTCCATTTTGCCCTTGTAGTGCAAAAGCAACTGCAGACAGCACAAGCCCCTGAGTGCACAGTCATGGAATACTGAAAGACTGGGCTGGTGGCACAGGCTGAGCAGTAGGGCTGACTGAGAACCTGAGTGGCTGAATACAAGTGACCCGATGCTGGAACGTCTCCTGATCTACTGATCTTGCCAGTGTAGCAGGCTTGAGGAAATAGTCATGCACATGGTAGGCACCCAATATTTGTTTGTTGAATAAATGAACAGAATGATCAGATCATAAGGAGCTCCATTTTGGGAGTCTAACTTTGGCCTGAAGCAGTGATCAGAGGCAGATACATGAAAGGTGTTGCCCTTCTGTGGGGCTGGACCCTCTAAACCTCATTCACTACTGCTGGAAGACAACTTCTATGAAGGAAATCTTGAATCTGCCACCCTGGTACCAGTGATAGCACTCACCACCAGAGATACATGAGACTTTCTCTAGGGAGAAATAGGTAATTCCTGCAGTAAACTCTGGCTGTCTGTAGGCAGGTCTGGGGAAGTGTTACGAAATGCTTCTTTCATCCTCAAAATCTATAACCTCCAAGGTGATGACAGTAGAAGGGGCCTTAGGAAGTGATGGGATCATGGCAGTGAGTGGAATTAGTGCCCTCACTCCTCAAAGAGGACCAAGTATTTATTTTCTTATTTTCTATTATCTATATTTCATTTTTCTCTTTGATTCATTTATACATTGGGCTTCTTACATAAGAGAAACCTTATAATTTTTTCAAGCTTGTGTAATGGTTGGCAAGTGGGAAGGGAACTAAGAGATGACAGGAGGGGTAAAGGGGGAGGGGAAGGGGACTTAAAAAGAAAAAAGATGCTTCACTGTGCCTAACTATCCACAATAAATGTATTCATGATGTACTGCAAACATATACTAATAATCTAAAAGCAGAAGACTGAGGGCCGGGGCTTTAGCTTAGTGGTTCCACTGCCTCACAAGCACAAGGACCTGAGTTTGATCCCTGGTGCCAAAAAAAGAAGAAGACCAAGAGAAGCCCTGTCCTTTCTACCAGGTAGGGTGTTGATAGAGGCTCCACCTGTGAATCAGGAAGGGTCCTTCACCAGATATCAAGTCTGACAGCATCTTGATGTTGGATTTTCCAGCCTCTGGAATTGCGAGAAATAAATTTCTGCTGTTCCTAAGTCACCTGGTCTATGATACTTTGTCATAGCAAAGTAGAAGTACTAATATACAAGGAGAGCTCTAGGAAGAGAATTGGGTTTCCTGATACTCTGAGCAGTAGTAGTAGGGGTCAGGAACGGAGTGGGGCAAAAGCAATTCAAATTTAAAGATTAAGTGAAATGTACCCTTATTTTATATATGAAGAATGACATGAAGTTTATATTGCTTTTTCGAAACTCCTCTCCATCCACCTCTCCACAAAAAGCAATTTATTGAGGTGACACTTTCCTCCAGTTACCACCCTGAGTTTCCCCTTCACTTATTTGTTCACAAGCATCTCAGAGAAGGCTGTAACTACCCCCTGTTCCCTTCTTTGTATAAAGTCTACCACTATATCACCTCCTTTTCTACCCCTACATCAACTGTTTTCAACAAAGTCACCATGGCTCATCTTGTGGCTAAATCCTTGGGACACCCCAGTGTTTTTGTCTCTTGCCAGCATTTTGTAGCATTTTCCTTCTTGAAACAATTTCTTTTCTTGGATACCTGGACCTGGCACAGCACCTGAACATCTTTAACATCCTTGTCATTCCTTACTTTCTTTGTTCTTTTTCTTTATCCAGATATTAAATGTCAGTATCCCTAATGTCTTTCCTTAGGTTCTTTGCACATTTCAAATATAGATATAGATGATATAGATATAGATATAGATGATACAGTTTCTGAGTACTCTCAGATACTCTTATGACATTAGTTTTTGTTTGCATGCTGATAGCTTCCAAAACTCTGCCTACAGCTCAGTTTTTTCTCCTGAAGCACACACTCAAATACACCAAAATTTCACTCTATGAGCAAAGCATTATGCCCAGTATTGGTGAGTACACAAGGATCTTTAGACCCAGGGGTTGGAAACACGTATAATTTTGAAGGCTAATTTGTCATACTACCAAGAGTAAAATTATCCACACTTGAATCAAACTTTCACTTTAAAGAATATATTTTATAAAATATTCTGTTTATAAAAGGCATCTGAAATAATTAAGCTTATGGAAACAAAAGATAGAACTGTGGACACTTGGGAATGGGGAATGAGGAATTGTCATTCTGTGGGTCTAAATTTTCAGTTATACAAGATGAGTAAGTATAAAAGACCTGCTGTACAACATAGTGCCTATAGTTGACAATGTGGAATTATATGCTTCAAAATTTGTTAGAAGGGAGGGGGGAACCTCAGGTTATGAGTTCTTATCATAAAAGCAAAACAAAAAAATACAAGGAAATTTTCAAAGCGGTGGCATGTTTATTGACATGATTCTGGTGATGACACTCCACGTCTATGCACATGTTCAAATTCACCAAACTGATCTGAATGATGAATGTAACTGTACTGTATACTTAAAAAGTACCCATAAGCTCAATGAGGAAAAAAACTGTATTCATTAGTTTTTAAACAGTAATTATACCTCAGTAAAACTATAAGAAGCACCAAGAAACATGCATATAAATTTTTCTACAAAAGCAAAATAAATGGGGACAGCCTACGTAACTACCAACAATGGCTTATTATAGTACATCTAGGCTATTGTTTGCCCTTTCCACTTCAGCTCTCACTCTTTGGGTATACATGCAAACATTTGCCAACTTAAGGTCAAGCCAATATTTTTCTGTAAAGGATCAACTATTTTATGTTTTGCTGTGCAGCCTCCCTTGGGAACTACTCAATTTTGTCCTCCAGTGTGAAAGCGGCCACAGACAA
Organism: Fukomys damarensis; assembly: GCF_012274545.1. Lineage (NCBI taxonomy): Eukaryota > Metazoa > Chordata > Mammalia > Rodentia > Bathyergidae > Fukomys > Fukomys damarensis. The sequence continues at coordinate 6,862,642 of NW_022900925.1, forward strand.
AATGGAATAGAATGCCATAACTGTGCTCCAGTAAAGGTGTACTTACAAACACAGGTGGTAGATTAGATTTAACCTGTAGGCTGAAGTGTACCAAACTTTGCTCTATGGGCTTTCTTTCAGCCTACACACAAAACAGACTAAAAGTGCGAGGCAGTTAATGTCACCAGGGATAACCATCATCCATCGTTAAGGAAGAGCTGGAAAATAAATTCTATAGGTGACTTGGCCTTTTCAGGAGAATAAGTTTGAGACTCCTATTAGGAGTGAGCCAGACTTGCCCACAAGAGTAACTTGCTCATTAACAGTAACCATATTTATTGGCTTTTGTTCTTTCCCTGTTTCCTTTCTCAATCTTTGAGCAGACTTTCTTGGGTCAGATCCTGAGTAAAATATTTAAACTCAGTTTTTCCCAAGATCTGGAGAAAATTCAGCCCATGATAACTGGTAAAATACTATGAAATAATACTATGAAGGAAACCCTCATGTGGGTTTCTGAAATTGGATACCTCCCTACCCAGATAGCAGCAGTATCCTGTTATCACACTATAGAACCACATTTGCAAAGAGTCTCCCCTCTGCTTCATTGGGTGGAAGGAGATACACATGTCTGTGCATTAGATCTAATGCTTGAAAGACATAAGCACTCATGATAATTTTAAGGATTGTAGGTATGGATATTGTTTACTGCCTTAGAACCTGTACAGAAAGAAAATTATAGATTTGGACCAACCAGTTATTAACTCAGGGCATGGTAGGAGTGCCGGAAAGTATCAACGGTACCACTGAAGAAGACTCTCATCTTCTATGAATACACTATTCTAAAGATCCAAGATTTCATTATAAGAATGACAGAATTAAGAAAGAGTTGAATGTACAAACTGGTGAGTATCCTACACTGTTTATTGGGAACTTTTAGCTTAAAGATTCCTGTGTGCTCTGTGAGGCAACAGAGGTGACCATTTCTCCCTCGCTAGCAGAGATCAGCTTTAATGCCTGAACACCATGTAAAGGTGACTAAATGGCAAGCTTTTCTTTCCATCATCTGCCTCTGCTTTCTCTCAGTGCTTCAAGACCAATAACAAGGGTCAAAATTAAGTGAAGTTCAACCAGGGATGTGTTATCTATGCTGTGAGGAAAGTGATTATTTTCCAAAAGAACAGCAAGGAATAGTTAACATTTGCTAGAAAGATTTAAGAGAATGTCACTGATCTCTAGAGTGCATCAGACTAAAGAATCTGAAATAGTGAAGTGGAAAGTTTATTGACGTAGGCATATTCTCCAATGACTATTGACTTAACATCCTGACAAGGTTACTGTGTGCTTGGAAAAATATGCTGCTGGAATGAAGTACAGAAACATGTTTGTTTGTAGAAAATAAAATAGGTGTTACAGTTGCCTTGGCAGAGTTTTAAGGAAAGTAACAAAAGATTTGGAGGTTTATACATTGGAATAGATATTTATATAACACCATGTAGCTCACCAGCTATGTTCCCTGGAGTGCTCAAAGCCAGTTACCTTCATTAAAAAAACAGAGAATGTGCTAGTGAAATGGACCTCATTATAAAGTTGTAACTTTCTCTGTATTCCAGGATTAATGGAAATACTACCATGAAGGTAGGATCCATAACATCAATGAGAATGATAGAATTCCAGAATAGCAGATATAAGGTGGTGACCCAAACATCACAACCAAGGTAAACTTATTGTCATGGACAGCAGTGTTGGAATAATAAGCAGGAGACCTATAAATATAGGACTCTTTAGCAAAGACTATGAAACCATGACATTGCTACAGGTGGCTAGTTGGGGGGCTAAAAATGTTTTTGCTTGGCTTAATAAGCAATAAGACCAAGAGTAAGTGTGCAGAACACGTACCATCTGCTGGAGGGAATATATATGATAATCCTTCATCTAATTGCCAGACCGGAGCCAATTGTCAGTTTCAGAATCCTGTAATTGAGGGAGATTCTCAATCTTCTTACAGAAAATCCTACAAAGCCTCAGAAAGAACATATAGTACTAATTCCCGCAAATCTTTCTCCAAAGAGAGATGTACCTCAGAAAGGAAAACACCAGTATATGTATTATTTCAGTATAAGTGCTACATGGACAGAAGAGTCAGGTATTTGCAAGGCTATTGAATTCAGAATTTGAGTTAACCCTAACACCGGAGAAACCAAAACACTATCCTGGTGCCCTTGTTAGAGAGGATATGTGAAAGCCAAGTGATAAATGGAATCTTGGCCCAAGTCCATTTCATAAATGTCCAACGAGTCTGCCAAAGCACACTGTGATAATTTTCATGGTTTCTGAGTGCTTAATTGAGTTGGAAATACTTAGCAGCTGGAAGATCCCTTACACTGTTCCTGACTTGTCTTACAGTAAAATGTGAGAGAATGAAAAGATGAAAATAAAGTGTTTGTAGATGGGGAGGGGAGGAGGGGGTGAAGGGAGGGCAGAGGTAAGGGGAAAAAAATGAGAATCAAGACTTGCCATGTAAAGGTACATGATCCCAACAATGAATGTAACTGTACTGTATCCCTAAATGTACCAATAAACTCAATTAAAAAAAA